>NC_044985.1:80274719-80874719 GCF_008728515.1 Papio anubis
TGCGCTGGGGAGCGGGTTGGTTTAAAACGCTGTGTTAGTTTCAAGGAAACGCGCCAGCCTGTAGCAGTACGGAGCCTCAGGCGGACAGATGGACTGTAGGGTGAGGCTGCCGGGCCCTGGGCGGGTGAGCTGTGGTCGGAGGCTCGTTGGGGAGAGGCGTCGGCTCAGATAAGGACAGTCACCACTCCCTGGCGCCCTCTCCCTGTCCTAACGGAGTCCAGTCTCACTCCCTGGACCTCAGGGCCCTGATTTAAGGCGCTTCGGCGTTGGCTGCTGATGAAAGCCATTTAGGAGTGAAGTTTGCATTGGCCTGGCTCCAGCTGAGGGATGGGAGATAGTCGCCGAAGCCTCCAGATAAGCCCAATACCACCTTTATTTATGTGTTAAGTTGGAGGTTAATAGGTTCCTGGGAAGGCTATTTCGGCGTTAATGTTTGATTTTTACCCCCAGTTAATCCTCCCTGGCTTGCTTACCAGAATATAGGTGTCAGGAATTTGCACTTGTTCTTTACGGCTTCTGCAGTACCTGGCGCTTTTGCTAGAACGGAATAGACATTCGTTAAGTTCCTGTCGAAGTATTCTCCTGTTTATTTACCACCCATAATTTCCCAGGCACTGTACTGGGCTCTAAAGATAGAAAAGTGTCTATTTTGACCCCACTTTAGGGAAGTTCTATAAGTCTGCCCTAAATGCCCGCACACACGTGCTTCTAATTTGTTAATCTTGGCGTGCACAGGACTAGGTCCTTTAATCCTTTCTGTTCTCTGGTACCCCGCCTTATGGTTTTCTTGAGCTCTTCAGAAACTAATCTCCAGTCCACACCTCATCCCCAAACTTTAGATCCACAAATTCAATAATGTATCTTTCATGTTTTAAATTTGACATTTTAAAAACTACTATCTTTTTCACAAAACGGATTCGTCCTTAATAAGTTTCCGTAGTCTCAGTGATAGCACCATCCAGGCCAAAAACCTTGGAGTAATCTTGGCTTTTTCCTTTCCCTCGTATCTCATATGTAATGCATCAGCAAAAGCTGTCTTTCAAGTATATCTAGCTACTAACCTCTCTTACAGTAAGAATACCACTGCTGTCACCTTGGTTCTGACCAGCAGCATCTCTACTTCTGCTCTTGTTCTTCCACCGTTTCGAGTGGGAGGGAGTCAAAGTGATCCAGTTAAAAGGAAAATTAGATAGCATTCCTCAGCTATAGACCCCCAGTGGCTCTGGGAATCACTGACAGCAAAAGCCAGACTTTTACATTGGTCTTCAAGGCCCTGTGTATTCTGATTTATTTATTTATTTATTTTTTCTTTGAGACAGTCTCGCTCAGTCGCCCAGGCTGGAGTGCAGTGGCGCGATCTCAGCTGACTGCAAGCTCCCCCTCCTGGGTTCACGCCATTCTTGTGCTTCAGCCTCCTGAGTAGCTGGGAGTAGCTACAGGCGCATGCCATCACGCCTGGCTATTTTTTCTTTTTCTTTTTTTTTTTTTTTGTATTTTTAGTAGAGACAAGGTTTCACCGTGTTAGCCAGGATGGTCTCCATCTCTTGACCTCGTGATCCGCCCGCCTCGGCCTCCCAAAGTGCTCAGATTATAGGCGTGAGCCACCGCTCCCGGCCGTATTCTGGTTTTATTATTACCGTCTCACTTCATCTGTCAATGTTCTCTGTGTTACTCCTTCCTCTCCAGCCAAACCCACGTCATTATTGTGTGTGAACTCATCAGACTTTCTAACTTCAGGCCTTTGCACTTGCTGTTTCAGTCTTCTGGGCCTTTCTGCCCTCTGATATCTATATAGCAGGTCTTTGCTCAAATGTTATGAGGCTTTCTTTGACCACACTGCTTAAAATGAAAACCTGCCCTGCAGCCTCCATCCCACGTTCTTTCCTATTTCATTTTCCTCCTTTGCACTTATCACCAATAAACAGACTGTGTATTTTACTTTCTGTCTTCTTCAACCGGAATATAAGCTCCGCGAAGGCAGGGGGTTTTGTCGGGACTGCTCTACCCCGCCCACGTCCGGCGCCATTGCCTATAACAGTGTCTAGCTCTTGGTAAATGTTCAGGAAATGTTTGTTAGATGTGAGTGAATGAAGATAGTGTTACCATATTATTTTCCAGTGGTTGTGATAAACAACATTGACTCCCTGGACTGTTATTTTGGAACCAATGGCATATACTTGTATATGCTTTTGCCAGTGTGCACCTATTGCCAGGTGTAGGAATGGAGCCTGTGTCCACAGAAGCAAGTGTTCTCTTTTCAAAGTCATCTGGCTTTTACTAGTATGTTACTTGTGACATGGGTCTTTTTCTTGCTATGCTTTCCATAAGGTTACCTGCCTAGAAGCTCTTTGGAAATTTTCTCCCTAAACATTAAGACAGAATTCTATTAGTTTGATAATGATATATGCATAGAAATTAGTTATGAATGAACTTTTTTAAAATTAAAAGTTTACATCTCAGTATTTTTATTGCTGTTACTATCAAGCATTAGGACTTAGGTTCAAGGCAGCAATCAATATTTGCTCCTTTTCAAACACAAGAAAGCACAGATATGTTAAAGCCGTTTTCTCTTTGCTAGAATGTCAGCCAGTAGAGGTAGATTCTTTTCATGTAAGACTGTTCTTCTTAGACTATGAGCCATAGAACTATGACTTATGAGGATCTGCCAAGTGGCCAATGGAGAGTGTGTGTGTATTTATGTGTGTATGGGTGTGGGTGGCATTTCTGCTATCCCTGCTTTGGGCCTACCAGATAGGGAGGACAAACAAGGGTATGAGCAACTGCAGTGAAAATGAGAATCTTTCTCTAACTTTAAGCCCCAACTTGGTAGATTAATTTACTGGATTGAAAGTTCTCATCTCATACTTTAACAGCCTCCCAGATACTTGGGGACTCTGCCTGGTGGCTTTAAGACTGTCTTCTTGCTACTCAGCCATCACTGCCCCCTTCCTTGCTTCCAAGGACTCTCCTGACCTTGGCATTGTTTGGTTTTGTTTTTGTTTTCCCATGGTGGGAAGTGGAGGTGGTGGTTGGGAGGGAAGGTTTTCAGCTAACCCTGAGACTTGTTTTTATTTTTATTTTTTTAGAGACGGGGTCTTGCTTTGTCACCCAGGCTGGGGTGCAGTGGCACAATCATAGCTCACTGCAGCCTCTACCTCCTGGGCTCAAGTGATCCTTGTGCCTCAGCCTCCCAAGTAGCTAGGGCTACGGGCACAGGCCACCATGCCCAGCTCATTTTTAAACATTTTTGGTAGAGAATAGGGTCTTGCCATGTGGGCCAGGCTGGTCTGGAACTCCCAGCCTCAAGTGATCCTCCCACATAGGCCTTTCAAAAATGCTGGGACTACAGGCATGAGCCACTGTGCCTGGCCATGAGATCTGTTTTTAGTAAATCCCCAAAGGCTAGATTGTCTTAATTTTTGCATCAGCAACTTTGATGACCTGAACAGGATTCTCAGCGATTGACTAAGAGGTTATTTTAAGGACAACACCATGTATTTCACTGAAAAGCTTTGTCCCCTGCCTACCATCAATCAGTGTCCCAGTCACTTCAATCTCCCCCTTCTTAGGGTGAATTTTCTATAAACCTCCTGCCCCTCAGAGACTGGGGCAAGTTGGTTCCTCCTTTTTGAAAGTATATTTTCTCTATGGAAGCCTGAGAAGCTTCAGTGTAGAGCAGGGTCGGGTGGCACTGGGTGTGGATGCAAACCAAATTCCTACCACGACATGTTGGACCTTTTTTTTTTAAAACAAATGAAGCAACTTAAATGATTTGCCATTTTCTTTTCATGGCTGAATGTACACATGTCCTGGAGAGTGAATGTAAGCATTTAATACAGATCATAGGTTCCTTAGGGAAATATCAACAAAACTAGACATTTGAACAATTACATGAAAAAATTTTAGTTGGGAATCTGCATCCTATTCAAACTGTGTGGGGGAGCTTCTCCATTTCCTATATATTTTTTTCCAAAGATAGACTTTTGCAATATGCATATTAGTATTATGTGCTTGGCTTCTGATATAAATGAACATAGACAAGACTCTCTCTCTCTCTCTCTATATATATATTTTTTTTTTTGAGACTGAATCTCGCTCTGTTGCCCAGGCTGGATTGCAGTGGCGCGATCCTGGCTCACTGCAAGCTCCGCCTCCTGGGTTCACGCCATTCTCCTGCCCCAGCCTCCCGAGTAGCTGGGACTACAGGCGCCCGCCGCCGCGCTCGGCTCATTTTTTGTATTTTTAGTAGAGACGGGGTTTCACCGTGGTCTCGATCTCCTGACCTTGTGATCCACCCACCTCGGCCTCCCAAAGTGCTGGGATTACAGGCGTGAGCCACCGCACCCGGCCAAGACTATATTATAACCGGCTACCTGGGCCTAATAAATTGCCACAGAAATCGTTCTCCCTCCCCCGCTCTGGCACTGCTTGTCATTTTTACTTCTTCCTTCTACTTGTTTTTCCACCAGCTAATGCCTGGGCCTACCGTATGTAGAAGAAAGTGACTAAAACAAAAAAACAAAAGTTTTTAATCTCACATTAGCAGAGTTTGAAGATTACTGGTTTTGCCCAAATGTCATGTTAGTCTGAGGTGCTCTGTCTTTTCCTTGTGTTTATCAGACCCTGGTGATCCTTGGCTCTTTGTTTGTATTTGAGAGTGAGGTGCTGCATGCCTGACTGATAGAACGCTCTGGGAATTGTAAGGGGGTAGGAAAAGACAGGTGCCATCTTTTCTCTCCTTTTTATTTAGAAAAACAAAAGTCTGCCTAGGAGCCCTTTTGCAAACTTCTGCCCAAAGTCTCTTTGGCCAGAATATTCACATGAGTGTGGCCGCTGAGGCGAGGCTGGGGTCATGAGCTTTTCTGCTTCTTTTGGAGAGAGGACAAAGGAGCTGTGTCTGCACACACCCCATTAGCCAACCTTTCCCTACTTTTTCTCCCCACCTTTGGCCTGATTTATCTCTAGGTCAGTAGCTGGACAGCAGGTGACAGAAAATAGAATGGAGGTGTTTCTCCATTGTTACCCCTCCATTTTTTCCCCATCCAGTGCTGTTGGTGGCTCCCCTAATTCCAGCCCTGGTTTATGGCAGCTGATCCAGCCCTATGGGCTTACTCAGAGGCTCTTCCTTTTACTACTTGAGGAATACTATACTGGCTCATGTGGTAACATTACCAGGAGTCTCCACATCTGTTTTTTTTTTTCCCAGAAATGTAGATGAATCCTACTTTGAATCTTTGTATGTCCAGAGACTGCATCAATATCTGCATGTCTTTGTCTTTCCTTCAGGAATGAACTGAAAAAAAAGAAAGAAAGTTAATAGAAGGGAGCTTCTTTCACCCCATGTTGTTAAGCTGACTTAACAGCAGATCTAAAGAATGCAAAAAGCTTGTGTCAAAAAATGCATTGTTTCACAGTAGGGCATGAAAGAAAAATTCTGGTCAGAAACACCATAATAAGAGTAAAAAGAAAAACAGGCTGGGTGTGATGGCTCATGCCTGTAATGCCAGCACTTTGGGAGACTGAGGCTGGCGGATCACTTGAGGTCAGGAGTTTGAGACCAGCATGGCCAACATGGTGAAGCCCCGTCTCTACTAAAAATACAAAAAAAAAAAAAAAAAAAAAAAAAAAAAATTAGCTGGGCCTGGTGGCACACACCTGTAATCTCAGCTACCCGGGAGGCTGAGGTGGGAGGACTGCTTGAACTCAAGAGGTGGAGGTTGCAGTGAGCCGAGATTGCTCCATTTCAGTCCAGCTTAGGTGACAGAGCAAGACTCCGCCTCAAAAAAGAAAAAAATAGAAAGGCCATTTTCTGGGACCTGTGGGAAGAGATAGAAAGTGAATTGGAGAGCTATTTCAGGCTGAAGAAACATCCTCAGCAGGCATAGCAAGCTCAGCCCCACTATGATTCTTGCTCCCACCAGTCCTCCCACTTCATGAATTCTTGCCCTGGGTCCTGGGACCACCTTCAGCAACTTGAACATGAGGTGGACCCCCTTTCACTTCCAGGAAGGTGAGGGTCAGGGAGATACCTGATTATGTAGGAAGTGGTAACAAGGTATATTCCTGATATTCCAAGTTGGACCCTTGTGAACACATTCCCATACGAACACGATCGCTAGAAATGGCTGAGGTTTACAGCATGATTAGTAGAGAAATGTCTGTACAGGATGGAGTTGCAGGAAAATGTTTTTAAAGTTTTCATCAATTACTTTGTCATTGAACACGATTCATTTACACGTTGGGACCACATATAAGCTAATTCTGCTTCTGTCACTAATATCTTGAAAGAGTATTCTCACTATTCTTATTTTCATTGGGTTTTGGGGGAGGAGCCTGTGGAAATTTGATGTCAATAGCTGTAGAAAGGTCTTTGCTTTTGCTTGAAGTTAAGGTTGCATGTTATTTTTAAAAAGGCTGCTTCAATGTAGGATACATAGTTGGTAAATCATTTATTTTATGACAACTGTACAGAGGTCCAAGTATAGAATGTTTTTCAAGAAGGTTGAATGGTAATAATGTTACGATGAAAATGGCTAATAATAAAAGCCATTCCCTCAGCAAGTCATAGGTCCTCGTGTGTGACTAAAAGTGGCAAATAGAATAGACTAAATTATGATGAAATAAACTACTCAACAATCTTAATGGCTTGCAACAACATAGGTTTATTGTATGTCATGACATCCACACTGTATATCATGAATGGGTTGTGGGTCTGTTTGATGTCATCGTCACCTAGGGACCCTAGTGCATGGAGAAAGTCCTGCCTGGGATGTTGCTCATCTCATGGGGGAGGGAAAAGAGAGAGATGGTGAAGAACAAGCTGGCTCATAACTTCCACCTACATTTAATTGACCAAAGCAGAACACATGACCATTCCTGAGTTCAACAGGACAGTGATGCCTAATCCTGGCACAGGAATGGCAGTGACTATTTTTGATCAATAATAGGACCTACCACGCTAAGATTGTGACTGTATTCTTAGGTACATATGGAAACTACAGTGTCCAGACCGGTCCTTTCTCCAACCCACATCAACGCTACAGCTTCTGAAACATTCACAGTACTTCAGCAAAGGATGAGAATAGTTGAGGAACAGACCAGTTCACTGAGGGATGACCTAATAATGTTGGATTTTGGTGAAAAAAGGTAACAAAAATGAACTAGATCTCTGTAGGTTAAAGAATTTTGCTTCACTGCTTATTAAGTCACAGTAGTTTGGCAGATGAGATGGATATTTGCAAAAGAACTGAGAAATAATTTTCATTTGAGCATTACTTAGAAAACATTTACAAAATGAAGAGTTGTCATTCTGTGGTAGAGCTAGAGCTACTATCACTTCTTTCCTAAACAGATACTTAAAATGTGTTAATTAGGTATACAAACTTCGGTATTCTGTTCGCTTGATTAAAAACAAATGTAATTTTTCATGTAATAAAAAAAGATTGGTTATTTTAAAATAAAAAGAGACATATTAAGTTTAAAAGCTAGAATGTTGCTTCATGCCATTAATTTGGTCATTTTCTTCTCCCATATTTATCGTAAATTAAAAGAGGTTTTTGAAGTCTTTAAAAATTTTATGATTTAGAATGAGATACTCAAAAAAATTGTTTTTTCCCCTAGTGCCTCTAAAGAAGTAATTAAAAGTTGGATTATCAATGGCCTGCAGAATCTGTGGGCTTAAGCAACCAATTTAGAATTTACTGGTGTGATTTTTTAAAAATTACATATATATTTCCTGAGTGTCTCTCATGAAAGGTATCAAATTAGTATAGTGGGTATTGCACCCATGGAATAAATAACCCTTTATTCACAATATAGTAGGTATAGAACCCATGGAATAAATAACCCTTTAGCAGTTAAAGATTAAATTTGGTTCAAATGTTGAGTGTGTTGGTAACACAATAGGAATATTTATTATGAATTTAAAAATTTTCTGAAGACATGAATATATTGCCTCCATGCAGACTTTAATAATTAGTTCACTATAATAGAATTAACATTTTTATGCATATAAAATATACATATATGCATACATATTTTATATGCATGTATTATGTATCTAATTATCACACCTTAAATATTTAACATATTTTTATTTTTTATTATACTTTAAGTTCTAGGGTACATGTGCACAACATGCAGGTTTGTTACATATGTGTACATGTGCCATGTTGGTGTGCTGCACCCATTAACTCGTCATTTACATTAGGTATATCTCCTAATGCTATCCCTCACCACCCCCACAATAGGCCCTGGTGTGTGATGATCCCCTTCCTGTGTCCAAGTGATCTCATTGTTCAATTCCCACCTATGACTGAGAACATGCGGTGTTTGGTTTTCTGTTCTTGTGATAGTTTGCTGAGAATGATGGTTTCCAGCTGCATCCATGTCCCTACAAAGGACACGAACTCATCCTTTTTTATGGCTGCATAGTATTCCATGGTGTATATGTGCCACATTTTCTTAATCCAGTCTGTCACTGATTTACATTTGGGTTGATTCCAAGTCTTTGCTATTGTGAATAGTGCCACAATAAACACATGTGTGCATGTGTCTTTATAGCAGCATGACTTATAATCCTTTGGGTATATACCCAGTAATGGGATGACTGGGTCAAATGGTATTTCTAGTTCTAGATCCTTGAGGAATTGCCACACTGTTTTCCACAATGGTTGAACTAGTTTACAGTCCCACCAACAGCATAAAAGTGTTCCTATTTCTCCACATCCTCTCCAGCACCTGTTGTTTCCTAACTTTTTAATGATTGCCATTCTAACTGGTGTGAGATGGTATCTCATTGTAGTTTTGATTTGCATTTCTCTGATGGCGAGTGATGATGAGCATTTTTTCATGAGTCTGTTGGCTATATAGATGTCTTCTTTTGAGAAGTGTCTGTTTAATTAGATCACATTTGTCAATTTTGGCTTTTGTTGCCATTGCTTTTGGTGTTTTAGACATGAAGTCCTTGCCCATGCCTATGTCCTGAATGGTATTACCTAGTTTGTCTTCTAGGGTTCTTATGGTTTTAGGTCAACATTTAACTCTCTAATCCATCTTGAATTAATTTTCATATAAGGAGTAAGGAAAGGATCTAGTTTCAGCTCTCTACTTATGGCTAGCTAATTTTCCCAGCACCATTTATTAAATAGGCAATCCTTTCCCCATTTCTTATTTTTGTCAGGTTTGTCAAAGATCAGATGGCTGTAGATGTGTGGTATTATTTCTGAGGGCTCTGTTCTGTTCCATTGGTCTATATCTCTGTTTTGGTACCAGTACCATGCTGTTTTGGTTACTGTAGCCTTGTAGTATAGTTTGAAGTCAGGTAGCATGATGCCTCCAGCTTTGTTCTTTTGGCTTAGGATTGTCTTGGCAATGTGGGGTCTTTTTTGGTTCCATATGAACTTTAAAGCAGTTTTTTCCAATTCTGTGAAGAAAGTCATTGGTAGCTTAATGGGGATGGTATTGAATCTATAAATTACCTTGGACAGTATGGCCATTTTCATGATATTGATTCTTCCTATCCATGAGTATGGTATGTTCTTCCATTTGTTTGTGTCCTCTTTTATTTCACTGAACAGTGGTTTGTAGTTCTCCTTGAAGGGGTTCTTCACCTCCCTTGTAAGTTTGATTCCTAGATATTTTATTCTCTTTGAAGCTCTTGTGAATGGGAGTTCATTAATGATTTGGCTCTCTGTTTGTCTGCTATTGGTATATAAGAATGCTTGTGATGTTTGCACATTGATTTTGTATCCTGAGTCTTTGCTGAAGTTGCTTATCAGCTTAAGGAGATTTTGGGCTGAGACGATGGTGTTTTCTAAATATACAGTCATGTCATCTGCAAACAGGGACAATTTGACGTACTTAATTATGTACCTAATTATCACACCTTAAATATTTAACATATTTTATGTATCACTTGTTTCTACATAACAAGAAAAGGTTTATGAAAAATCCATATTAAAATAAACAACAATTAAAAAGTCAGTGGTCCTCATTTATCCCACATTCGCCTCATCTTTACCTAATAACAAGAATATATTTAAAATTGGAATGGTTAATAAATGCTTGTTAACTAAAGAGTCTATTCTTTTTTTCTTTTTTTATATTTTATTTTTAATTGACAAATAATTGTATATATTTATGGGGTAAAATGTAATGCTATGATGCATGCATACATTGTAGAATTATTGAAGCAGGCTAATTAACATATCCATTACCTCACATACTTATTTCCTTGTGGCAAAAAGATTTAAAATTACTCTTTTAAGAATTTTGAAATATGCAATACATTATTATTAATTATAGTCAATGTACTTTGCAGTGGATCGCTAGAACTTATACCTCCTCTTAAACTGGAGCTTTGTACTCTGATGAACAATCTCTTCTTTCCCTGTCTACCTCCTCACCTTTACCCAGCCTTTGTTAACTACTGTTCTACATTCTACTTCTGTGAGTTTGACTTTTTAAGATTTACATATAAGTCAAATCATGCATATTTGTTTTTCCATGCCTGGCTTATTTCCCAATTGATGGGCATTTAGGTTGTTTCTATATCTTGGCTATTGTGAATAGTGCTACAGTGAACACAGGAGTGCATATATCCCTTTAACATACTGATTTCAATTCCTCAGGATGTGTACCCAGAAGTGGGATTGCTGGATCCTATGGCAGTTCTGTTTTTAGTGTTTTGGGGAGCCTCCATACTCTTCTCCAAAATGGCTATACTAATTTACATTCCCATCAACTGCGTACAGGGGATTCCCTTTTCTCAGTACCCTTGCCAACTTGTTAGCTTTCATCTTTTTTATAATAGCCATTCTAACAAGTGTGAGGTTTTCTCATCGTGGTTTTAATTTGTATTTCCCTGATGATTTGTGATGCTGAGTATTTTTTTAAATGTATCTGTTGGCCATTTGTATGTCTTCATTTGAGGAATGTCTATTTTGGTTTTTTGCCCATGTTTAAAAAATAAGGTTGTTTTCTTATTATTGAGTAGTTTGAGTTTCTTGTATATTTTGAATATTAGTCCTTTATCAGATGTATGATTTGCAAATATCTTCTCCCAATCTGTGAGTTGTCTCTTCATTCTGTTGATTGTTTCCATTGCTGCGCAGAAGCCTTTTAGTTTGATGCATTCCTATTTGTCTATTTTTGCTTTTGTTGCCTGTGCTTTGGGAGTCATATCCAAGAAATCATTGCTGAGACCAATGTCAAAGAGGTTTTCCCTTATGTTTTCTTCTAGTAGTTTTAGTTTCAGGTCTTATGTTTTACATTTATCTTTAATCCATTCTAAGTTGATTCTAGTATATGGGGTGAAATAAGGGCCCAATTTCATTCTTCTATATATGGATAGCCAGTTTTCCTAGTACTTGATTGAAGAGACTGTCCTTTCCCCATTGTGTATTCTTGGCACCTCTGTTGAAAATCAATTGACCATAAATGCATAGGTTTATTTCTGGGCTGCCTATCATATTTCGTTGAGATATGTGTTGTTATGTAGAAATGTTTAGATATACAAATACTTACCATTGTTTTACATTTGCCTACAGTATTCAGTACAGTAACATGCTATACCGGTTTATTGCCCAGGAGATATAGCCTAGGTATGGAGTGGGCTATAGCATCTATGTTTGTGTAAATATACTCTATGATGTTTGTACAATGACAAAATCACCTAACATCACATATCTCAGAATGTATCCTTGTCATTACATAACTCATTACTGTATTTGTGTCATCCTCAATTTCTTTCATCAGCCTTTTAGAGTTTTCATTGTACAGATCTTTCACCTCCTTTGTTAAACTTATTCCTCAGTATTTTTTTTTGATGCTCTTGTAAATGGGATTATTTTCTTAATTTCTTTTTCAGATAGTTCATTGTTAGTGGATAGAAATGCTACTGATTTTTTGTATGTTGATTTTGTATCCTGCAACTTTACTGAATTCATTTATTGTAATTGTTTTTTGGTAGAGTCTATAGGGTTTTCTGTACATAAGATTTTGCATGTCTTCAACAAAAAGAGACAATTTCACTTCTTCCTTTCCTGTTTGGATTTCTTTTATTTCTTTTTCTTTTCTAATTGCTTTGGCTAGGACTTAAAACAGTACCTTGAATAGAAGTGGTAAGAATGGTCATCCTTATCTCAGTCCTGATCAGAAGCTTTCAACTTCTCACCATTGAGCATGATGTTAGCTGTAGGCTTATCATATATGGCCTTTATTATGTTGAGGTACATTCCTTCTATACCTTTGATGTTGAGAGTTTTTATTATGAAACTATTGAATTTTGTTAAATGCTTTCTCTGCATCTATTGAGATGATTATATAATTTTTATCCTTCATTCTATTAATACAGCAGATCACATTTATTGATTTGCACATGTTGAACTGTTGTTGCATCTCAGGGATGAATCTCACTTCATCGTGGTGAATGATCCTTTTACTGTACTGTGGAATATGGTTTGGTAGTGTTTTTGTTTGTTTGTTTTTTGTTTTGTTTGTTTTTGAGACTAAGTCTTGCTGTGTCCCCCAGGTTGGAGTGCAGTGGTGCAGTCTTGGCTCACTGCAACCTCTGCCTCCCAGGTTCAAGCAATTCTCCTGCCTCAGCCTCCTGAGGATCTGGGATTACAGGCACGTGCCACCACGCCTGGCTAATTTTTGTATTTTCAATAAATACGGGGTTTCCCCATGTTGGTTAGGCTTGTCTCAAACTCCTGGTCTCGTGATCTGCCCACCTCGGCCTCCCACAGTGCTGGGATTACAGGCGTGAACCACTGTACCAGCCACTGATGTTTTTTTTGCATCTGTGTTCAGGAATATTTACCTGTAGTGTTCTTTTCTTTTAGTGTCTTTGTCTGCCTTTAATTTCAGGGTAATGCTGACCTTGTAAAATGAATTTGATGTATTCCCTCCTCTTCAATTTTTTGACAGCTTGAAAAGAATTGGTATTCTGCATTAAATGTTTGGTAGAAATTCACAGTGATGCCGTCTGGTACTGGGTTTTTATTTGATAGGAGGAAACTTTTTATTACTGATTCAATCTTCTTACTCTTTATTGGCCTGTTCAGATTTTCAGTTTCTTCATTATTCAGTCTTGGTAGGTTACATGTTTCTAGGAATTTATCCATTTCTTCTAGGTTTTCCAGTGTGTTCTTGTTTTGCTGTGTGGTTATTCTGAGGATTGCAAAAAAACACAATAGGCTATTTTAAAGTGATAACAATTTAATTTTTACTGCGTGCCCGAACTCCACACTTTCACTCTCCCTGCTCCCACTATTTATGTTCTTAATGTCACAAATTACATGTGTTTATAATGCGTATCTCTTAGCAAATTATTGTAGCTATAGTTGTTTTTATTAGTTTTGTCTTTTAACCTGTATACGAGAGATATAATTGATCAATAACCTGCTATTACAGCATTAGAGTGATTCGAATTTGACAGTGCTTTTACTAGTGGTTTTTATGCTTTGTTTTTCCTTCAGCTTGAAGAACTTTCGAATTTGACAGTGCTTTTACTAGTGGTTTTTATGCTTTGTTTTTCCTTCAGCTTGAAGAACTTTCTTTAGCTTTTCTTGTAAGGTAGTGGCAATAAACTCCTTCACCTTTTGTTTGTCTGAGAAAGTCTTTATTGCTCCTTTGTTTTTGAAAGATAGCATTGCTGAGTATAGTATTATTGGCTGACAGTTTTATTTTTCTTTCGGGATTTTGACTATATATTCCACTTTCTTCTTGCCTACTAGGTTTCTGTTGAAAACTTCATTGATAGTCTAATATGGGTTCTTGTGTATGTAACAAGCTACTTTTCCCTTGATGCTTTTAAAAATCTTTGTCTTTAACTTTTGACAGTCTGATGATAATGTGTCTGCGTTGGTCCATTCTGCATTGCTATAAAGGAATACTTGAGACTGGGTAATTTATAAAGAAAAGAGATGTATTTGGTTCATAGTTCTGCAGGCTGTAAAAACATGGTGCCAGCAACTACTCAACTTCTGTTGAGGCCTCAGGAAGCTTACAATCATGGTGGAAGGCAAAGGCGGAGTAGGTGAGTCACATGGTGAGAGAGGGAGGGAGAGAGAGGAGGAGGTGCCAGGCCCCTTTAAACAACCAGTGTGAACTAACAGAGTGAGAAGTCACTCATTACCATGGGAAGGGCACCAAGCCATTCATGAGGGATCTGCCCCCATGACCTAACAGCTCCCACTAGGCCCTGCCTCCAACAATGGAGATCACATTTCAACATGAGATTTGGAGGGGACAGACATCCAAACTATGTCATTCCACCCTTGGCCCCCAAATCTCATGTTCTTCTCACACTGCAAAATATAATCATCCCTTCTCGATAGTACCCTAAAGGCTTAACTTATTCCAGCATTAATTCAAAAGTTCCAAAGCTAAATTCCAAAGTCTCATCTGAGACTCAAGGCAAGTTCTTTCCACCTATGAACCTGTAAGACAAAATGAAAGTTATTTACTTCCAAGATATAATGTGGTACAAACATGGGGTAAACGTTCCCATTCCGAAAGGAAGAAATTGGCTAAAAGAAAGGAGCAGTGGGTCCCACAGTTTAAAGCTCCAAAACAATCTTTGACTGTGTCCCATATCCTGGGCATACTGGTATGCCAGATGGGCTAGCAAAGCCTTGAGCAGCTCTGCCCCTCTGGCTTTGCAGGTTGCAGCCCCCGTGGCTGCTCTCAAGGGTCGGAGTTGAGTGCCTGTGGCTTTTACAGGCTCAGGGTGAAAGCTGCCAGTGGCTCTGCCCTTCTAGGGTCTGGAGGGTGGGTTCATTCCCACAGCTCCCCTGAGCAGTGCCCTCAGGTGGGCCATTTGTGGGGACTCCAGTCCCATATTTCCCTTCAGTGCTGCCCTAATAGAAGCCTGTTGCAGGAGCAGAGCCTTTGCAGGGAGCTTCTGCATGGGCACCCACACTTTCTCATACATCCTCTGAAATCTCGGTGGAAGCTGCCAGACCTCCTTCATTCTTGCATTCTGCAGGCCTGCAAGCTTAGCACCACATGGAAACTACAAAGGCTTATGGCCTATCTCCTCTGAAGCGGTGGCCTGAGCTGTATTTGGGGCCCTTTGAGTCCTGGTGAGAGCTGGAACAGCCAGGATGTGGGGAGCACTCCTGAGGTGGTACAGGGCAGTGACACCCAGTCCCCAAAACCATTCTTTCATCCTAGGCCTCTGGGCCTCTGATGAGAGGGGCTGCTTCAAAGATTTCTGAAATGCCTTCAGAGCCTTTTTCCCATTGTGTTGGCTATTAGCATCTGGCTTCCTTTTAGTCATGCTAATCTCTCTAGCAAATGGTTGCTCCACAGGCCACTTGAATTCCTTTCCTGAAAATGTTCTTTTGTTCTCTACCACATGGCTAGGCTGTAAATTTTCCAAATTTTTATATTGTGCTTCAATTTTCAATATAACTTTCAACCTTAAGTCATTTCTTTGCTCCTATATCTAATTGTAGACTGTTAAAAGTAGCCATGTCACTTCTGGAGCGTTTTACTGCTTACAGATTTCTTCTGCTTGATACCCTAGGACATCACTCTTTTTTTTTTTTTTTTTGAGACGGAGTCTCGCTCTGTCGCCCAGGCTGGAGTGCAGTGGCCGGATCTCAGCTCACTGCAAGCTCCACCTCCCGGGTTCACGCCATTCTCCTGCCTCAGCCTCCCGAGTAGCTGGGACTACAGGCGCCTGCCACCTCGCCCGGCTAGTTTTTTGTATTTTTTAGTAGAGACGGGGTTTCACCGTGTTAGCCAGGATGGTCTCGATCTCCTGACCTCGTGATCCGCCCGTCTCGGCCTCCCAAAGTGCTGGGATTACAGGCTTGAGCCACCGCGCCCGGCCGACATCACTCTTAAATTCAGACTTCCACAGATCCCTAAGGGCATGGACGCACTGCAGCCAAGTTCTTTGCCAGGGTGTCACATGGGTGACCTTTACCCTATTTTCCAGTAACTTCCTCATTTTCATCTGAGACCTCATCAGCCTGTCCTCTGTCTATATTTCTATCATCTGAGACCTCAGCAGCGTGTCCTCTGTCTATATTTCTATTGGCATTTTCATCACAACCACTTAAGTCTCTGAGAAGTTCTGCTTTCCCTCGTTTTCCTGGTTTCTTCTGAGCCCTCCAAACTCTTCCAATCTGCCCATTACCCAGTTCCAAAGCTGCTTTTACATTTTCAAGTACCTTTATAGCAATGCCTCACTATTTGTTTCCAACTTTCTGTGTTAATCTCTTTTGTGTTGCTTATAAAGGAATACTTAAGGCTGGGTAATTTATAAAGAAAAGACATATATTTGGCTTATAGTTCTGCAGGCTAAAAAGCATGGCACCAGCATCTGTTTACCTTCTGGTGAGGGCCTCAGGAAGCTTACAATCATGGTGGAAGGCCAGCGGGGAGCAGGCAAGTCACAGGGTGAGAGAGGAAGTGAGAGAAAGAGGATGAGATGCCAGGCTCCTTTAGATAGCCAGCTCTTCTGTGAACAAAAAGTGAGAACTCACTCACTGCCAAGCCATTCATGAGTGAGCTGCCCCATGATGCAGATAGCTCCCACTAGGCCCTACCTCCAGCAATGGGGATCACATTTCAACATGAGATTCGGAGGGAACAAACATCCAAACTATATAAGTGTCTAAGTATGGGACTGTGGAACTCTGAATTTATCTTATTTGTTGTCCTTTGGGTTTCTTGGATCTGGATTTCTATGTCCTTCCCCAGGCTCGGTAAGTTTTTTGTTATTATTTCTTCGAATATGTTTTCTATTCCTTTCACTTTTCCTTCTGCAATTTTGATAATGGGCATATTGTTCTGTTGATGGTATCTCATAAATTCCATAAGCTATCTTCACTCCTTTTCATTTTTTTTTCTTTCTGCTCCTCACATTGGATGATTATCAGTGACCTGTCATCAGGTTTACTTATTCACTTCCACTTGATATAGTCTGCCGTTGAACCCCTCTATTGAATTTTTTCAGTTCTCTTACTGTATTCTTCAGCTATATGATTTGTTGGGTCCTTTTTTTATACTTTCTTACTGTCTTTTGTTGAAATTCTGTTTGTTCTTGCATTATTCTCCTGACCTTGGCGAGCATCTTTATGACCATTATTTTGAATTGCCTCTTGGAAAAACCACATATCTCCATTTCAGTAGGATTGGTTTCTGGAGATTTGTCTTATTCTTTTATTTAGAACATATTTTCCTATTTCTTCATTTTTTTAAAAAACTTTCTGTGTTGGTTTCTGTACATTAAGTAAGACAGTAACCTCTCCCAGTCTTGTCAAACTGGCCCTAATGTAGGAGATCTTACCAATTCGTACAGCCAGAAATTATAATGTGTCTCTCAAATCTCTGTGTTTGTACAACCTGATATCTCTGTTTTTGGTGGCCCCAGAAGATTAAGATATGCCGAGTCTTGTTAGTACCATGAGAGCGGTAAGACAGAAGCCACGCTCTCTAGATGCAGCTGAAAATGTTAACGTGTTAGGTGCATGTTCCAGTTCCTTCTATCCTCAGGGTGAAGCTGAGAGCAGGTATTTATCCCTTACTGCACTAAAGCAGGTATTGTCTATCTGCACTAAGGCAGGCATTTATCTCTCTCTACTCTAAGCCAGGGAGAAGCTCTATGGCAAATACCTATACTACTGTCATTCAGACTACATCCTCTGAGGGTATGGGCACTGGGAGTGGGCCCGTTGTATGTCTACCTTTTTGTTTTCTGTGGTCTAGAGAGACTTGGAAACACACAGCCAAATCAGCTTCCAGAGCTGGGTGGCTAAGGAGGTAGTCCTTGTATGAGAACTGTAGAAGTTATGTCACTTGATGAGTGGACAAACTACTTTTAGGAAGCCTCTATAGACTTGGAGTTATTGCTAGGGCAAGCTAGGGGAGAAGTCTTGGCAAGTACCAAGCTCTCATTTAGGCTGCCAGAGGTGTATTGTTTGCCTGCCCCGTTAATTCCCTGATGCAAGTTAGTTAGAAGCCAGACCATCAAGTATTCACTGGGAGAATGTACAGAGAAATCCTTTTTAGTGAAAAACAGAACTGTGTGTTTCAGCACTTTCTCCACACTGCTTCCAAGAGGTGTAGTCCCTGGAACTGCTTGCACTCCTATTTAAAACCACCTCTTAGTATTGTGATTTGGGAAGATTCTCATATGAGACTCTTGTATTCCTAATCCTTTCTGTCCCTAGAGCTACAAGGTTTAAAATGCAGTCCCTCAAGTAGAAGCTATAAAAGTTGGGGCGCTTGATGCATGGAAAAAGTTTTTCCAGGAGGAATTGGTAGACTGTGGTTATTGACTGAGTGAGCCAGGGGAATAGGCTTGGGGGCTGCCAAACTCCTGTTTAGGCTGCCACAGGTTATGTTTGTCAGCCCAGTTAATTCCCTGATGCAGGCTTGTATGAAACTCAACTGGTAACAGCAGCAGTTGACAGAGTACATTGGCAAACTCCTTCCAGGCAGAAACTGGGAGCTTTGAGTTGCAGGCCCTTCTCTATCCTGATCCTGGGGGATGAAGCCTCTGTAAGTGCCTACACACCCATGTATAATCACCTCTTTGTTCTGTGGTCTAGGGAGACTCGGGTATGCCTAACCACTTCTGCTCTTAGAGGCAGGTGAATTAAGAGCCATACTGTGGGGAATCTTAGAGTTAGGGTGCTAAATATGAGGTCCAAACCCTTCTGTCCTCAGGGAGAGAATACGTGTTGGGGATACCTTCTTAATTGGATGGCACAGTGCCTGGGGTGAGGTTTGGACCTGAGTCTGCCTCAGCTTTTCCTACCTAGTCAATGTGGATATTTTCTAAGTTACCAGATACAGAAGAGTCTCTCAACTTGTTTCTGACTTTCCCTCAGAGGGAATTGATCTGTGTCAATTAATCAATTCTCGGAGGGAATTGATTAGCATGTCCCTGCGTGGAGGGAGAGTCAGAAGCCCACCATGTTGGTGGGCTCCAATTATTATTCTTATTGGAAATGTTACATTGACTCAGTTTTGGGCATTACTGTAGTAGAAATTGCATTGCATAATATTGTTATTTTGGGATCTTTGTCCCAGAGGCTATTTGGAGGCTCCAAACTATTTAGAAGACCTGGAGAGCCAGAAAGTCATTAGTCCTATCCAAAATGAAGCAATTTGTGCAGGAAAAACAGATATTTTATGGAAGAACTGTGAGTTTCTGGTAAATCGAATGTGTCGTCTTGAAAGCCTCATTCAGTCCTTGAAGATGAACATCTTCCGGCTGCAAACTGAAAAGGATTTGAATCCTCAGAAAACAGGTATAGAGATAAGAATCATCAGAAATGTCCTGTGTAGGTGCTTAATTTTCTTTACTGACCTTCTTTCTGCTGCTTGATGCCCCTCTTGTGCTCTCTGGTAGCTTTTCTGAAAGATCGACTGAATACAGTACAGGAAGAGCATTCTAAGGACCTGAAGCTGTTGCATCTTGAAGTTATGAATTTGCGCCAGCAACTGAGAGCTGTAAAAGAGGAAGAAGACAAGGCACAAGATGAGGTGCAAAGGTTGACTGCCACTCTGGAGATTGCCTCGCAAACAAAGGTTTGAGTCTAAGAGTTCTGAAGTGTAAACACACTGTTAGGTGTTAGCTGGAGGAGGCAACAGACCTATGACACTGACTTTTAAAAATAGGTGATGTCGATATGAGGATTCTTGGCATTTGACATTTGGCATGTTGATTTGAGGATTCTTGGCCTATTAGATTTGCACTGTACAACCCTTACCCCATACAAGTGATTGTGTGGGTCCAGAGGTATGAGATGGAGCCTGTGCTCTTCAGGAACTCATATGCTAGTTGGGAGAACAAGCCACAGCATGAAAAATTAAAAAAGGAAAAAATAAGTATAGAAAGTGTTACAGAACAGTATAGTATAGGACAAAAAGTGAATATTGCCGAGTAAGGGCTTTGTGTTCAGCCATGTTTGAGAGGGTGAGGATGCCCTATCTGGAATAGATTAGGCAGGCTTCAGGGAAGGGATAGGACCTTTAGAAGCAAAGTGTAGGGGTGAGGACATTTCAAGGAGCACACGCAGAGGCAGCAAAGAAAAAGGGCTACTTGGAAAAGAAACTAACAGTGTTGTTCTCCCTTCATGGGCTAGGCAATGTAATAGATGTTCAATGTGTTATTTTGTTTAATCTTCGCAAAATCTTGGGTGAACAGGATATTATTGTCCCCGTTTTTTAGCAATGATAGTACTGGGTCCCTGGGCTAAGTCACTTGTCCAAGATCACACATACCTGTTGTCTTCTTGTTACCCAGGTTTGAACCTGGGTCTTTCTACTGGGTACAGCTAGGAGAAATATATAAACTAGCCTTACAAGAGTGAGGATTTGTTTGTGGGAAATAAGTTGGATATTAGCTAGCAATGACATTATAGAGCATCTGAAAATCAGGAATAATTAGTAGCTGGGGTTGATCCTATGGGGAGTGATTAAGATTTTTGATATGCAAGTGACATAATGAAAACAGGAAAACAAATTTAGCAATATATACGGAGAGAAATTGGAGGCAGGGAAACCAATTAGGAATCCATAGCATTATTTGAGGCGTGAGCCAAATTAGGTCTGATCTAGGGTTGTGGCATTTTGAAAGGAAAGAGGAATGTTCTGTAAAAGAAAAAGATATGCTAGAATATGGTGCTGGGAAGGACTGAAGGCAGTAAAGAAGGCAAAGATGGTTCTGAGGTTTTACATCTGAGATTGTGGTGCCATTTATCTTAATAAAAAAGAGAATAAGTAGGGAAAGCTGTGTTTTTCATCCTCCGCTTGTAAGCACGAATAATATTTGAAGCTGGAAAAAATAGAATTCTTTAAAAAATTAAGAATATATCCTGTAAGTAAAATGTCTGTCAATTACCAGATTGACCTCTAATTATTGAATTTTATATAGGAGGTGGGTGCAATTAATCACTGTTTATGATATAAAAGAGGAAATTATAGAAATCATGTATCAAAGTAATAGCTTTCCTGTTAAATAACTCATGGTAATAATTACTTCAGACTTATAACAAAGAGTATTTATAACCATATTAAAAATAGCACTTATAGGTTGCTAGAAAAAAACCTGATTTGATCTGATATACCGATAGACAATTTCTTCCTGTCATTTCAGATTATTTAGAATCTTTTCTCCTTCTACTTTTAGAAGAATGCAGCCATTGTTGAAGAGGAACTGAAGACCACAAAACGTAAAATGAACCTTAAAATTCAAGAGGTAAGACAAAAAGATGGAGGGTGGAGGAGGTGTTGGAATTGCAGGGGGAAATCAAGACAGCAGAAAGAGAGAATGAAAAGAAACCTTTGAAGAAGAAAATATGTGACTATGTAGTAGGAAGACTTTAAAAATATGCCACATTGAATTCAAGTGAAAGTGCCTGCCCTTACATGACATTAAGACTTCCTTTTACCTCAATACTGGCATGAAACTAGAAATAAAAAATAAATGCTTTGTGAGCCAGGAAGGAATAGTTACCACTTGTGGCTGCCCATATACTATAGTTAAGTGGACACTTTCATGCAAAGGCCTTTTAAAGTTGTATTTAAAATAAAAAACTATTAATAAGTCTGTTCATCTAATTTTACCTTAAACTTTCATTTCAGCTTGTTTTTAGTAGATAGCAGATTGGGAAATATGAAGTAGGTGGCTGCTAAAAGCTGTTGGACTAAAAATTTGCAGCTGAAAACAGTGGAAGAATCAGTAGAATTACTAACTCAGTATACTCTGGCAGTGGCCTGAAACCTCAATATTCCCTGACATAATAGTATTAATAATTGATGTTCAAATCAAATGGGTCAAATTATATTTAAAAGATTCTGTTAATACAAAATAGAGAAGTAGACATACTTTTTAGGAAAATTCTTATGCAAAACTATTTTTAAGGTTATAAATTTTAGTACTTAGGTGGTAAGCATAGGTATTTGGAAAATTGTATTATATTAAGTACTTTATTTGCCAGTAATTACTGATAAAAGCTTGATTGTTCATAGTTAGAATGTATTAAGTTTATTTTTAAGGTATTTTAATAGACCCTTTTTAGGGCAGTTTTAGGTTCACAGAAAAATTATGCAGAAAACACAGAGTCCTGTATACCCCTCTCTACACTCCCGCAGTTTCACTATTATTAACATCTTGATTTAGTATGGTACTTTTGTAACATTTGATGAGCCAATATTGAGCCATCATTTAGTGAAATATGTTAAGATTCACTATTCATCATGTTGTAAAGTTGTATGGGTTTGACAAATGCATAACACCATATATTTATCATTACAGGATCACATAGAATAGTTGCACTGCCCTAAAAATGTCCTGTGCTTCACCTACCCCTCCCTCCTCATGTCTTCTCCTGAGCCCCTGACAGCCACTGATCTTTTTATTGTCTCTCTAGTTCTGTTATTGTTGGAATCATACAGTATGTATGTAGTCTTTTTGTACTGGCTTCTTTTATAGCATATGGGCTTAAAGTTCCTTCATGTTTTTTCATGATTCAGTAACTCATTTCTTTATATAGCTGAACAATATGCTATTGTATGTACCGCAATTTGTTTATCCATTCACCTATTGAAGGACATATTGGTTGCTTCCAGTTTTTGGCAATTATGAATAAAGCTGCTATAAACATTGTGTGCAGGTTCTTACATAGACATAAGTTTCCCACTCATTTGGGCAAATATAATACCTAGGAATGCAATTGCTGGATCATCTGGTAAGCCTACGTTTAGCTTTGTGTGAAGCTGTTAACCTGTCTTACAAAATGACTGTATCGTTTGCATGCCCATCAGCAAGGAATAAGGGTTATGGTTGCTGCACATCCTCACCAGAATTTGGTCTTGTCAGTGTTTTTAATTTTTGCCATTCCAGTGGGCGTGTAGTGGTATCTTGTTTTGATTTTCAATCCCTAATGATGTAATGACATTGAGAATCGTCTCATGTGTTTATTTGCCATCTGTATATCTCCTTTGGTGAGTTATCTGTTAGACTCCTACCCCATTTTGTAACTGGGTTATTTCTTATTGTTGTGTTTTAAGAGTTCTTTGTATATTTTGTATACCAGGCCTTTATCAAAGTTGTGTTATGCAGTTATTTTCCCCTACTCTGTAGCTTGTCTTTTTATGCTCTTAGCTGTCTTTCACAGAGCAGGAACTTTTAATTTTAATGAAGTCCAGTATATCAATTTTTTTCTTTCATGGATTGTAATTTTAGAATTGTATCTAAAAAGTGTACAAACCCAAGTCACTAAGATTTTCTCTTGTGTCATCTTCTAAGAGATTTTATAGGTTTTCATTTTACATTTAGGTCTTTGATCTATTTTGAGCTAATTTTTATGAAAGGTATGAGATCTGTATCTAGATGAATTTCTTCTTGGCATGTGGATGTCCAGTGTTTCCAGCACCATTTGTTGAAAAGACAATCCTTTCTCCTTTGGATTGCCATTTAACATTATTTTTTACTGGGAAAATCTTATTCTTAATTTTTGGTTCTATGGTAAAGTCTTGCATTTTGATTAAGCTCTGTCAAAGACTTGCAAAAGTGCTATAATAGTCGAACATGGGCATTCTGAGGGTATGTGAAAAAGAAAGGGTGTATTAGTTTGCTGGGCTGCCATAACAGAGTCCTAAAGACTTGGTGGTATAAACAGAAATTTATTTGTTGAAGTTCTGGAGGCTTGAAGTCCAAGATCGAGTTGTTAGCAGATTTGGTTTCTCCTGGCCTTTCTCCTTGGCTTGCAGGTGTCCGCCTTCTAACTGGGTCCTCACATGCTTTTCTATTTGTGTGTAGCCATCCCTGGTGTCTCTGTGTGCCCAAATCTCTTCTAATCAGGATATAGTCAAATTGCATTAGGGTACACACCAATGGCTTCATTTTAATTTAATCACCTGTTGAAAGGCCCTGTCTCCAAAGAGAGTCTCATTGTGAGGTAGCAGATGTTCGACTTCAACATAGGAATTTTGGAGGACACAATTCAGCCTATGACAGAGGGTTATATACAGATAGAAGTGTGGTATTTATCTTCCTAAGACATATGAAATATATATAAAATAGATACAAAATCTGGATGTTATAAACATTAAATGGATTAACTGATTGCCCTTAATAGTAGTTCAGAAACAAATACTTCATTAGTAAAGGATTCTCTTTGTAATGTGCTTTTGTACGGCACATTATAGGTATATCATGTATAAAAGAGGAAAATATCTCTTTTTAAAAGTGGCCGTTCTTTAAAAAGTGGCTAGCCGAATGCTTTCAAGCCTACATAATGGGGGTCATTAAAACAGAATTTAAAAGAGTAAAGTATTTAATTCTGAATGAACTAGAGGTTGAATCACATTTGACAGTGATGCAACTAAAATTTAAACAAGATGATTTCCTGGGTAAGAATTTTGAAACTTTCAAGGAATAAATTATATCTTGAACAACTTGTAGTACATAATTTGATACAAGTTTAGAAAAGTATATTAAGCTACTATATTTGAGAAAGTAATTATAATCTGATACTAAAATCTGAAAAAATATAACCACAAATAAAATGGCTCATTCTTACATAAGATTGTAATATTTAACTTATCATTGGATAAGTAAGCAATTTCTAAGCTTAAAAAGAATGAAATTATAAAAAGGTCAATAGATTTGACCACATAAGAATACTTCTACATATAAAAAGCAAAACTAATACAGCAGTAGTCCCTAACCTTTTTGGCGCTAGGGACCAGTTTCTTGGAAGACAGTTTTTCCATGGGGTTGGGGGAGTTGAGGGGAATGGTTTTGGGATGAAACCGTTCCACCTCAAATCATCAGGCATTAGTTAGATTCTCATAAGAAGCGCGCAACCTAGATCCCTTGCATGCCCCATTCACAATAAGGTTCACGGTCCTATGAGAATCTAATGCTGCCGCTGATCTGACTGGAGGTGGAGCCCAGGCAGTAGGGCTGGTTCACTCACTGCCCACCTCCTGCTGTATGGCCTGGTTCCTAACAAGCCATGGAGCAGTACCAGTCTGTGTCCCTGGGGGTTGGGGACCCTTGTAATAAGGTATTATAACACAAATAGGCAACGTGTTAATAGTTTTCCCTTTTAAAGAGTTTAACAGCCTGGGCAACATGGCAAAACCCCATTTCTACAAATAAAAAAAAACAAAACAGCACAATGGTATACACCTGTGGTCCTAGATACTTAAGAGGCTAAGATGGGAGGATCACTTGAGCCTGGGAGGTCGAGGCTGCAGTGATCATGCCACTGCAGCCTGGGCCACAGAGTGAGATCCCATCTCCAAAACCCACCACCCCAAAACTTAAAACTGCCAGGCACAGTGACTCATACCTGTAAGCTCAGCACTTTAGGAGACTGAGGCAGGAGGATTGCTTGAGCCCAGGAGTGAGACCAGCCTTGGTAACAAAGTGAGACCCTGGCTCAACAACACATTTTTTGAATTAGCTGGGCATGGTGGCACACTCCTTTAGTACCAGGTATTCAGGAGGCTGAGGTGGGAGGTTCACTTGAGCCTGGGGAAGTCAAGACTGCAGTGAGCCATAGTTGCACCATTGCACTCATCCTGGCTGACACAGTGAGACCCAATCTCAAAAACAAAAACAAAAACATGTAAAATTGTCTTAAAATGCCCAAAAAACAATGGACAAAGGATAAGTATGACAGTTTATTACATAAATATATAAAGAGCTGATAACTATATTAGAAGATATTTAATCTCACAATAACCAAAGAAATCCAAAATTATTAAGATGTTAGTTTTCATTTATTAGATCAGAAGAGATTTAAGAAAATTTTAATACATATACTATTGATAAGGTAATAATTGGAAAATTATGAAGGTAATAATTGGAAAAAATGATTCTTATAGGAATTTATCCTTAGGAAATAATCAGAAATGTAAGGAAAGACCTGCTCACAAGTATGTTCAGGAGAGCAGCATTTGCAATAGTGAAAAATTGGAAAAAGCTACATGTCAAATATCAAGGGTATGATTAAAAACATTATAGAGCATTTCCAAAATGAGCAATCTTGTAACAGTTTTATCCCAAGACATTTTTTACCTTTTAACTTTTAAAAAACATTTTAAAAATTATAAAATATATTCTCCATAGAGAAAAAAATGTGTACAATTTAGAAAACAGGTATAGTGTACTCTTAATGTCATCTACACTGGAGTTTTAAAATAGAATTTCTTTCAGTTTCACATCACTTCTTAAAAGGAATAGCATTCTCTGCAATTCCCATTTCAATTGGAAAGGATCTCTTTCCCTAATAATAAAAGAGACTCTTAACCTTCTTTATGTTTTATGTGATTCTTTTTATAGTCATTTGTTGACAAAAAATAAGGTCAGTGTGCCTCCAAAATAGGGAAGAAAAAAAAAAGTGTGTTTTTCTACTCTCACATACCTCACAGCAGAACGCTTCCGACACCCGACGACACACCAAGAAATTCTGTTCTTCAGTGGACACCAGTTGAGTGTCCTGTAATTCAGTTCAGTCCTTACATTATCTACCTGAAGACAGGTGAGGACTCAGTCTCACAAGATTGCCCCCCACTTTAGACGCCAGTTGCAAGTCCCAAGTTGTCCTTCTGACTGACTTGCAAAAAATCGGTGTTCCCATGATGCCCCTCCACAAGTTTAAATAATTTGCTAGAACAGCTCAGAGAATTCAAACACTTCACTTACATTTGCCCATTTGTTATAGAGGACATTACAAAGGATACAGCTGAGCAGCCAGATGGAAGAGATGCATAGGGCAAGGCATGTGGGAAGGGGCACAGGCCCTTTCTGGGACTCACCACCTTCCAGGCACCTCCATGTGTTTAGCTGTCCAGAAGCACTCTGAACCCAGTTCTTTTGAATTTTTATGGACGCCTCATTACATAGGCATGATTGATTACATCACTGGCCATTGATGATCAACTTACCTTCCAGCCCTTCTCCCCTCATTAGAGTTGAGAGGAGGGGCTAGAAGTCCCAGTCCTTTAATCATGCTTTGATCTTTCTGGGAACCAGCCCCCATCCACAGCTACCTGTCTTCCCCCATCCCCAGCCAGTCAGTCATTAGCACACAAAAGACACTCTTCTGAGGTGATTCCAAGTTTTTTATGAGCTATGTGCCAGGAACCAGGGTCAGAGATGAAATAATATATTTCTTATTATATCACAATATCACAGTACCCAAATTCTTGGAGTGTCGGTTTGGTCTGCTACCTAATGGTTACTTCATTATTTGTTTAGACCTCTAAATTCCAAAATTGAATGAAAACAGTTTTCAGAGTGATGTTTATAATACTGCAAGATAAAAAATATATAGATAAATCAAAATACGGGAAAATAAGAGTTGAAAAATAAAGTCAGAAAATATAGGAATACAGAAAATACACAGTAAGGTAAGATACTAGTGTTTTTCAAACTTTTTTTGACAATCCATTGTTGAACATATATTTTACACTGCAACACACATACATATACACAAACATTTCACAAAGCAGCACTTACTCTTACTACTTGCTATGCACTCTCATATTTTCTTTCTACTCTTATTTTTTCCTTTTTCTGAGTGCTGCTTTCAATTTACTAATGGATTTTGACCTCCATTTTAGAAAACAGACCTAAATTATAGGAGGATGAGTGCAATACGTTTGATCTATATTCCTTAGGAGGTAATCCTAGGCCTTCTAGGGAGAAACAAAAGCATGTTTCTGAGTAGTCATAAATGAATTAAGACTGTTTGGGGGTGAGATGGCATGTCTGATAAACTTCTCAGGTAACTTTGATCTTTGTTAAACTAGTATGATGTTCAGTTGGTCTTGCCTAACTGTAATGTTGCTTTGTAGCTAAGGAGACAACTGGCTCAGGAGAAGTACCTTAGGGAATCTTTAGAGAAGTCAGCATCAGCCATGCTCCTCAAAATACAAGAAATGGGATCAGCAGTGGAGGTAGAACGAAAACAGGTAGAAAGATTTCTTCTCCTTATGTATGTTTGGGAAGTGAAACCAAACAAAAACTGATACTTTACCTATACACTTAAAATTTTACTAATTTCCTCTAGATTCGTTGAAATATTTACTTTTTGTTAGCAATATGTTAACAATCTTACTACAGTTTTTTTTTTTTTTAAGTTAGCACAAACTAAGAAAGACCCTAATTTCACTATTCAACACTCTTAATTTATGAATCAGAGAGCTAAGGACCGGAGAGGTTAATTTACCTCAGGCTTTATAGAGGTGAACTCTTAGCTCCTAAGAGAAAGATAAAGTATTTTTCCATTATACCATACAATCTCTGTTATAGACATTGGTTTTGGAAGGCATTGCCCTGGTCTCATGCTGTATATGTCTGCCATGGATAGAAAATAAAGACTAATGCGATCTAACACTGGAAGCAAAGAATATCAATAAGTAAAACAATTTGGACTGTATTTACACTGCTGTTTTCAATTATCATTATTTTAACATATTTTGGCCTTCATATTTATTTGAAGTACCTACAAGTAATTTAGAATACTTTAACTGAGTCAATTCATATTTTCATTTTTAATATAATTGGATGACATAATCTTTATTATTTTAATGAATGGAAAAAGTTTCCCTTCATAACTGAATTATAACAAGGATTCTACTTTAGGAATTTGCAAATGATCCTTTGTTGCCATAACTTGCAATGCCAGTATGGTAGCCATTAGCCACATATGGCTATTTAAATTAGTTAAATAAAAGATTTATTTCTTCACACACTAGCCACATTCAGGTGCTCCGTAGCCACTTGTGGGTAGTGGATTGTTGCACTGGAAAGTGCACAGAAGGTTATATTGGATGGCACTGCTCCCAAGACCACATTCTGTTGAGATTTTAACTGTAACATAGACTAACTTCTCGTTGCTTCTCAGTGACATTAAGATTGGAATGTTGCCTTATACATGTGCTATAAGGCAGCTTATTAGAAATCTTTATCTTATAGAAAAGGAGTTTTTCTTATACAATTTCAGGTGCACATTTTGCAGCAAAACTGCATTGCTCTACATGATTCTATACAGAGCACTCAAGAACTACTGGCCCAGGAACAACAAAAAAAAGAAGAGTTGGAGACTGCTACTTCACAGCTCAAATCTGATCTAAGTATGAAAATAGATGCCAGAAATCACCCTCTTGTTAGTTTTTTGAGATTTCATGGAAAAACTCTTAAGATCCCAAATTCTTGAAGTGGCCCATGTTATTGATATTTCCCACAGTGCTGTATGTAAAACACTGCGGATTTCCCTTCTACCTGTAGTACTGAGACAGAGAAGGAATGTTGTTAATAGTATATTTGACCCTCTTAATTGTAAACTATTCCTTATTTTTTTCCAGCTTGTTTGTGGACCTGGAAATATTTGGTTTCTAGACATCTGGCTTGAATATTGGGCAAAAAAGTAAAACAACAGATTGAATATTGGATAATAAAATGTTAATAAGGAAGTAAGGCCCTGAATCCTTGATAACTTGTGGATTCTGTCAGTTCATCATGTCAGATTCTCCATTCTTCATGTTATCAATCTATTTTGATTAACTTATATTTGTAGAGATGGATAGTTGTAAGGTACCTTAAAGAGAGCTTAGATTAATCTCTTTTTATAGATGAGTCCTCAAAGATGACAGAGCTGGGAAATGAAAGCGCCTAGACTTGATCCCAAGGTGTTTGGTCATGTTTCTTCTAACCCATCAGCCTTTTATCATACTACTGTTGCTAGTACTTCATTATAAAGCAGTTTCCAGATAGTCTCAATGACAAAGGTCATGGAGTTATAAGGGCAGTGCTTCATGTGATTAATACATCATGGTTTACACCGAACTTTCACATAAATTATTTCATTCAATACTCAAAGCTATCCTTCCAGACTTATAAAAGGAAAAAATGGCAAAGTACGACCTAGAACTGGATCTTCTAACTCCAAGCTAGTGTACTCTCCAGTTCACCTTCTGTGCTCTGTGGCTGTAATGGGGGCAGAGAATACCAAAAAGGAAATGGAAATTCTAAAACATATAGAGCAAGAGTAATCTATTCAATGTTTTGACTTACTGCTTTTAGCAGAAAATATTCCCTTTTCTTATAGTAGTGAATTACTGTGTGAAGTTCTCACCGACAATGCCCCTGGATAATTTTCTGTCTTCCTGTAATTGTGTGCCTACAAAAATATATGTACGTTTTATGGTGCTGCCACATTATCGCATTTGAGTACTGCAACAACCTGTCAGAAAGATAAGAAAATACTCACATTCTATAGAAGATATAAAAGGGGCTGGACGTGGTGGCTCACGCCTGTAATCCCAGCACTTGGGGAGGCCAAGGCAGGTGGATCATGAGGTCAGGAGATTGAGAGCATCCTGGCTAACACGGTGAAACCCCATCTCTACTAAAAATACAAAAAAATAGCCAAGTGTGGTGGCACACGCCCGTAGTCCCAGCTATTCAGGAGGCTGCCAGCTACTCGGGAGGCCCGAGGTTGCAGTGAGCCGAGATCGTGCCATTGCACTCCAGCCTGGGCGACAGAGCAAGACTCCATTTAAAAAACAAAAAAAAAAAAGAAAGAAAATATAAAAGGATCCATACTGACCGTACCCAAAGACCCACAGCAAGTAGAATTAGAATAGCTGGGCCTAAAACAGGTATCTATTAGTTGGCCCTCTGAATTTTTATGTTACTTTCTTGTTGGATTAATGCTTTATTTTTGAATTTTATAAAGAATTTGTGCAACACCATTAAAAAACCAAGATTAAAACAACAATAATTCAAACTGACATGAGGAAAAGGAAGCCCTTCTGAATGCCAACTAGGTGCATAATACTGAATTATAGACTTGACATATATGCAGTTTTATTACTTTAAGGTACAAGTAGTTATTCAAGCTACATTAATAAAAGGAATGCCTTTAAATATTTGCTTCAATGAATTTAAACATGTAATTAAGTTTATTAACAATAAGCATATTATATACAGATTTATAGTACTTACGATGAATAAATTGTTCTTCAAAGTAAGATAAACACTCCCCTTTCATTCTTACTTTGATTAGTAGAATTTTCCCAAGGTCATATAGTTCGTCTTTTTTCTCCTTCATGTATTTTAAATTAGAGTTTATTCTGTTGAATTGTGGATTCATATGTCCAAAAAGTATAGTTTTTCTAAGGTATATCCTATATAAAATACCAGTTTTCATATGTTTTATAATTTCTGGCTTTAGAATATTTAAGTGAAACAAGACTGATAGATCGCTATGAATTTTTCTGTGAAGGCAAAACATTACTCTCAGATAAGTTTACACTTTTTGGCTACTAGTATATGATGCCAAACTGTTCCACAATTTTTGGTCTTTGGTTTTCTTTTCATTTGTGCATGCTCTGAGTGGTTTCAGATCTTTTTTTCCATACAAAATCATCCTCCTGAATACCAGTATCTTACTGACAACTAAATATCTACATTTGGATGCCTTGCAGATATGTCAAAACACATAGAAAACTTAAGTGTTTCACTCATTCTGTCCCCAAAACCTGCTCCGTGGTCTGTATTCCCTATTTAGCTGAAGAGTCCACTGTTCATCCTGCTGCCCAAGATGTTCTCCTTGTCTCATCTGTTGATTTTACCCCACTAGTAAGCCACCAAGTCCAAAAGTGCTCTCTGTTTACTGTTTCACACATCTGTTTTTCCTCTGTGTCTCTGTTGTCATGACCAGTGAGAGTCAGTCCTCATTATCATTACTTTATTGAATTGTCATTTACTCATGTGTCAGTTACTTTAACAGCTACTAAATTCATCTCCTTGCCTTTATTGTACCTTTGTTAGAGTGATCTCTCTAACAGAATCTTTTGATCATGCCCCTCCTCAGCTTAAAATCCTTCAGATACCTCATTTACCATTGCAAATGACTGTGGACTAGCTTCTTGATAATTCCATAAAAGTTTCTAGTCTATAAAAATATGATAGAAATAGTTGGGTTCTCCTTATCTCTACAAAAAATAGACATAAAATATTTAAAGCTTCTCACTATGTGATTTCAATGTAACAAGTTACTATTATCATAGTTGTGTGTAATTTTTGTTTTTAGCTTCTAGAGATGACCTCATTTCCAAGTTGGTTGAAGAAAATAAGGTGAGTTGTGAAGTTGTGGAGTACAGAGGTGGTCTTTCCTCTCTTCGCTAAGTCCTGTTTCTTCTTCCATGTTGGCTTACAGTGCTTCTTATTCTCATAAAAGTTTTATTAAAAAAAAAAGTTTCATGTCAATGAGTAGTATATTTAGGATAATAGTGTTAGGAACTAAGAAATCATTTCATGAAGGTTATTAGAGTTTGAAAAATGTCAGTTGGCAAAAATAATAAGACTTATTTGTGCTTTTTGCCTATTGCAAACTAATTGTTTAAAATAAACTTAATGTAAGAAATATAACTACTTTTTGATGTTGGTGGTTGCACAACAGTGTGGATGTGTTTAATGACACTATACACTTAACAGTGGTTCAAAGGATAAATTTTGTCTAATGTATATTTTGCCATAATTTTAAAAATTAAAAACATAATGACTTTATATCTTACTACATTTCTAAGTCTCTTGATGTGTTGATTCTATTTCTTTTGGATGCTGTCTCATCCTGTGTTATATGATGTTTATTTTTCTTGAGATGCTTCTCCTGGGAAAATAGAAGGGTGATTCTTCCTCTGTAGGAAGAAGATTTATATTTTGTCTTTCCCCATTCTACTAAGTACGTTTTAGGGAAAGTCCCACCTACAATGCACGTCTGTTATCACTTCTCTCATCTCAAAGAAAACTAGCTTTTTTTTTTTTTTTTTCTATAACCACAGAACAAAGGTGTTTTCTTCTGCTCCACCCTCGGGTCCTCATTTTTGAAAATATGTTCACTTATAACTTTAAAAGATCCTTGAATGTCTTCCTTTGAAGTCATAAGATCTTACTGCTAATAGGAAAAAATGTGTATGTATAATAATATAACAAATATTTAATCTTAGGGAGCAGAACTTTGATGTAAAGATACTAGGTATATTTAGGTTATGGTTTTAGGCAAATTCTTTCTAACTGGAATCTCAATATAAGAATAGATTTAATAAACAGTTTTAAAAAAATAGGCTTTATTTTTAAGAGCAGCTTTAAGTTCACAACAAAATTGAACAGAAGGTAAAGAGATTTCCCCATGTACTCTGTACCCCTATTCATGCATAGGCTTCCTCATTAGCCATTTGATGGATATCCATTTAAAAAATTGATGTACCATTTTACGTCCCCCACCAGAGTGGTACATTATTACAGTTGATGAACCTATATTGACACATTGTCACCCAGAGTCCATAGTTTACATTAGGGTTCACTCTTGGTGTTGTGCATTCTATGGATTTAAACAAATGTATAATGACATATATCTACCATTATAGTAGATATATTATATTATAGTATCATACAGAGTAGTTTCATTGCTCTAAAAATCTTCTGTGCTTTGCTTATTCATCCCTCCCTCCCCTTCTAATCCCTGGCAACCATTGGTCTTTTTACCGTCTCCATAGATTTGCCTTTTCCAGAATATCATATAGTTGGAATCATACCGTCTATAGACTTTCAGACTGGTTTCTTTCACTTAGTAATAAGTATTTATGTTTCCTCCATGTCTTTTCATGGCTTGATAGCACATTTTTCTTTTTTTTTTTTTTTTTGAGACGGAGTCTCACTCACCCGAGCTGGAGTGCATTGGCGTTATCAGATCACTGCAACCTCTGCCTCCTGGGTTCAAGTGATTCTCCTGTCTCAGCCTCCCGAGTAGTTGGGATTACAAGTGCCCTCTACCACGCCTGGCTAATTTTTGTATTTTTTAGTAGAGATAGGGTTTCATCATGTTAGCCAGCTGGTCTCAAACTCCTGACCTCAGGTGATCTGCCTGCCTCAGCATCCCAAAGTGCTGGGATTACAGGGATGAGCCATTGTGCCTGGCTAAAAGCTCATTTATTTTTAGTGCTGAATAATATTCCTTTGTCTGGATATACCACAAGTAATCCATTGACTTACTCATGGACATCTTGATTGCTCCAAGCTTTGGCAATTATGATTAAAGCTGCTATAATTATCTGTGCGCGGGTTTTTGTGTGGGCATAGGTATTCAGCTCCAAATGGATAAATCTCAAGGAGCATGATTACTGGATCATATGGTAAGAATATATGTAGTTTTGTAAGAAATCACCAAACTGTCTTTCAAAGTGGTTGTACCATTTTACATTCCCACCAGCAATGAATGAGGGTCCCTGTTGCTCCATATCCTTGACAACAGTTGGTGTTGTCAGTGTTCTAGATTTTGGCCATTGTATTAGGTGTGTAGTGGTATCTCATTATTGTTTTAAATAAACAGTTTTGATAAATAGTTCTGAAATAAAGAGAAGTTTAGGAGTTGAAGATACCAAGATTTTTATACATTCTTTATAAGACATTTATAAAGTTCCAGTGTATGTCATTGGAACTTGAACTGGTACTGGCTGAAATACAAAACAGTTATTTTTATAGGGGTGCACACAATATCTCTTATATGTGAAAAAGAAAGTAATTTTTTTCTTATAGAACCTGCAGATATCTTTCAACAAGGAGCACGAAGAAAATGCATATTTGAGGTCCAAAATAACATCTCTTCATGAAGCATCAGAAAAAGCACAAGTAAATGCACATGATTTTGCTAATTTTTAGATGTTATTTAATTTTGTTCAGTTAACCAAGAAACAAAATTAGTCTTGATTATATAAATTCATACCATCTCCATCGCTCAACTTTTCATTTCCATAAGATTTATTTCATCTTTGAAACATTATCAAATTAAATACATTTCTCATCTCACTCTCCAAATTCCTATGATATATAAGTATACAAGATGTACCGCTAAAATTATATACTAGTTTACACTTTGCCTTTGCTTGCTTGCTAATTTGATCATTAAATATATGTATTTCCCCCTCCAAAGTGAACTTCTGAATAGTTCCATGGCAAGGGCTATGTCTTATGCTTTCTTTGTATCTTCTATAGTAAATAATTATACAGTAGGAACCTAACAAATGCTTGCTGGATTTTGAAGTTAGAGGTAATCATTTTTGGGATAGTGATTCCCAAATGTATGTGATGTTTTATATATATGTGCATCTGCAACAAGAAGAGTCATCAGATATGCAGGCAAATTGGAGTTACTCACCACAGAGCCTAAAGAATTGTTTATCGTTTAAAATACCTTTTCTCTTGGTACAATTTGATTGTCTCAATATTAGGATCATAGTGTTGCTGGGCTCTCTGTATAATAAAAATAATAAAATACAAAGTGACTGTGTTTTTAATATAATAACATCAACTACTATTATTCTTCATATACTAATAGTAGTTAACATTTTTACTGAGCCCATTCCACATTCCAGGCACAATTCCAGGCACCTTATATTAGTAACAAATAGTAATCCTCACAATAGCCCCATGAAATGAAAACTATTATTCACATTTTAAAGATAAGGAAGCTGATGTACAGAGAAGTTCAGGAACATAGATAATAGGTGGCAGAGTTGGAATTTGAATTCAGGTAACCTGGCTCCAAAGAAAATTAGCTATTTTTTTTCAAAGAGCAAGGGTTCTCTGTTTCATCCCCAGGTATTCCTTGATGAATAGTTTGTACATCTGCATCTGGTGTGACTTTGTGCTTCTGAATGTGTTTCTAACTACTGTACTGTCCATACCTCTTGTGATGTTTGTCAGATAATCTTTTATTTATCTTTTACTCCATTTTATTTCTTGTGTTTTTTTCCTAGTGCTCCTTCAAAGTTGCTTGTTCTTGAAGAACTTGTTTAAAACATAAGATTTTTGCCAAATCTACCTTGCAAAAAGAACTGATATTTGATATAAATGTTTTTCTCAATAATACAAATTTCAAATTATGAAAAGAGAATTATTAACTACCTGCATATATAATAGATCTGTGTAGCTCAAAAGATTTTTGTTTTATTTTGAAACATTAATCTCATGATGGTAAAATCATCTATATTTTGCTTTTATGAACATTGTCAGCTAATGGCGAAGGAGCTTAGGTATTTTGTGTTACTAGCTAAATAATTCTGAATGCTCATGGATTTCTATAATATTGGCTAGGCACTGACATTGTAAATTCCATTTTGCAGATGTCTTGCTCTAATGAACCAGTGTTCAAAATTGTGAAGAGTAGATCAGTAAAATGCCATATGCTTCAGTTGCTCTATCAAATCAACAAATCTCTTAATTTAGAATTATTTAGGGTATAGACTTTTAATATTTGAAAGTATTTTTTAAACTAATGACATGTGAATTGAGGATAGGTTAAATAGATTAGGTTCACTTATACAGTGAGATACTTTGTAATCATTAAAAATAATGCTTAAGTAAAAATAATTCTTTATTGGAGAGACCAATGACTTGCTGTGTGTGTTTTCTTAGGTTTTGAATGACCAATTGACTAAAAAGTGTTCAGAGCTGAGCTGCATGCTTCAGACTGTTACTATGGAAAAAGCCAGAATCATTGCTGACCATCAGGCCATTCTGCAGGTATTCATTTAACGCTAGTGAATGTGTTAAATTTAATAGAGTTCACCAGGTGGCAGAAAGCCAGCCTGGTTGATAGATCAGGAAATGTTTATGGGCAACTAGAGAAAAAATATTTTAACAATAAATTTAAAAAATCAACTGAATTATCTTATTTCTATTAGTGCTTTTCAATTTTCATCAGAGGGGTGATTTGGCCTTACACTCAGGGCTTTTCATGATTTCTAATCAAATATCGCTTGAGGAAAAATAATTATTTGTCCCATTATTTATAGAATCATGGAGAACACGTAAAACTAACCCTAAAGTACTTAACCTTTTCCTCAAACACCTTACAGTTTCTCATTTTGCTTATGCCATTTTCTCTGTTGAGAATGCTTTTTACTTCATCTTCAATATTTGAAATTCTCTTTATTATTTGAGTCACTTTCTTCAGGGAGCTTGATCATCCCAATAAGAAGGGATAAGTTTTCCCTTTCAACTTCTATTCCTGGAAAATTAACAGACTACCATAGAAATAGATCACTTTCTCTTTTTGTAAGCATACTTACTATATATACTAAGCATTGTGCTAAGGATTTTACACATATTACCTCCTTTAATTGTAGCAGCCATTATGTAAAAGGGTATTTATTATCCTTATTTTACAGATAAGAAAATGAGGGTTAGAGAAGTTCACTTGCCCAAATTCACCTAACTAGCAAGAAGTAGAGTTGCCTTTTAACCTCAGGTGACTCCAGAGTCAATGTATGTAATCATTATGTTATGCTGCATCCGCATTCTGCATTCTCTAGTAGTAATTTATGTGCTGGTTCATTTCCTGGATTACACTGTGAGCTCCCTAGAGGCAAGAACATTGCCTTATATATCTTTATTTCTCATAGTGCTAAGCCTGCTTTGCATGTAACATATACTCAATAAATATTTAGTTTTTAACTGTGCAAGTATAATGCTATATCTAGATAGGATTATAGTGGTGAACAAGACAAAATTCCTACTTTCATGGACTTATAATTCAGTGGACTGAATATATAATGAAATGCTTATTACAAATATTTCAAAATTTTGGAATATAACACAATTGGGATCCCATTTTACCAGTGTGAGGACTTGCTTTGCAATCAAATGTTAAAATAGAAGTCTTTTAAAAAGAATTTGTAAAACTAATTATTAATATGTACTGTATTTGCAAAAACTTTATGGATTATGTGTAGGGGTATATGGTACATAAAAATGTCATGTTTTGATAATCCCAAAATGGTGAGCCAAAGAAAATAAATTATGTAAAACAATTATAGTGCTTCTGCTGTAACATTATCTGAGTGCAATTTAAGATAGTCTCAAAAGAATTCACAGCAAACTGTTAAACATGGTAATCCTTAGAATGTGGGATTATTTGGAGGGAAAGTGTAGATAGAGAGGAAGGGATCTTTTCATTTTATATACATTTATATTGTTTTACTTTTAAAAATGAAGTACCATATTGAAATTTTAAAATACCAAAAATACTCGTAATATAATTTTCTATCTTTAAAAATATGTTGGTATTAGGAGTTTTATAATTTTTCAGCAGGCTGGGTAAATAATGTATCTTCACTATTGGCTAGTAGAGCTATAAAATGGTAGAACTGTAGTCAACTCAGAGGAGGACAAAGAGAAACTGGGCGTTAAAATAAATTATTTTAAAAAGAGGTTTTATTTATGTAAATATAACTTGTTTTTTTAAGTTAGTTCAGTGTTTTTGATCAGTTACTCCAAATGACACCCTATCAAAAGACTTTCTGGAGTTTCAACTTCTACTATTGCTCTTAACACTCAGGTAGAGCAGAAAATGATGACGCAGACATTTCAAGAACAAAACTTATTGCTGGATGCAGCCCATGCCAGTATCACAAATGAACTACAGACTGTTCAGAATGAGAAAACCCAACTCCAAGCACATCTGTAAGTAAATTACGGGCAACTTCTTATACATCTTTTGTTCTTCCATTTGTGTTTCTTATCATGTGTCTGTCTGTCTCAGTCTTATCTTCAATGAAAACATTTGATTGTGCATTTTTTGGACCAGCCACAGAGATAAAAATAAAGACTCTGCCCTTAAGAAACTAGTTTTGTTGGAACATTTTAGTAACTACTCTCAGTCAGGAAATATGTTCTATAAGAACATGTAATTGCTCTTTCTGTTAAATTAGAACTCTCATTTAGCTTTCATATGTTCTTGTTCTCTTCATGCAGGGATCATTTAATCCTTGAGCATAACCAGTGTATCCAGAAAGCACAGGATGCTGAAAAGAGAACAGCTGTGCAAAAAGAGTTGCTAGAATCAACTATTGCAAGATTGCGAGGTGAATTGGAAGCATCAGTGCAAGAGAAGAAGTCTCTGCTAGAGGAGAAAGAAAGATTTCAGAGGGAGGTAGGTAGAACCAGATTTACATTATCTTCTCGTTGTGGTGTGATGATGTTTTAAAATTGTATTCTAAATGCAAAAGACAAGAAAAGAAATAAAACCCAGATGCAGTTTGTCTGAGTTGCCCAATGAAGAATCTTTAGGTGGCTAACCTATGCCTTTTAGCCTGTGAAGTAGTCTGTGCCAAATAGAACAGTATATTCTTATCCAGCATTAGTGAATGTTAATTAGTAACTCACACATCCTCATGTTAGTTAAGGAGTCAGATTTTAAAAATTGATTTCCCCTGAAGGAGTGGGACAGTGAAGGTTAAAGGGGAACAGCCCTGTCTTCCTACTTAGGAAGGAACCAGCAGAGTCTGACATGCAGACGTGTCTTTCTAATTTCAGGGCTATTTGTGAAGTCTGCTCTGCCTCAGAGACTCCCTGATTGGCCCCTTTTCTGAGAGGATGTGCTATCTCTGCAGTGTAGGTATTAATTGACATGCAGGATATGTCTGCTATAGTGGAGCCTGTCAGCTACTATAAAATTGACCTATTTCTTTTTTTCCCATCCCCCTTGGGCAGGTTAATAAAACAGAAAAAGAAATAGCACAAGAAAGATGCAATTTGGAAAAGGAATTAGCTAAAAACAAGGTATTCTACATTTTACTTATTGATATTTCACTATATTTCCTTCTATATTGCTGCCTACTGTATCAGCTTATCTTAATGAGGAGATGGGTGATGAATACCAAGCTGCGGGGGAAAGGAAAGCTATGAAGCTGGATGCCACTCAGAGCACACCAGTCACTGCAGCAGACGGTTGTCTCTGGGGAACATTTTCTTGTTGAGCATCTGATGTTTGCCAGTGAGTCATCACTGCCTCTGGCCCTAGTGTTAACTGAGGATTCTAGCCAAGAAGTCACCTGAGAGTTAGCTAATGGACCTGTGAGAGGCAAAGAGATGACTGCTGACTAGGCTGTTTTTAAATAAAAAACTAAAGGCTGGGCGAGGTGGCTTACGCCTGTAATCCCAGCTCTTTGGGAGGCCAATGCGGGCGGATCATTTGAGGTCAGGAGTTCAAGACCAGCTTGACCTACATAGTGAAACCTCATCTCTACTAGAATACAAAAATTAGCCAGGCATGTTGGTGGGTGCCTGTAATCCCAGCTACTCGGGAGACTGAAGCAGGAGAATCTCCTGAACCCAGGATGCAGAGGTTGCAGTGAGCCGAGATCGTGCCACTGCACTCCATCCTGGGCGACAGAGCAAGACTCCCTCTCAAAAAAAAAAAAAAAAGCAAAAACTAACTCAGGCTGCCTGAGTACCTATCAGCACCTGCCACTTTATCTTTGAGGTACCATTTTCTGTTCTAAAATAGAATGTTCAGAGAAACAAATGAAATCCTTATTAAAGTTAAACAAGAACCAATCTTTAAAACATTGATGTTTGTGTTTCAAATTTTGAAGAGAGTAAAGATTATGTATCACTGTCATCTAGAGAATATATCTGGAGCAGCAAGGAGTATTAGCTTACTTAGGCAAGAAATCCAGCAATAGGTATTGGGTATAGTCATCAAGCCTTGACTGTTTCTTTGCTTCTGGTTTGCCCAAGTAGCATTTGTATTACTATATATACATGTAAACTTTTAATTTAAGGATTGGAGAGAGGAGAAATGCTAGAGTTTGAGCCTGAACTCAAACGCAGTTACCACCAAGCTAGCAGGTGCCTTCTCTGGTTCTAGTGATATGAAAATAGTCCACCCTAAGAATCCTCAAATGAGGCTGACTTCCTGTGGCAAGGACTTTGGTGGTATCAATTTAGCCTCAACCATGCTTTCTAAAATTGGGAAAATTGGTGACTACCATTAAATTCATTAATACTTTTTGCTTAAAAATATTAGTGAATGAGGGCGGGCATGATGGCTCACACCTGTAATCCCAGCACTTTGGGAGGCCGAGGCAGACAGATCACTTGAGGCCAGGAGTTTGAGACCAGCCTGGCCAACAAGGCAAAACCCTGTCTCTACTAAAAATACAAAAAAATTAACTAGGCACGGTGGCACACACCTGTAATCCCAGCTACTCGGGTGACTGAGGCATGAGAATTGCTTGAACGTCGTAGGTGGAGGTTGCAGTGAGCCAAGATTGCACCACGCACTTCAGCCTGGGTGACAGAGTGAGACTCTGTCCCATAAAAAAGTTAGTGAATGTTACATGGCCAAGGCAAATGCTGTGAATATGTTTGGGATAGAAACATAGCATTATTATTTTGCTTGTCTGATTTCATTCGTCTTAATGTAGCTAAGTATAAGTTCACGGTGCTGAAAGATACTTGCTCATTAGAGACATTCTGTGAAGCCAAATGATAATGCTTATAGAGAATCTCATTTTGTGGTATAAATTGATTTTTACAATATGTGTTCTTTTAACGCTATGCTTTTTTAAAAAGTCAGGTTTATTATAATTTACATACAGTGAAATTCACCCTTTTTTAGTGTATAGTTCTATGAATTTTGACACATACAATCTTGTAACCACCACCACAATCAAAATATAGAACGTTTTTGTCACCCTAAGAAAGTTCCCTTGTGCCCTTTTGTAATCAATGCCTTCTTCCACCTCCTTCCCCTGGCAACCATAGATCTGTTTTTTGTCCCTATAGTTATAAATTATCCAGAGTGTCATATAAATAGAATCATATAGTATATAGCATTTTAAATGTAATTTCTTTCATTTAGCATAAGGCATTTGAGATTCATCGTGTTGTGTGTCAGTAACCTGTGCTCCATTGCCTGGATGTATCACTTCCTTTATCCATTCACCAACTGAAGGACATTTGGGTTGTTTCCAGATTTTTGGCAATTAATAAAGCCTCTATAAATATTCACATATGCAGATATGTATTTCTGTTGAGTAAATTTCAAGAGTTGGATTTCTGGTTCCTATGATAAATATATGCTTAACATAATAAAAAACTGCTCAACTGTTTTTCAAACAATCTGTACCATCTTACATTTCCATCAGTAATTCATGAGTTCCAGTTTCTCTACATTCTCACCAGTACTTGGTTCGGTTTTTTAGTTTTATCTATTAGAATTTGTGTGTATCAGCATATCACTGTGCTTGTAATTTGTATTTCACCAATGACTAATAATATTGAGCTTCTTTTCATGTGCTTATTTGCCATTACAAATTGACCTATCTCATCAAATCTTTTAACCATTTAAAATTCAGTTTTTTTCTTGAATTTTCAGAGGTTTTAAAACATATTCTTAAATCTTAAAAATATCTTTACTGTTTGTATATATACAAGTCTTTTGCCAGATACGTGTTTTACAAATATCTTCTTCCATTTCATGACTTTTCTTTTCATTTTCTTTCAAAGAGCAGAAGTTTTAAATTTTAATGAAGTCTAATCAATTTTAAAAATTTTGTGGATCATACTTTTTGAATTTTTGCCTAACCTAGGATCACCACAATTTTCTTTTTTGTTGTCCTCTAGATGTCTCATAGTTTTAGGTTTTATACTAAGTCTATGGTACATTTCAAGTGAATTTTTATATATCATGCAAGGTATTGTCCAGGATTCGTTTCACTTTTTTTTTTTCAGGGTCTCACTCTGTCGCCCAGGCTGGAGGGCGGTGACACAATCACAGCTCACTGCAGCCTCGATCTCCCTGGGCTCAGGTGATCCTCCCACCCACCTCAGCCTCCCGAGTAGCTGGGACTACAGACGCATGCCACCACACCCAGCTAATTTTTTTATTTTTTGCAGAGATGGAGTTATGTTATGTTGTCTGGCTGGTCTCGAACTTCTGGGCTCAAGCAATCTGCCCAGATATCTTAACCTCCCAAAGTGCTGGGATTACAGATGTGAGCCACTATGCCCAGCCTGGTACCTTTTTTAAATTGCTCCATTGATGGGCTTTTGGGTTGTTTCAACTTTTTGGGTATTAATGATTCTGTGAGCATTTGTATACAATTTTTGTGTGTAAACATATGTTTTCAATTGTCCTAGGTATAACCTAGGAGTGGAACTACTGGGTCATGTGATTACTCCATGTTTATCGTTTTGAGAAACTGCCAAACTCTTTCAAAGTGGCTACACTGTTTTACAATCCCACCAGCAATGTTTGAGAGTTCCAGTGTCTCCACATCCTTACTAACACTTGTTATTGTTCACATTTTTAAAATACCTATCCTAGTGGGTGTGAAATATTTCACTGTGGTTTTTTAATTGAGGTGAAATTCACATAATGTAAAATTAACCATTTTAAAGTGAATAATTCAGTGGTATTCAGTACATTTGTAGTGTGGTGCCACCACTGCCTCTGTCTAGATTCAAAATATTTTCATCACCCCAAAAGGAAACCCTGTACTAGTTAAGCAGTCACTCCCCATTCCCTCCTTCTCCCAGCCCCTGACAACCACTAGTCAGCATTCTGTCTCTATGGATTTACCTATGCTGGATATTTTATGTAAATATAATCATACAATATGTGATCTTTTGTGTGTGGCTTCTTTTACTTAGCCTGATGCTTTTGGGGTTCTTCAACATTGTAGTATGAATCAGTACTTCATTTTATGGATGAGTAATGGTGATTGTATGTATGTATGTGCATGCACACACACACACCAAATTTGTTTGTCTGTTCATCTGTTAAAGAACATTTGCACTGCTTTTACCTTTGGCTATTGTGACTAGTGCTGCTATGAACCTGTATATACATATATTTCAGTACCTCTTTTCAATTCTTTGTGATATATGTATCTAACAGTGGTATTTCTGGATCACATGGTAATTTTATATTTAACTCTCTGAGGAATCACCAGTTTTCCACAGCACTAAACCATTTTACATTCTCACCAGTGATATACAAAAGTTCCAGTTTCTCACATCCTCACAAACACCTATTTTGTGTTTTATTATAGCCACCCTAATGGGTGTGAAGTGGTACCTCACTGTGGTTTTGATTTGCATTTCCATAATAACTAATGATGTTAAGCATCTTCTTGTGTGCTTACTGGTCATTTTATATCTTCTTTGGAGAAATGTCTGTTTAGATCCTTTGCCTATTTTTAAAAGGGATTATCTTTTAATTATCAACTTGTACAAGTTCTTTACATATTCTAGATACTACACCCTTATCAGATATGTGATTTGCAGGTATTTTCTCCCATTCTGTGGGTTGTATTTTTATATTGGTAATGTCCTTTGAGGCATAAAGGTTTTAAAAAATTTTAAGTTTGGTTTATCTGTATTTCCTTGGATTGTTTGTGTTTGGGTATTATATTTGAGAAACTCTTGCCTAACTGAAGGTCATATAGATTTATCCCTATTTTATATTATAAAATTTTTTATAGTTTTACGTATTAATTTAGGTGTTTGATCCACTGAGTTAATTTTATATGTGCTATGAGGTAAGGGTTTGACTTCCTTATTTTGGCTATAGATATACAATTGTCCCAGCACTGTTCGTTGAAAAGATCATTCATTCTTTCTATTGAATAGTTTTCACTCCCCTGTCAAAAATCAGTTAATCATAGATATGTAGGTTTATTTCTAGACTCTTAATTCTCTTGCATTGATCTTCATGTCTATCGTTATGCCAGTGCCACACAGTCTTGATTACTATTGTTTTGTAGGAAGTTTTGACGTCTAAATGTGAATCTTCCAACTTTGTTGCTGCTGTTGTTGTTTTAAAGATTGTTTTAGCCATTCTGGGTCATTGCATTTCTGTATGAATTTTAGAACCAGACTCTCCATTTCTGTAAAAAAGAACAGCTGGAATTTTGGTAAGGTTTATATTGAATCTGTAGATCAATTTGAAGAGTATTACAAGCTCAATAATACAATTTGTTTCTGTATAAAGTATGTCCTCACTTAATGTCATCAGTAGGTTCTTAGGTTTCAACTTCAAGTGAAACGATATACAGCAGGTCCTTGAATAACATCATTTCATTCAATGTTGTGTTATGATGTTGATAAGAAAAAACATTGATTTTGTTATACATTATCATTTCACTTAAAGTTGCAGTCTCCAAGAACCTATCAATGACAGTGAAGACTACTGTATAAGATAGTGTGATCTCTATAACTATCTCTACAAACTATATAAATTATCTCTATTTGTAATAGAGATAGTTATTTTTTGTAGAGGCGGAGTTTTGTTATGTTGCTGGCTGGTCTCGAACTCCTGGGCTCTCTATTTGCTATGTCTATTTGTAATAGAGATAGTCTCACTTCTTCCTTTCCAATTTGGCTGCCTTTTATTTCATTTTCATATATAACTGCCTGATAGAATCTCCAGTGCAATATTGAATAGAATTGGTGAGAGCAGATATCTCTGTCTTGTTTCTGATCTTAGAGGGAAAGCTTTTAGTTTGTCACCATTAAGTATGATGTCAACTGTGGGGGATTTTCAATGCTCTTCATCAGGATTAGAAAATTCCCTTATATTCCCAGTTTGTTGGGAATTTTTGTCATGAAAATATGTTGAATTTTGTCAAATGCTTTTGCTATGTCTATTGAGATGATCTTGTGGGTTTTGTTCTTTGTTCTATTACTATGGTGTATTACAGTGGTTGACTTCAAATGCAAAACTAAGCTTGCATTCCTTGGATAAATTTTACTTGGTCATGTTGTCCTTTTTATATGTTGTTGCATTAGGCTTGCTAGTATTTTGTTAAGATTTTTGCATCTGTATTCATAAGGGGTACTGTTCTGTAGTTTTATTTTCTTGTAATGTTTTTGGTTTTGGTATCAAGATACTGTTGATCTCTTAAAATGATTTGGTAAGTATTCCCTCCATTTCTATTGTTGGGAAGAGTTTGTGAGGGATTGGGGTTAATTCTTCTTTAAATATTTTGTAGCATTTACCAGTGATGCCATCTGGTTCTGGGCTTTCTTGTATGTAAAAGGTTTTGTTTCTTTGTTTGGTTTATTCTTTTTATTCTATAGGTCTATGCAGATTTTCTACCTTTATTTGAGTCAGTTTCAGTAGTTTGGTTCTTTCTAGGAATTTATCCATTTCATCTAGGCTATCTAATTTGTTAGCATACAGTTTTCAGAGTAGCCCCTTGTCTTTCTTTCTGTAAGGTCAGTAGCAGAGTCCTCTCTTTGATTCCTAATTTTAATAATTTGTGTCACCTGTATTTTGTTCTTGTTTAGTCAATTTTGTTGATCTTTCTAGAGAACCAACTTGTGGAAGTTTTTAGAGATTTTTCTCTATTATTTTTCTCTATCTTATTTTTGCGTTAATCCTTACTGTTCTTCTTTAGATTTGCTTTGGGTTTAATTTGATTTTCTTTGTCTAGTTTCTAAAGATAAGCTTAGGTTATTGATTTGAGAAATATTTCATTGTTAAAATGTAAGTGCCTGTAGGAGTCACTCTGAACCTATTCTCGTTCAGGGGAGTGCCCCTAAAAAAATAAAAAATAAGTGCCTGCAGCTACAAATTTCCCTCTCTGCACTGCTTTAGCTGCATATGAGATGTTTTGTTATTTTGTGTTTTCATTTTTGTTTATCTCAAACTGTTATTTAATTTCCCTTGAGATTTCTTTTTTGACCCATTGGTTGTTTAGAAGTGACATGTTTAGTTTATTCACATATGTGAATTCCCCAAATATTCTTTTATTGATTTCTAATTTTATTCCATTGTGGTTGGAAAACATACTTTGCATGGTATCAATCCTTTCAGATTTATTGAGAGTTGTTTTATGGTGTAACAGGGATATACCCTGAAGAATGTTCCATGTGCACTTGAGAAAAATGTGTATTTTGCTGTAGTGGGAGGATTGTTCTATAGATGTCTGTTAGGTTACTTGGTTTATAGTGTTGTTCTTGTCTTCTCTTTCCTCCTTAATCTGTCTAGTTGTTCTGTTGATTAATGAAAATGGGATATTGAAGTCTCCAACTATTACTGTTAAATTATTTATTTGTTCCTTCAATACTGTCATTTTTTGCTTCATATATTTGTGGCCTCTGTTAGGTGCATATATATTTATAAATGATACATCTTCTTGACAGGTAAACACTTTTTCAATGTCCTTTATCTCACCAGTTTTTCTTAATGTCTATTTTGTTTAATATTAGGACAGTCATTTAACTCTTTTTAGATTACTGTTTAATTTATATGGTATTATGTTTTCCACGCTTTTGTTTTCAACCCCATTTGTAACTTTGGATCTAAAGTGTATATTTTATAAAGAGCATATAGTTGGTTTTTTAAAAACTCATTTTGCCTATCCATATAAATGGAGTGGTTTGATCCATTTATATTTAATATAATTACTGTTAAGGTAGGATTTATATCTGCCATTTTGCATTTTTTGTTTTTTGCTTTTTGCTCCTCTATTTCTCAATTAGTGCCATCTTTTATGTTAAATATATATTTCTAGTTCACCATTTTAACTCCCTTATCATTTCTTTTATTCTATATTTTAGTTTATAGGTAACAGAATTACAAACAAAAATATATAGTACCTTTTATATATACCTATGTTGCTACCTTTACTGTTACCTTTTATTTCTTATATGGATTCCAGATATTGTCTACTACCCTTTTATTTTAGCCTAAAAAACTTCCTTTAGTATTTCTTACAGCATATGCTTTCTAGCTTCACAATCCAAACCCCACCAAAAATGGGGACCTGGAGAAATTACTCTATATTTTAGGTGAAGTCTGAAGAACCACATTCTCAAGAGTGTATCTAAACCAGAAGAAAAACTCTTCTATGAATTATTTCAATTTTTATTTATCTGGGAATATCTTAATTTCTTTGCTGTTTTTGAAGGATAGATTTGCTGAATTTAGAATTCATGGTTGAGTGTTTTTCTTTCAGCGTTTTGAGTATGTCATCCCGTTGCCTTCTGGCCTCAACTTTCTGATGAGAAATCAACTGTTAATCTTGTTGAGATTATCTTGTACATCTTGTACAAGAGAGCCACTCCTCTCTTGGTACTTTCAAGATTTTGTGTCTCTTGCTTTCGACAGTTTACTTGTGTATGTTTTGGGGCATGTCTTTTACACTCATTCCCACAGTTGGCAACTCTCCTTTAGCTTTCATTTCTGATCACCAAACTGCTGCTGGAATGCTCACACCTGTTACTGCAAATTCAAAACCTAGGGAAGACTTCTGGGAATTTACTTTATCTCGGTCTTGGGCTGCCTGGTACATAGCTGCACCCACAACTGGGCAAGTTCAACAACACAGGAGCCTTTCCACAGACCATGATTATTGTAGCTTTATAATAAATCGTGAAATTAGGTAGAGTCCTCCAACAGTGTTGTTTTCCAAAAGTGTTTTAGCTATTTTAGTTTGTTTGCTTTTTCATGTGTGTTGTAGAATGACCTTAATGATTTCTACAAAAATGTTCTCTGGGGATTTCAACTGAAATTAGAGTTAACATCTCAGCAATATTGAATCTTCTAGTACAGTTAGGTTGTCACTTAATGATGGAGATACATTCTCAGAAATGCATCTCTGGGCAGTTTTGTTGTTGTGCAATAGAGAGTACTTACACAAACCTCGATGGTATTGCCTACTGCACACCTAGGGTTTTTCTTTAATTTTTAAGTTCAGTGTACATGTGCAGGTTTGTTATATAGGTAAATGTGTGTTATGGGGGTTTGTTGTGCAGATTATTTCATCACCCAGGTATTATTATTTTTCCTGATCCTCTCCTTCCACCCACCCTCCACCCTCTGACACACTCCAGTGTGTGGTGTTCTCCTCTGTGTGTCCATATATTCTCATCATTTAGCTCCCACTTATAAGAGAACACGCAACATTTGGTTTTCTGTTCCAGTGTTAATTTGCTAAGGATAATGGCCTCCAGCTCTATCCATGATCACGAGGACATAATCTCATTCTTTTTTGTGGCTGCATAGTATTCCATGGTGTATATGTACCACATTTGCTTTATCTGGTCTATCATTGATGAGCATTTAGGTTGATTCCATGTATTTGCTATTGTGAACAGTGCTGCAGTGAACATACACATGTGCATGTATCTTTATAATAGAATGATTTTATATTCCTTTGGGTATATACCCAGTAACAGGATTGCTGGGTCAAATGGTATTTCTGTCTTTAGGACTTTGAGGAATCGCCACACTGTTTCCCACAATGGTTGAACTAATTTACACTCACACCAACAGTGTGCAAGTGTTCCTTTTTCTCCACAATGTCACCATCATTTGTTATTTTTTGATTTTTTGACTTCTTAATCATTCAGACTGGTGTGAGATGGTATCTCATTGTGGTTTTGATTTACATTTCTCTAATGTTCAGTGATGTTGAGCTTTCTTCATATGATTGTTGGCCACATTTATGTCTTCTTTTAAGAAGTGTCTGTTTATGCCTTTTGCCTACTGTTTAATGAGGTTGTTTGTCTTTTTCTTGTAAATTTAAGTTCCTTATAGATGCTGGATATTAGACTTTTGTCAGATGAATAGTCTTCCATTCTGTAGACTGTCTGTTTACTCTGTTGATAGTTTCTTTTGCTATGCAGAAGCTCTTTGGTTTACTTAGATCCCATTTGTCAATTTTTGCTTTTGTTGCGTTGCTTTTGACGTCTTTGTCATGAAATCTTTGCTCGTGCTTTGTTCTGAATAGTATTACCTCGGTTGTCTTCCAGGGTTTTTATAGTTTTGGGTTTTATATTTAAGTCATCAATCTATTTTGAGTTAATTTTTGTATATGGTATAGGGAAGGGGTCCAGTTTCCATCTTCTGCATATAGCTAGCCAGTTATCCCAGTCCCATTTATTGAACAGGGAATCCTTTCTCCATTGCTTGTTTTTGTCAGGTTTGTCAAAGGTCAGATAGCTGAAGGTGTGTGGTCTTATTTCTGGGTTGTCTATTCTGTTCCATTGGTCTGTGTCTGTTCTTGTACCAATACCATGCTGTTTTGGTTACTGTAGCCCTGTAGTATAATTTGAAGTTGAGTAGCATGGTACCTCCAGCTTTGTTCTTTTTGCTTAGGATTTTCTTAGCTATTCAGGCTCTTTTTTTGTTCCATATAAATTTTAAAGTAGTTTTTTCTGGTTCTGTGAAGAATGTCAATGGTAGTTTAATGGGAATAGCATTGAATCTGTAAATTGCTTTGGGCAGTATGGCCATGATTCTTCCTATCCATGAGCATGGAATGGTTTTCCGTTTGTTAGTGTCATCTCTCATTTCTTTGAGCAGTGTTTTATAGTTCTTCTTGTAGAGACCTTTCACCTACCTAGTTAGCTGTATTCCTAGGTATTTTATTCTTTTTGTGGCAACTGTGAATGGGAGTTTATTCATGATTTGGTTCTCAGCTTTACTGTTGTTGGTGTATAGGAATGCTAATGATTTTTGCACATTGATTTTGTATCCTGAGAGTGCTGAAGTTGCTTATCAGCTTAAGAAGCTTTGGGGCTGAGGCGGTAGGGTTTTTGAGATATGGGATCATGTCATCTGCAAACAGGGATAGTTTGACTTCCTCTTTTTCTTTTTGAATGCCCTTTATTTCTTTCTGTTTCCTGATTGCCTTGGCTAGAACTTCCAAGTTCTGTGTTGAATAGGAGTGGTGAGAGAGGGCATGCTTGTCTTGTGCCGGTTTTCAAGGGAAATGGTTCCACTTTTTGCCAATTCAATATGATGTTGGCAGTGGGTTTGTCATAGATGGCTCTTATTATTTTGTGGTATGTTCCTTCAGTACCTAGTTTATTGAGAGTTTTTAACATGCAGGGATGTTGAATTTTATTGAAGGCCTTTTCTGCATCTATTGAGATTATCATGTGGTTTTTCTCTTTAGTTCTGTTTATGTGATGAATCACATTTATTGAATTGCATATGTTGAACTAACCTTGCATCCCAGGGATGTAGCCTACTTGATCATGGCAGATAAGCTTTTTGATATGCTGCTGGATTCAGTTTGCCAGTATTTCATTGAGGATTTTTGCATCAATGTTCATCGAGGATATTGGCCTGAAGTTTTCTTTTTTTGTTGTATCTCTGCCAGGTTTTGGTATCAGGATGCTGCTGGCCTCATAGAATAAGTTAGAGAGTAGTCCCTCCTTTTCAGTTTTTTCGGAATCGTTTCAGTAGAAATGATACCAACTCTTCTTTGTACCTGTGATAGAATTCAGCTGTGAATATGTCTGATCCTGGGCTTTTTTTGGTTGGTAGGCTATTTATTACTGCCTCAATTTCTGAACTCGTTATTAGTCTGTTGAGGGATTCAATGTATTCTTCCTGGTTAAGTCTTGGGAGGGTGTATATATCTAGAAATTTATCTTTTTCCTCTGTATTTTCTAGTTTATGTACATAGAGGTATTTTTAAGATTCTCTGATGGTTGTCTGTATTTCTGTGGGGTCAGTGGTAATATCTCCCTTATAATTTCTGATTGTGTTTATTTGAAACTTCTCTCTTTTCTTATTAGTCTAGCTAGAAGTCTATCTATTTTATTTTCTTGAAAAAACAGCTCCTGGGCTGGGCACAGTGGCTCATGCCTGTAATCCCAGCACTTTGGGAGGCCAAGGCGGGCGAATCATGAGGTCAGGAGTTCGAGACCAGCCTGGCCAATATGGTGAAACCTCGTCTCTACTAAAAATATAAAAATTAGCCAGGCGTGGTGGCACAGGCCTGTCGTCCCAGCTACTTGGGAGGCTGAGGCAGAAGAATCACTTGGATCTGGGAGGCGGAGGTTGCAGTGAGCTGAGATCGTGCCACTGCACTCCAGCCTGGGCGACAGAGCAAGATTCCATCTCAAAAACAAAACAAAACAAAACAAAACAAAACAAAACAAAAACAGCTCCTGGATTTGTTGATCTCTTGAATGGTTTTTGTGTCTCTATGTCCTTCAGTTCACCTCTGATTTTGATTATTTCTTGTCTTCTGCCAGCTTTGAGATTTGTTTGCTCTTTGTTCTCTAGTTCCTTTAGTTGTGAAGTTAGGTTGTTAACTTGAGATCTAATTTTATGATGTGGGCATTTAGTGCTATACATTTTCCTCTTCACAGTGCCTTAGCTGTGTCCCAGAGATTCAGGTATGTTATCTCTTTTTTCTCATTAGTTTCAAATAACTTACTGAATTTTGCCTTAATTTCATTATTTACCTGGGAGTCATTCAGGAGCAGGTTGTTCAATTACCATGTAGTTGTGTGGTTTTGAATGAATTTCTTAGTCTTGAATTCTAATTTGATTGTGTTGTGGTCTGAGAGACTTATAATTTCAGTTCTTTTACATTTGCTGAGGAGTGTTTTGCTTCCAATTACATGATCAATTTTAGAGTAAGTGCCATGTGGCAATGAGAAGAATGTATGTTTGTTGTTTTGGGGTGGGGAGATCTGTAAATATCTGTCAGTTCCATTTGATCTAGTGCTCAGTTCAGATCCTGAATATCTTTGTTAATTTTGTGTCCCTATGACCTAATATTGTCAGTGCAATGCTAAAATCTCCCACTATTGTTGTATGGGAGTCTAAGTCTCTTTGAAGGTCTTTAAGAACTTGCTTTGTGAATCTGGGTGCTCCTGTGTTGGGTGCATATATATTTAAGATAGTTCTTCTTGTTGAACTCTCCACCATTATGTAATGCCCTTTTTTGTCTTTTTTTTTTTTTTTTGTCTTTATTGGTTTAAAGTTTGTTTTTTCAGAAACTAGGATTGCAACCCCTGCTTTTTTCTGTTTTCCATTTGCTTGGTAGATTCTCCTCCATCCCTTTATTTTGAGCCTGTGATATGCCTAGGTTATATGGTGTAGCTTGTTGCTCCAACCATTGTTGTATATGTGGTCCATCGTTGATTGAAACATTGTTATGGAACACATGTCGGTACATGAACATTATATATCTCTCCGTTTTATTTTGGTTTTTTATTTCTCTCAGTATTTTGTAATTTTCAGCACATCGTATCTTAGACATATTTTGCTAGATTTGCACTTAAAGAATTTCACAGCATTAGTACTGTTTTAAATGGCATTTTAATGAAATGTGAATTTCCAATTATGCATTGTTAATATGTAGAAATACGATAGATTTGCCCTTATATCCTTCAGCCTTGACACACTCACTTATTGTAACATCTTGCCTTACTGCACCAGCTATGGCCTCCTGAATGATGTGGAATAGGAGTGGTGAAAGTGGATACCTTTGCCTTTTCCCAGTTTTAGGGGGAAAGTTTTTCACTATTAATATTGATATTAGCTGTAGGATTCTTATAGATACTTTTTAAAAAATCAACTAGAGGTTCCCTTTCATTTCTAGTTTGCTGAGTTTTTATAATGAATTGATGTTGAATTTTATGAAATTCTTTTACTGCATTAAGATGGGTATGTGGGTTTTCTTCTATAGTCTATTGAAACGGCATATTATACTGATCGATTTTGAATGTTCAAACAAGCTTTGCATTACCGAGATAAGCTTCACTTAGTCCTAATTTGTTATCTTTTTATATGTTGCTGGGTTCATTTTGCTAATATTTTTTGGAAGTTTTTTTTTTTTTTGAGACGAAGTTTCACTCTTGTTACCCAGGCTGGAGTGCAATGGCGTGATCTCGGCTCACTGCAACCTCTGCCTCCCGAGTTCAAGTGATTCTCCTGCCTCAGCCTCCCAAGTAGCTGGGATTACAGGCATGTGCCACCACGCCCGGCTAATTTTGTATTTTTAGTAGCGATGAGGTTTCTCCATGTTGGTCAGGCTGGTCTTGAACTCTCAACCTCAGGTGATCCGCCCACTTCGGCCTCCCAAAGTGCTGGGATTACAGGCGTGAGCCACTGCTCCTGGCTGGAAGATTTTTGCATCTATATTCATAAACTTGAATTGACTTTAAGTAAATACCAGAAGGACTTTAACTTAGAATAAAGGGGAACTATATAATTTACAATAACCCTTTTGCTGAGGGCAACTAGAAAAACTCAAAAAATGGACGAGAGAGAAAAAGGGTTCTTTTTAAAAAAATTATTAGACCCACAAACCACACAGAGAAAAGGGTTCTTAAAAACATCATAGAGTGGCTGGACGCTGTGGCTCACATCTGTAATCCCAGCACTTTGTGGGGCTGAGGCGGGCGCATCACAAGGTCAGGAGTTCGAGACCAACCTGACCAACATGACGAAATCCCGTTTCGACTAAAAATACAAAAATTTTCCAGGCATGGTTGTGCGTGCCTGTAATCCTAGCTACTCAGGATGTGTTCGGAATTGGTGGGTTCTTGGTCTTGCTAACTTCAAGAATGAAGCCATAGACCCTCGCAGTGTTACAGTTCTTAAAGATGGTATGTCCGGAGTTTGTTCCTTCAGATGTCCAGATGTGTCCTGAGTTTCTTCCTTCTGGTGGGTTCATGGTCTCGCTGGCTTCAGGAGTGAAGCTGCAGACCTTCACAGTGTTACAGCTCTTAAAGGTGGCACGTCTGGAGTTGTTCGTTCCTCCTGGTGGGTTCATGGTCTCACTGGCTTCAGGAGTGAAACTGCAGACTTTCGCAGTGAGCATTACAGCTCATAAAGGCAGTGCAGACCCAAAGAGTGAGCAGCAGCAAGATTTATTGCCAATAGTGAAAGAACAAAGCTTCCACACCATAGAAAGGGACTCAAGTTGGTTCCCACTGCTGCCTTGGGCAGCCTGCTTTTATTCCCTTATCTGACCCCACCCACATCCTGCTGATTGGCCCATTTTACGGAGAGCTGATTGGCCCATTTTACAGAGAGCTGATTGGTCCATTTTGACAGGGTGCTGATTGGTGTGTTTACAAACCTTGAGCTAGACACAGAGTGCTGATTGGTGCATTTGCAATCCTTTAGCTGAACACAAAAGTTCTCCAAGTCCCCTCTAGATTAGCTAAACACAGAGTGCTGATTGGTGCATTTACAAACCTTTAGCTAGACAAAGAGTGCTGATTGGTGCATTTACAATCCTTTAGCTAGACACAAAAGTTCTCCAAGTCCCCACTAGATTAGCTGGACACAGAGCACTGATTGGTGTGTTTACAAACCTTGAGCTAGACACAGAGTACTGATTGCTGCATTTACAATCCTTGAGCTGGGCACAAAGTGCTGATTGGTGCATTTACAATCCTCCAGCTAGATATAAAAGTTCTCCAAGTCCCCACCAGATTAGCTAGATACAGAGTGCTGATTGGTGCATATACAATCCTCCAGCTAGACATAAAAGTTCTCCAAGTACCCACCCCACTCAGGAGCCCAGCTGGCTTTGCCTAGTGGTTCCTGCGCCAGGGCTGTGAGCACAGCTGCCCACCAGTCCCGTGCCGCGTGCCTGCACTCCTCCACCCTTGGGTGGTCGATGGGACTGGGTGCTGCAGAGCAGGGAGCGTTGGGGAGGCTGGGGCCGAGCAGGGGTTGGGGCTTGGGCATGGGTATGGCGGGCTGTAGGTCCCGAGTCCTGCCCCGTGGGGAGGCAGCAGCTGAGACCCAGCAAGAATTCCAGTGTGGCACAGGGGGGCCAGCAGTGCGGGGGGACCTGGCGCACCCCCTCGCAGCTGCTGACTGGGGTGCTAAGCCCCTCACTGCCCAGGGCTGGCAGCGCCAGCTGGCTGCTCCAAGTGTGGGTCCTGCTGAGCCCCCGCCCACCTGGAACTCACGCTGGCCCGCAAGGGCCATGGGCAGCCCCAGTTCCTGCCCACGCCACTCCTTCCACACCTCCCCACAAGCAGACTCTGCCTCGCAAGCCCAGAGAGGGGCTCCCACAGTGCAGCCGCAGGCTGAAGGGCTCCTCAAGTGGGGCCAGAGTGGATGCTGAGGCTGAGGAGGCACCCGAGAGCAAGTGAGGGCTGCTAGCACGTTGTCACTTCTCAAGGAGGCTGAGGCAGGAGAATCACTTGAACCCGAGAGGCAGAGGTTGCAGTGAGCTGAGATCACAACACTGCACTCCAGCCTGGGTGACAGAGCAAGACTCCGTCTAAAAAAAAATGTAAAAACCATAGAGCTATCAGATTGGTCATATCCACATTTAGAGGCAAGGAAACATGGAAGATATTGTCCATTTTACAGTTATAATTGTCATTTTAAAAATAAGATAATACTTTTTGGATCTGGCATAAATAGTTTCTTTTTTACTTTTGTTTCTTTAAAGGTAGACATAAATACATTAACTCATAACCTGCAGACTCTTGAAGAAGAGAATAAGCACCTGGCAGGTCAAATGGCTTCCCTAGAACTTCAGCAAGTCACTTCTGATTACCATGGGGTGGGTATAAAAAGGTCAGTCTAAATAGCAATTAATGACTAATGAGTTCAGAAATAACAACAACCAGAGGTCAGGAGATGGATTTTCTTTGTGTTTTCATAATTATTATAAATCTTGAATAATTCAGAATAAATAAAGCAGAGATTCTTACAGTATTCAAACAATAGCGAATTTGAGAAACCAAGAGTTTAAGGGATTTGTTAAACATTTGCCTTCACAAACAATCTGTGTTACTGAAAAGTACAAATATATCTAATGTTTTAAAATAGTTCCTCTTCCATAAATTATGAGGAAGAAACTTGTATTTTTTTCTCATCAGTTTCCTCCATTAGGCAATCAGTAATAAGTCTGATTTCTGAAGGCTGTTTGACAAGGTCAGTGCATTACAAATAAATAGTACAGTTCTTAAAACAACTTCTCCAGGCTGGGCATGGTGGCTCACATCTGTAATCCCAGCACTTTGGGAGGCCAAGGCAGGCGGATCACGAGGAAAGGAGATCGAGACCATCCTGGCTAAGCTAACACAGTGAAACCCTGTCTCTACTAAAAGTACAAAAAATTAGCCGGGCGTGGTGGCGGGCGCCTGTAGTCCCAGCTACTTGGGAGGCGGAGCTTGCAGTGAGCCGAGATCACACCACTGCACTCCAGCCTGGGAGACAGAGCGAGACTCCATCTCAAAAAAAAAAAAAAAATCTCCAAGTAAAGGGGATTTAAAAATATGGTCATTCCATTAAGTAGCTAATAATTTTCCTGTGTGCTTTCAAATACATGAAAAAGTATTACTTACTGCTTTTAAGCATGCAAATAATCTTTGAGAATTCCTGGAAGACCTCATTGTGAGTCTGTTTTAATCTGAGCTAAAGTCTTTCAAACTGTTATAAGCTGCTCATTACTTCAACTATGAAAAATTATACAGACTAAGTCTAAATCTTCTTATATGGTCATGGTTTTCAAGCCAGATTTCCTGCTTTTCAGTTTTGGCTGTGACCTCAGGTATGATCCTTAACCTCACTGAGCCTCAGTTTCTTAATCTATCAAAATGAGGATAATAATGCTATAACTGTGTGGATGTTTGAGGTTAAGTAAATTAATACAGAACATGTGGCAGATAGCTAACATTTATTGAATTCTTAGTATCTGAACTGTGTCAGAGAAAAAAAAAATTACATATAAGTGCCTATTGGAATGACAAGATCCGTTAGCTGTAATCCCTGATACTATTTCAGACCAACCCCCTCTCTCCACAGAATTAAAGATTCAGCCATCTCCATTGCTGGTTGGCAAGACTCAGCTGGGTTCCTTTGGAAGACCACATTCTCAATCTGACTGATTCTTTCCTGAATCCATTGCCAGTGAGCAGGCCTAGCCTTACCCTATTAATGACTTTGACAGATCTTGCCAGTGATTTGGTCAGTGTTGATTTTTGCCTGTCTACCACGTCTTGATTACAGTTTCCCAGTGATGACTCATAGATAACGCAGTTCTAGCTTGCAGTTCTGTCTCCACCCAGAAGTGTCTCTGACCATGCCTGCCGGGAAATGCTTCAGTTGGCTATATGAGTTTGAGGAATGAGCTAGGGATTTCAGGATTTGTTTTTGAATCTTAGCAGTATCATTAAATCTATTGTCGTTCAATACTGGCAGTGTATTTTTGTTCTTTGAGAGTTAAAACTTGAAATTCTTTATAAAAGGTGCCTTCTGGTCTAACCCCTCATTGATTTTTGGAGATACACATAAGACTGTGTGTTGTGTGTGTAACATCACAAACTTGAATTCAGATAGATCTGGTTTCAACCTCCATTTACTGTGTGACCTGGGCAGGTTCTTAACCTCTCATGGCCTGCAATGCCAAGAGGATCTTTCCTAGTGTAGGTATCCCACAGTACACTCTGCACACACATATCAGAATAATTACTACATTGATTAGAAATTGACCTGTTTATGCATCTGCCCTCATTCTCTTCTAATGCAAGAACAGTATTCATCTTTATATTCTCTTGCCTAGCATAATGCCTAATACATAATAGGTGCTTTAAAAACATTGATTGACTGGAATACAAAGAAGGTCATGTCTGTTTTGCCAGGCAGTAAGGATTAATGTCATATTGCAATAATATTATTCTCTCTGCTTTTTCTTTCATATTTCGTAATTTCAGGGTTTTTTTTTTTTTTTTTTTTTTTTTTTTTTTTGCCATTTTAGCCTGTAGTGATAGTGCAATTTAATTCCATTACCACTGGCAGTCATGCAGGGACCCACAGTAAGAAAAGATCCAAATGTAGGAAGGTTACTATGCCTGAGTTCAGTTTGAATGATTTTCCTCCCCACTTCTCTTTTGGGGTTTAAACATATATTTTAAAATTGTAGCACCAGACAGAAACATAATTCCCTATACAACTGGGACTTTAAAGACTTGAAATTAGAAGATGAACTAAAATGTATTATTTCTTAAAACCAAGATGACATTGTCAGTGTACACTCATGCAGATGTCAAAGTTGGTTTGATTTTCTGGGGCTCATGTCATACTGTTGTTAAATATTTTGAATAAAAAATTCAAAATAATCAAAAAGTTTAAAAAATGCTTACAATCTGCTTATAAAATAGCTTTACCAAGATGCCAGTATCCTACTGGTTTTGTGTATTCTTCTGACAGCTTCTGCTAACTTGTACAGCTCACGTGGATTTAAAAATGATTTTAGAAATAATTTGGTGGCTTACTGTTGATCTTTGACAACCTATCTTTCATCTTAAGGTAATTCTTCCTGTTTTTACTTTCTGCTTTTCCAAAGAGTGCTTTGTGTTTCTGAGTTAGAATTCATATTCTAATGCTTGGTATTTTTCTCTGTATGATGTTTCTCAAATGATTCCCCAGTTTCTGTTTTGCTCTATATGCTAATCATGTTTATAGTATATTACCAAGAGTATTTAAGCAAAAGTTAATTTCAGTTCAGTCTTCTACAACTCAGAACCTGAGATATTCACTTATTTAAGTGGTTTCTAATTTCTGGTCTCCTGTACAGGTACAGGGTCTATTTAATCTGTAAACAGTAATTTAAGTAACTGCCTTAACATCCACTTTCCCTTAGCAACTTGGAACAATTTTTCTATGTGTGTCATAATATTTAAATAAGTGAACCTTTGTCAGATAATACCACATTTTGATTTTGCTCAATTTTCATTTAGTACATTAGCACTCTTTGGTGGCATAATGGGAAAATTATTATTTTAAAAGTATATTTAAAAGATTAATGGAAGTTCTTCATGCCTTTGCCTGAAAGAGGGAATTGTATTGATGGGGAAAAAGCGCCATTGTTTTTTAAATTTCTGGTCACCTTTTATAGAAGACCCAGATAATTTAAGTTATTCTTTAAAAAAAAAAAACCTTTCTCCATTTCAAGAAGATAGTTATTTTTGAGTGTTTAGTATTTGTTAGAGCTAGCATATTTTAGGTTAACTCTAGTTCTTGTTTTTTTATATGTTCTTACCTATGCTTTACAGCACACTGAGACATCTTAATTTGTAGAAGTTTGAATCGAATTTTAAATAATTAAGCTTTTATTGTTATTGTAGCTTTGCTTTTGTGGTATTATTGATCATCCTTACAGTTTATTTGCTGCTGAAAACTTGGTCAACATAATCCTAAATTGTAATGTTACATTCATGGAATGATTTTGCATCATAGTTCCCAAAATAGATAATATTTTGGCAAAGAGGACTGTGTTTTCCACAGATAGAAAATTAATTGATGATGAGCTGATTTTGTGATAATATATTTATGGTCACCAGTTTCCTGTTTATTGATAGGAGTCTACATTTTCCTCAGGTTATTTTGAAACCAATACTCTACTGGTCTAAATGCTTTTTAAAACATATTTTCCTTTGCCTTACTGGGAGCAACACAGTAATTTTTAAAACTTTTAAAAACTGAATTATGAATATGTATAATAATGTATGAAATAAATATTCTGACAGGACAAATACTTGGTCTAATAGTTAATAACCCACCAAAGCCTAATATTGGGTATAAGTTTTTATGTTAAAGGTGTATGATTTTAGGGTAGATGGTATACAAGAGCTAATTCTTTATGGCTTTTCCATTGATGTTTATCAAGTGTTGAATGTCAACAATGAAAATTCTTCTAGCCAAGGCAACTACTAAGGAGAAAACAATGCTCCAGACACTATAACTTTTTTTTTTTTTTTTTAAAGGAGTTGGGGGTCTTGCTGTGTCTTCCAGGCTGGAGTGCAATAGCACCATCATGGCTCACTGTAGCCTCCACCAGCTGGGTTCAAGCAATTCTCCCTCCTCAAACTCTCAAGTAACTAGGACTAAGGCATGCACCACTGTGCCCAGCTAATTTTTTAATGTTTTGTAGAGACAGGGTCTTACTATGTTGACTAGACTGGTCTTGAATTCCTGGCCTCAAGTGATGCTCCCACCTCAGCCACCTAAAGTGCTGGGATTACAGGTGTGAGCCACTGTGCCCAGCTTAGTGTGCCTTCTCATAGAAAATATTTTGAACAGAGGAAAATGAGTTACAGATTATAGTAATCTAGTTTGGAATGTGTTTTTGCTTTTATTTAGAAGCATGTGTGGTAGGTTCACACACTTAAAGGATATTACAAAGTGGTGACTAAAGAATAGCTGTAATCATGTTGGAGGTAGTGAGGAATATCTCTTATGTAAATTAATACATGGGTTTTATCTTTATCAGCTTACCTAAAATTGAACATGAAACAAAAGTCTAAAATTGTTTGTCTTAAAATGCCTAAAAGGCACTCTGTTATTCACAAAATAAGCAAATATAAACCAGAAATAGTGAATGATGTCAATATAAGATACTTAACAACATTAATAAGACTTTGAACTTAAGATTTACAGCAAATGATCCATAGTGCAGCTAGTTAGCTTATGAGTGATTAAGAGTTTGTGTCTTCAGTCACATTTGCTTTGTGTGCATTATCTCCACATTTGGTTTATGAAGGTGATTTTGACATATGGCAATATTTCCTGTTATTAAGATATAGCACTGGCATTGATTGTGAAGAGTGAAAATTTCCATGTTCAATCACTTAATGGTGCCCCTTATATAAAGAAAGTACCAATATGGCCCCAAATTTAAATTTTGTACTTATTTTTTCTGATATAGTCTGAGAACAACAGGATATGAAAAAATAACTGTCATTATTAAAGGCTGTCTGAATAATGAAAATATGTAATTTCGTGAAATATGGAACCTTTGATAATGTTTGCCCCAGATAATACTGTGTTGAGTATTTGATCAAACAATGAGTTTGAGTCTCCAGTAAACATTTATTTTGTTTCTGAGATTTTTCTAAACTGCTTTTTACCATAGTAAGTGAGGTGCCTTCTGCTGTCAGTGGTCCTGGTCACTTGCAGCTGCTGTTTCTGTAAAGAACTGTGTAATGCTCCACAGACTACCTGCAGTCACTGATACAGCCACACCACATCCGTGTTGGGTCACAACTACAAAGGAGTAACTGACATAACAAAAAAAGAGTTAATATACAAAACCAACCAACTCTGGTACTCTTAAGGCTTCATGCTTTTATTAGCAGTCTTCTGTACATGTTGCATATTAGCCCTGTGATCAACTATGTAGGGAAAGACTAAAAGCAGCAGTAGCAAATAGATAGGAATCTTGATCTTATGATGATAGAAATGGTAAGGATGTAAATACGTGTTTAAAAATGAAAATGGTTATTCTTTTCTATGCTTAGAGATTCTGATGTCTGTGTTTGCCTTATCAGCTTGCCCAACAGAAGGTGGAAAAAATCTTGGGAAAAATTACTGAAAGTAAAAATAAACTGGCCTATGAAAAGGGAAAACTCCAGGTATGAGATTTATTTTCTGATTTTTCTTGTCTGAATTTTAAAAATACCAATTATCAAATTAAATATTGCTAGATTTTGAGAATACCTAGCTCTGTCATTTACTAAGTCTGTAGTCTCTGGACATCCCTAAGTTTGTGGCCTCATCGATAGCCAGGTGACTTCTATTTACATTCCGTAGTTGCTGAAACCTAAAATTGTGAAGCCAAAACCCATTCTGTGACTACTTGAAGCTTTATTGTAATCATTTTATGTGTGGTCATTCCCTGAGAATGTAGAAAGCCTATACCTCTTTTTGCTGAATTTTTTAAACACATTTCTAAAAAGAAAAAAACCTGGAAACAGACTCAGAGGCAATTGAGTGAATGTGATGATACTGTTCTTTTGCTGCCTGCGGGTTTTGTCCCTATGGTACCCCAGAGCAGGAAGCCTGAAACTGATATAGGTAAGCTTTGACTTAAACTAACTCCAGTGGAAACACTGAAATCCAAATCAGTGGTGCTAAGTCTTAGCTATACATTAGAATCACTGGGCAGTTTTTAAAATTCCTCATGCTGGGAAGTGTATAATATCTGCCACTTACTTTGAAATGCAGCATAGAAAAAATAGGTTGATGGATGGAGAGAGGAAATGATAAATGGATAGATATGTGATAAGCAAATAAAAGAATATTAATGGTAGAATTTGGATGGGATGGTTGGTGTATGCATGTTCACAGTAAAATTCTTTCCATTTTTCTATACGTTTAAAACATTTTATAAAATGTTGAGGGAGGCTGTGCATGGTGGTTCATGCCTGTTTCCAACACTTTGGGAGGCTGAGGCAGGAGAATGGCTCGAGGCCAGGAGTTTGAGACCAGCCTGGGCAATATAGCAAGACCCTATCTCTACAAAAAAATAAATAAAAATTAGGCAAGCATGATGGCAAGTGCCTGTAATCCCAGCTACTTGGGAGGCTCGGGTGGAAGCCCCAAGTGGGAGGATCACTTGAGCCCAGGATTTGGAGGCTATGGTGAGTTATGATCATGCCGTTGCACTCCTGCCTAGGTAATAAAGTGAGACCCTGTCTCTAGAAAAAAAGTAGGGGGGAAATTCCCATGACTAGAATTGCACCCCAGAGCAATTAAATCAAAATCTCAGGGGATAGTTCCTCGACTAAAGTGCTGTGTGTGTGTGTGTGTGTGTGTGTGTGTGTGTGTGTGTTTGTGTGATGAGGTCTCGCTCTGTGATCCAGGCTGGAGCGCAATGGTGCAATATCTGGGCTTGCTGCAGCCTCTGCCTTCTGGGCTCGAATGTTCCTCCTACCTCAGTCACCCAAGGAGCTGGGATTCAGGTGTGCAGCACCATACCCAGCTAAGTTTTTTCGTATTTTTGGTTTGTCCATGGAGATAGGGTTTCTCCATGTAGCCCAGGCTGGTCTCGAACTCCTGAGCTCAAGCAATCTGCCTGCTTTGGCCACCAAAAGTGGTGTGATTACAAGTGACTTCAGTACTTTTTAAAGCTCCTCAGATGATTCCAATGTTGCAACCATAGTTGAGGCCCGCTGGACTAAATAGTATGAAGTGAAGCCCAGTTAGGCTTGGCAACTGTCTTAGTCTGTTTTCTGTTGCTATAACAGAATATCTGAGATTGGGTAATTTGTAAATTAAAGAAGTTTATTTGGCTCATGATTCTGGAGGCTGGGAAGTCCAGGATCGTACAGCCTATCTGTGAACACCTCATGCTGCCTCATGTCATGGCAGAAAGCAGACAGGAGAGTGGGTGTTTGCAAAGAGACCAAACACAAGAGGCAGCCTCACTTTATAACAACCCAAGAGCAAGAACTTACTCACCCCTGTGAAACTGCATTAACCCTTCATGAGAGCAGATCCCTCATTACCCAAATACCTCTTAGAGATCCCACTACCTCTCAACATTTAATTATATCAGCAGTTAAATTGCAGCATGAGTTTTGGCAGGGTCAAACCACATCCAGATCATAGCAGCAACTATGGAGCTTATTTGATAAGTAATCTCACTAGAGGTTTGCCAAACACATCAGCATTAACCTCATCCTCATCTACTCAAAGGGTTTACCATAGGGTTAGCAGACAGGATGGGGCCCAGAAATAGCAGGCCAAAAGGTAGTTGATAAGCCATGCTTGTGGAACAATATATTACTAGAACAATAAAAAGAACTGCAATAAAAAGAACTACTAGAACACCTATTAATATTAATATTTTCCAGAGGTCGCGATGCATTTAAATATTATCTACATTTGTGTGACTGTGGAAAGGTCTTACTTTTCTTGAGTTTCATCTTACTCATCTATAAAATGAGGAGGATAAGTACACCTCTCTTATCTACTTCTCATTGGGAAAAATAGGCTCCATTACAGGCAGGGTATATACATCTTTACAGGCATAAAATAACTTTCCCCTTTGTGAAATGAATGATCTCATTAGAGGCTATGACCCATGACTTTAACCTTCTTTTAGCTTTTCCAAGAAAAATGAAATACATTATTAAATATATAAGACAAATCCCAGGCCCTCATGACAGACTTAAAGCCAAATTTTGACTGGGAATGAAATATATTTTATAATTTATGAATGGGTCTAATGTTATCTGTCTGACCTTTTAAACCTCAACCATGCAATTTTAGAAATTATCCAGATTCTGTGTAATCATAAGGGAAATAACGTGCCTTTTGGTGTTCATATTCCTATAATAAGAGTTTAAGATTTTTGATAGTCTTCGAAGAAACACTTTTTGAACTATTGTGAACTATTGATTCATTGGTATTTTTATGTCAGGTCTTGGACTGCTGCATTCCAAAAGCACTGACTTCATCAGCTCTAGGGAAAGTGCTCTTGGAGCACATAACTCTTACAAGACCATTTAAAGGAAGAGCTGTATACTAAACTTAGTCAAAACAGTAGTCTTCTGTGTGTTCTCGCTCAACTGGATTAGAATGGATTGAAAATATACATAGGAATTGTATTTGGTAAAAGATTACATTTTCAGAATCAGCTTGTTAATGAATGATATAAATACTGGATTTTGTGTGTTAATTTAGACTGTATTGGAAACTGCTGCCTCATGTTCAAACATGGTTTGAACTTCCTTTTCAGTGCTGTACAGTATTCTATTATGTAAATATGCCACAATGTATTTATTCTTCTGTTGATGGATAATCAGCTAGTTTCTAATTGCTTGCAAACAGTAACAATGATGATATGATGAATTTTTGTACTAGTCTCCTTATATACAGAAGATTCTCTCAGCTAAATATAATTCTTAGGAGTAGAATTCCTGGGTTTTAGGATGTGCATATCCTGAATTTTACTAGATTTTGTCATATTTCCCCTTACTAAAAGTAGTTAAGCCAGTTTTAAAAATCAGTATTTTTTTTTATTATACTTGAAGTTCTAGGGTACATGTGCACAACCTGCAGGTTTGTAACATAGGTATACATGTGCCATGTTGGTTTGCTGCACCCATTAACTCATCATTTACATTAGGTATTTCTCCTAATTCCATCCCTCCCCCTGCACCCCACCCCACGACAGGCCCCGGGGTGCCATGTTCCCTGCCCTGTGTCCAAGTGTTCACATTGTTCAGTTCCCACCTATGAGTGAGAACGTTGGGTGTTTGATTTTCTGTCCTTGCGATAGTTTGCTCAGAATGATGGTTTCCAGTTGCATCCATGTCCCTGCAAAGGACATGAACTCATCATTTTTTATGGCTGCATAGTATTCCATGGCATATATCTGCCACATTTTCTTAATCCAGTCCATCATCTATGAACATTTGGGTTGGTTCCAAGTCTTTGCTATTGTAAATAGTGCTGCAATAAACATACGTGTGCATGTGTCTTTATAGTAGCATAATTTATAATCTTTTGGGTATATACCCAGTAATGGGATGGCTGGGGCAAATGGTATTTTTAGTTCTAGATCCTTGAGGAATCACCACATTGTCTTCCACAATGGTTGAACTAGTTTACACTTCCACCAACAGTGTAAAAGCATTTCTGTTCCTCTACATCCTCTCCAGCATCTGCTGTTTCCTGACTTTTTAATGATGGCCATTTTAACTGGTGTGAGATGGTATGTCATTGTGGTTTTGATTTGCATTTCTCTGATCAGTGATGATGAACATTTTTTCATGTGTCTGTTGGCTGCATACATGTCTTATTTTGAGAAGTGTCTGTTCATATCCTTTCCCACTTTTTTTTTTTTTGAGACGGAGTCTCCCTCTGTCACCCAGGCTGGAGTGCAGTGGCCAGATCTCAGCTCACTGCAAGCTCTGCCTCCCGGGTTTACGCCATTCTCCTGCCTCAGCCTCCCGAGTAGCTGGGACTATAGGCGCCCACCACCTCGCCCAGCTAGTTTTTTGCATTTTTTAGTAGAGACGGGGTTTCACCGGGTTAGCCAGGATGGTCTTGATCTCCTGACCTCATGATCCGCCCGTCTCAGCCCTCCAAAGTGCTGGGATTACAGGCTTGAGCCACCGCGCCTGGCCCCTTTCCCACTTTTTGATGGGGTTTTTTTTTTCTTGTAAATTTGTTGAAGTTCTTTGTAGATTCTGGATATTAGCCCTTTGTCAGATGGGTAGATTGCAAAAATTTTCTCCCATTCTGTAGGTTGCTTGTTCACTCTGATAGTTTCTTTTGCTGTGCAGAAGCCCTTTAGTTTAATTAGATCCCATTTGTCAATTTTGGCTTTTGTTGCCATTGCTTTTGGTGTTTTAGTCATGAAGTCCTTGCCCATGCCTGTGTCCTGAATGGTATTGCCTAGGTTTTCTTTAAGGGTTTTTATGGTTTTAGGTCTAACATTTAAGTCTTTAATCCATCTTGAATTAATTTTTATATAAGGTGTAAGGAAGTTTCCGCTTTCTACGTATGGCTAGTCAGTTTTCCCAGCACCATTTATTAAATAGGGAATTCTTTCCGTGTTTCTTGTTTTTGTCAGGTTTGTCAAAGATCAGATGGTTGTAAATGTATGTTGTTATTTCTGAGGGCTCTGTTCTGTTTCATTGGTCTATATCTCTGTTTTGGTACCAGTACCATGCTGTTTTGGTTACTGTAGCCTTGTAGTATAGTTTGAAGTCAGGTAGCATGATGCCTCCAGCTTTGTTCTTTTGGCTTAGGATTTTGCAATGTGGGCTCCTTTTTGGTTTCATATGAACTTTAAAGTAGTTTTTTCCAATTCCGTGAAGAAAGTCATTGGTAGCTTGATGGGGATGGCACTGAATCTATGAATTACCTTGGGCAGTATGGCCATATGGCAGTATGGAAGAACAAATGTTCTTCCACTTGTTTGTGTCCTCTTTTATTGCATTGAGCAGTGGTTTGCAGTTCTCCTTGAAGAGGTCCTTCACATCCCTTGTAAGTTGGATTCCTAGGTATTTTATTCTCTTTGTAGCAGTTGTGAATGGGAGTTCACTCATGATTTGGCTGTTTGTCTGTTATTAGTGTATAGGAATGCTTGTGATTTTTGCACTTTGATTTTGTATCCTGAGACTTTACTGAAGTTGCTTATCAGCTTAAGGAGATTTTGGGCTGACACAATGGGGTTTTCTAAATATACAATCATGTCATCGGCAAACAGGGACAATTTGACCTCCTCTTTTCCTAATTGAATAGCCTTTATTTCTTTCTTTTGCCTGATTGCCCTGGCTAGAACTTATAGTTGAATACAGTTGAACTTACTATGTTGAATAGGAGTGGTGAGAGAGGGTGTCCCTGTCTTGTGCCAATTTCAAAGGGAATGCTTCCAGTTTTTGCCCATTCAGCATGATATTGGCTGTGGGTTTTTCATAAATAGCTCTTATTATTTTGAGATAACGTTCCATCAGTACCTAGCTTATTGAGAGTTTTTAGCATGAAGGGTTGTTGAATTTTGATGAGAGCCTTGTCTGCATCTATTGAGATAATCATGTGATTTTTTTGTTGGTTCTGTTTATGTGATGGATTAAGTTTATTGATTTGTGTATGTTGAACCAGCCTTGCATCCCAGGGATGAAGCCAACTTGATTGTGGTGGATAAGCTTTTTGATGTGCTGCTGGATTCAGTTTGCCAGTATTTTATTGGCAATATACTGGATTCCTTCTTTTTCTATATTTTGGATTAGATTCAGAAGGAACGGTACCAGCTCGTCTTTGTTTGCCAGTATTTTATTGAGGATTTTCACATCAATGTTCATCAGGGATATTGGTCTAAAATTCTCTTTTTTTATTGTGTCTCTGACAGGCTTTAGTATCAGGATGATGCTGGCCGTATAAAATGAGTTAGGTCGGATTCCCTCTTTTTCTCTTGATTGCGATAGTTTCAGAAGGAATGGTATGAGCTCCTCTTTGTACCTCTGGTAGAATTCGGCTGTGAATCCGTCTGGTCCGGACTTTTTCTGGTTGGGAAGCTATTAATGATTGTCTCAATTTCAGAGCCTGTTATTGGTCTATTCGGATATTCAACTTCTTCCTGGTTTAGTCTTGGGAGAGTGTTTGTGTCCACGAATTTATCCATTTCTTCTAGATTTTCTGGTTTATTTGTGTAGAGGTGTTTATAGTATTCTCTGATGGTAGTTTGTATTTCTGTGGGATTGGTGGTGATATCCCCTTTATCATTTTTTTATTGTGTCTATTTGATTCTTCTCTCTTTTCTTCTTTATTTGTCTTGCTAGTGGTCTATCAATTTTGTTGATCTTTTCAAAAAAACCAGCTCCTGGATTCATTGATTTTTTTGAAGGGTTTTTTGTGTCTCTGTCTCCTTCAGTTCTGCTCTAATCTTAGTTAGATTTTGAATTTGTTTGCTCTTGCTTCTCTAGTTCTTTTAATTGTGATGTTAGGATGTTGATTTTAGATCTTTCCTGCTTTCTCTTGTGGGCATTTAGTGCTATAAATTTCCCTCTACACACTGTTTTAAATGTGTCCCAGAGATTCTGGTATGTTGTGTCTTTGTTCTCATTGGTTTCAAAGAGCATCTTTATTTCTGCCTTAATTTTGTTATGTACCCAGTAGTCATTCAGGGGCAGCAGGTTGTTCAGTTTCCATGTAATTGTGTGGTTTTGAGTGAGTTTCTTAATGCTAAGTGCTAATTTGATTATACTGTCGTCAGAGAGACAGTTTGTTGTGATTTCTGTTCTTTTACATTTGCTGAGGAGTGCTTTACTTCCAACTATGTGGTCAATTTTGGAATAAGCGCGATGTGGTGCTGAGAAGAATGTATATTCTGTTGATTTGGCGTGGAGAGTTCTGTAGATGCCTATTAAGTCTGCGTGGTGCAAAGCTGAGTTCAAGTCCTGGATATCCTGGTTAACCTTCTGTGTCACTAATCTGTTGAATATCAACAGTAGGGGGTTAAAGTCTCCCACTATTATTGAGTGGGAGTCTAAGTCTCTTTATAGGTCTCTAAGAACTTGCTTTATGAATCTGGGTGCTTCTGTATTGGGTGCATATATATTTAGGACAGTTAGCTCTTCTTGTTGAATTGATCCCTTTACCATTATGTAATGGCCTTCTTTGTCTCTTTTGATCTTTGTTGGTTTAAAATTTGTTTTATCAGAGACTAGGATTGCAACCCCCGCTTTTTCTTATTTTCCATTTGCTTGGTAGATCTTCCTCCATCCCTTTATTTTGAGTCTGTGTGTGTCTCTGAACGTGAGGTGGGTCTCCTGAATACAACACACTGATGGGTCTTGATTCTTTATCCGATTTGCCAATCTGTGTCTTTTAATTGGGGCATTTAGCCCATTTACATTTAAGGTTAATGTTGTTATGTGTGAATTTGATCCTGTCATTATGACATTAGCTGGTTATTTTGCCCATTAGTTGATGCAGTTTCTTCATAGCATTGATGGTCTTTACAATTTGGCATGTTTTCCTTCAGGAGCTCTTGTAGGGCAGGCCTGGTGGTGACAAAATCTCTCAGCATTTGCTTGTCTGTAAAGGATTTTATTTCTCCTTCGCTTATGAAGCTTATTTTGGCTGGATATGAAATTCTGTACTGAAAATTCTTTTCTTTAAGAATGTTGAGTATTGGCCTCCACTCTCTTCTGGCTTGTAGAGTTTCTCCAAGAGATCTGCTGTTAGTCTGATGGGCTTTCCTTTGTGGGTAACCCGACCTTTCTCTCTGACTGCCCTTAACATTTTTTCCTTCATTTCAACCTTGGTGAATCTGACAATTATGCGTCTTGGGGTTGCTCTTCTCGAGGAGTATCTTTGTGGTGGTCTCTGTATATCCTGAATTTGAATGTTGGCCTGTCTTGCTAGGTTGGGGAAGTTCTCTTGGATAATATCCTGAAGAGTGTTTTCCATCTTGGTTCCATTCTCCCTGTCACTTTCAGGTACACCAATCAAACGTAGATTTGGTCTTTTACGTAGTCCCATATTTCTTGGAGGCTTTGTTCATTTCTTTTTACTCTTTTTTCTCTAAACTTCTCTTCTCACTTTATTTCACTAATTTTTCTTCAATCACTGATACCCTTTCTTCCACTTGATGGAATCGGCTATTGAAGCTTGTGCCTGTGTCACATAGTTCTCATGTCATGGTTTTCAGCTCCATCAGGTCATTTGGTCTTCTCTACGCTTTTTTCTAGTTAGCCATTTGTCTAATTTTTTTTCAAGGTTTTTAGCTTCTTTGTGATGGGTTCGAGCATCCTCCTTTAGCTCAGAGAAGTTTGCTATTACCGACCTTCTGAAGCCTACTTCTGTCAGGTCGTCAAAGTCATTCTCTGTCCAGGTTTATTCCATTGCTGGCGAGGAGCTGTGATCCTTTGGAGTAGAAGAGGCACTCTGGTTTTTAGAATTTTCAGCTTTTCTGCTCTGGTTTCTTCCCGTCTTTGTGGTTTTATCTACCTTTGATCTTTGATGTTGGTGACCTACAGATGGAGTTTTCGTGTGGATGCCTTTTTGTTGATGTTGATTCTATTCCTTTCTGTTTGTTAGTTTTCCTTCTAACAGTCAGGTCCCTCAGCTGCAGGTCTGTTGGAGTTTGTTGGAGGTCCACTGCAGACCCTGTTTGCCTGGGTATCACCAGCGGAGGCTGCAGAACAGAAAATATTGCTGCCTGATCCTTCCTCTGGAAGTTTCATCTCAGAGAGACACCCGCCTGTATGAGGTGTCAGTTGCTACTGGGAGGTGTCTCCCAGTTAGACCACATGGGGGTCAGGGACCCACTTGAGGAGGCAGTCTGTCCATTCTCCGAGCTCAAACACCATGGATGGAGAACCACTGCTGTCTTCAGAGCTGTCAGACAGGGACGTTCAAGTCTACAGAAGTTTCTGCTGCCTTTTGTTCAGCTATGCCCTGCCCCCAGAGGTGCAGTCTACAGAGGCAGCAGATCTTGCTGAGCTGTGGTGGGCTCCACCCAGTTTGAGCTTCCCCGACTGCTTTGTTTACCTACTCAAGCCTCAGCAATGGCGGACGCCCCTCCTGCTGCCAGGCTGCTGCCTCACAGATCGTTCTCAGAGTTCCGCACTAGTAGTGAGCAAGGCTCTGTGGGCGTGGGACCCGCCGAGCCAGGTGCAGGACATAATCTCCTGTTGTGCCATTTGCTAAGACTGTTGGAAAAGCACAGAATTTGGGCAGGAGTGTCCCGTTTTTCCAGGTACTGTCTGTCAAGGCTTCCCTTGGATAGAAAAGGGAAATCTCCCCAACCCCTGTGCTTCCCAGGTGAGGCGATGCCCTGCCCTGCTTCAGCTCACCCTCCGTGGGCTGCACCCACTGTCCAACCAGTGCCAGTGAGATGAACCAAGTATCTCAATGGGAAATGCAGAAATCACCTGTCTTCTGTGTCAGGCACGCTGGGAGCTCCAGCCTGGAGCTGTTCCTATTCGACCCTCTTGCAACAGAATAGCCTAAAATCAGTATATTTAAGATGGCATGCTAAATAGGTGCATTGGAGTTACATGTGTTAACATGGATGAATCTCATAAAACAATACTATATACTGTTTAGGGATACATTTATTTTTTAAAGAATAGGAATGATACATTCAGCAAAATAGTTAACCGTAGGATAGAAGGAGATTTGGTGGGATAGGCTACACAGAAGCTTTCAATTTTAATGGTAATATATTTTTTAAGTTCAGTGGTGGATAGATGGGATGATGGCATATATGTCTGAATGATTTCCAGCACTTTTTAAACTGTTTTTAAACATTTGTCAGTTTGAGTTCTTTGGCTTCACTCTAATTTACCATTGGCCCTACCACTTAACCACTGGGATTTCAACATTGTGTTAGCTGCCTGGCTCCTATAAGCCACTGCATTTGTGACCTTAATTTAGAAGTTAGGTAAGTGCTTGGTTTACTTTGTTTTTTTACAGTTAATTTATTGTTGAACTATAGCATATATACTGAAAAGTACACAGGGCACAGCCTGATGAATTTTTTATAAAGTAAATATAGCAATGTGATCAGCACTCAGATCAAGAAACAGAACATCCCCAACACCCAGTACCCTCTTCCAGTAACTGTCACCCACAAGGCCAGTTAACCATCCTGATTTCTAACACCCCATTCAAATTTTAACAGTTGCTGAAAATGTCCAGTAGCTACAGTGAAATAGATGTTTGCACTCTACAGATAGGAAACAAGATATTGAGAGATGGAACAGTTGATTTAAATAAAATTTTGGATGAAAATTTTCCTTATTTAGGGGTAGGTTCAGTAACATTAATTGTGTGTGAAGCGTTCGGGGATAAGAGGAAGCAAATGTGGAAAAATGCATAATTTGGAGATTTATGAGTATATATTAAATGATTTTGTCCTCCAAAATGGTAATTTTCTTTAAAGAGAGACTTGTGAGTATTGTCTTTGTGAATTAGTTTTAAGATATAATTCAACATGTAAGAATTCCATCAACTTTTGTCATTTTGTGTCAGTGAAACACAAGACTCTATGCCTGTTTCCCCCCCCTCCATTCTTCTGGTCTGATATGTCTGCTTCTTGTACATTGACAGTTCTAATTATACACATTCAGAAGGGTTTTGAATGCCAGGTACCACAATTCAAATATATTAGTCACAAATTTTTGAATTATATTAGCCACAAAATTCATGAGTCATGTCCATTTGGAGGCCGATAAGTACTAGAAACCAAATGAGTTATCTCAGCACATTTAAATGGCTACAGAGTCTACATTATTTTTTGCATGATTAAACTTGGGATTGCTTTTTGCAAGTTTTAAGGATTCTCTGGAATTTTTTTTTTTTTTTTTTTTTTTAACAACTTGACCTTTTTTCCCCCTTCTGGAATATATAAATATGTGTAAATATATATGTTTAAATGTCTTTTTTTTTCATTTTTTTCTTATTTTTGTTTTTCCTCTAGATAAAAGTTAAACAGCTAGAAGAACAAGTACAGTCTTTTACTGACACCAGCTTACAGAATGATCATCTACGCAAGATGAATAAGTCTCTACAGACTAAATATGCTCAGGTGTGATTAATATCTACAAAAGCGGATTGCTGCTATATTTCATTTTTAAGAAATTGTTTGATGTCTTTTTCCCCACTTTACCATAGAATCCCAGAAAGATAAATATCCTGGCACTTGACTCAATTTAACGAACTTTTTTTCAAGCACCTAGTACATACAAGGTTCTGGTAAGCCTCAGAAATTGTATAGATACCTGAAGCAGGATTGAGACATTCAACTTGCTTATTATAGTTAGGAAATGTACTCCATAAACTTTATTACGAATAGAAAGTTATGCTTTTCAGAAAAATAGATTGTATTACTGAACATTCATAGGGAGCATGATTATGAGTAGAAGCAGTGAGAAATGCTTTCATAAAGGCAGTGCTTTTTGAACTTGAGCCTTACATATTTTGGCAGTTGTGAGGAACAAGTATCCTTGTTTTTTTGAATTAAAGGCAAACTCAGAACTCAGTGCCAAGAGGGTACACCTGCAACAAGCAGATGCTCATCTGAGAGAGGTATTGGTAATGAAAGTGCTTACTTGTCAGCATGGTGGCTCTTGAGGCTAAAAGCCTTTCATAGGTCACATAATATTTTAACAAATGAATAGAAAAAGTTAAGCAAGATAACAAAAACATTTAGTGAAGAACATACCTCAGGAAGGTGTTACCAGAAGAAAGTGACTCATTTCAATTATTTACAAATTTAGCATGCATATCATTAGGTTATTTTTAAAATTGTTAACTCTTAATAAAAGCATATTAACTTCTGTGTCTATGATATTTGTGTATCTATACTCCTGGTAACCAAGGAACTAAAATATGTTTTCAAATGGAATACTCATAGGGTTCTAACCACTTGACTCTGCTGATGAGTGATGAGGTCACAGAGTTGTTAAAGGGCCTCATTAGATGCGCTCTCTAACAGGGGCTCACTGACAGGGAAGTTGGCGTAAGGTCTGTTTCTTCGCTGGGTCATATTTTACAGTGTGATCTTTTCACTCTGAAAGCGGAGAAACACATTTTCAAATATATTTTCCATTACGGCTCCTTCTAGAACACTTTGTGTTGTTTCTCCTAGTAAAGTGGCTATTCCTTGAAAAATAACTATAGGTTTAGCTGATTTTATTGTTTTTATTAATAATTGATGATGCCTTTAAGAAAAAGAAAATCTCCAGAGAGGCCTGCATCTTCAAAATCCCCTGAAATCTCTAGGTCCCATGTAAACAGTATAAAGGAGAGAACGTCATCAGTTGGGTTGCCTAGTGTTATTCCAAACTCTACACGCCGTGTGAGCTTTGCACCTAACCTGCCTTCTGTGAAAACATCTCAGGATATTGGAGACTCTAGGATCTCTCTAAAGACTCTTTTGAATGCTATTAAAACCATGGAGGGAAGACTGGAAGGCAAAATAGAGATTCTTGCCTCAAGACCTTTAGTAAATGACGAATCACCAAATTTTCTTAAACGGGACTCGGTAAGTGAAGACCACAAATTAAATCTTCAGGAAATTTTAAATGTATACAAGAATGAAATATTAATCCAGAAAGATAATGCTTGAAGATATGAGTAACTAGGAAATAAGGTTCTTCACAAACAGAAAAAAGACTAATATAGATTGAAACCATTATCCTAGCCATCACATAATTAGTTTTAGACATAGAAAATTTGACATAACAGTAACTACTGAGTTTTTTATATAATTTTGATTTTTTAAAAAAAGTCAAAATTTCTACCTAATCTTAACATTTGAGCTAAAATGCTTGGATAAAGCCTTATTTTCAAATAGAAATAAATTAATTCAAGAAACCCCAAGAAATTTAACATTGGAAAATATTTTCTTGAGAAAACTTATTAGAGCATTCTTCTTTATCTGATATTTAGAAATAGAAAATACCGTAGCTTATCTTCTAGAGTGGGCCGCTATTACGGAAGGAGGGCTGTGAGTGTGAGTTGTCCAGATCCTTGGCGTTTTGAACAAAGAATTGAACAAAACGCACAAAGTGACGAAGGAAGCAGTGAAAGCAGGGATTAAAGCGATGAAAACTCCATAGGGTGTGGAGTTTTCTGGGTTTCAAGTTTACAAAGTTTTCTGGGTTTTAAGTACGCCTTTTGAGGTCCCTGTGGATTTGGCCTGTGGCTAATTAAAGGCTGAGGTGAACTGACGCCCTATGCTGATGAAGGGATGGCCCATGCTCGGCCTGTGGCCAATCCAAGGCACTCTGCCTTTCCATCTGAGACATGGTGGAAGCGGGAGGAGTGTAGGGAGAGTAGTAGCCTTTGATCCTTTGCTACTTGCTGGGGAGATGGAGTTTTTCCTTTTGGTGTAGCTTTTGGAAGTTGGTGTTAATTGGACTTAAGTTCCCTGTCCCCAGACCTTGGTGTTTTTCCTTGATTCAGCTTTAGGAAATCAGCATGAATTGGCTTTAAGTTCCCTGCCTCCAAACCCTATTCTCCTGCCTCACTACTATTTAGATGTCCTCTGTAAACATCTAGTGGCACTTTTGCATTTGTATGTGTGTGTATTTACATACTGATAAATATACACTTAAAAAACTGGTAGAATTTTAAAAATGATATTCTTGTATACTTTTCTAGAACAAAATTCAGTAGATTATCAGGACCTATAAGTTGCCATCCTTTGCACTTTTCTGGGATCCTTTTCTGTAGAAAAAGTTAAGTATTTTAAATGTTACAGGTTCAAGTTTAAGGATGTTTTATGATGTTGAGGTAGATGTGGGGAAAAGACATCCTCCTTTGTTATTATTGGGATTATGAAACAGTACAACTTCCTATGGAGGGCAATTTAGCAATATTCATCACAACTTTGACCCCACAGTTGTCCTTCTAGGACTTTTTCCTACCGATATACTGGCTTGTACACATGACATAAATACAAGGTCACTTACTGAAGTATTGTTGGCCAATAGCAACAGAGGAAGCAACCAAAATCTCATCAATAAGAGACTGGCTAAATAATAGTTCGTATCCATAGTTTTGCAATACTGCTTCAAGATATATACATATATAAAATTAGGTTTAAACAATAAAAGTTCAGAAGAGTATATGTAGTATTTTACTATTTGGATGTAAAAGAGGTGGGGAGATAAAGAATATATACATATGCATTCACTTGTATAAGCATAGACTGTCTAAAATGACCCATAATAAAATGGCAACATTATTTTTGAGGAAGGAAACTGGGTGGCTGGGATGTTTTTCACTTAATCTTTTTGTACTTTAAAAATAATGTGGATGTACTACCTATCCAAAATAGTTTTATGAATGTTTTCAACAAAACTGAAAGCAGAGAAAAGATAGTCTTTTCAACAAATGGTGCTGAGATAATTGGATATCTATATGCAAAAACAAAATATCTTTGCTCCATACCTCACAAGATATATAAAAATTAAAATGGATCATAGATCTAAATGTAAACCCTGAAACTGTAAAACTTTTAGAAGAAAACGTAGGAAGAAATCTTTGTGATCTTGGATTACACAAAGATTTCTTAGATTTGATGTCAAAACCATGATCCATAAAGGGACAAAAGCGATAAATTGGAGTTTATCAAAATTGACAACTTATACTCTTCAGAAACATGAAGGTAATGAGGAGACAAGCTACAGACTGGGAAGAATTATTTGCAAATCACATATCTGATTAAGGCCTTGTTTCCAGAAGGTATTAAAAATAATTTTTAAAATTTAAAAACTAAGAAGAAAACCTAAGAAAAAGAATAGGCAAAAATTTGAACAGATAATTTCTTCAGCAAAGTTATGTGGCTGGTAAGTGCTTGAAAAGAGGTTAAGCATCAGTCATTAGGGAAATGCAAATATAATCACAGTGAGACACTACCACACACCTATTATTAGTACAGCCACTTTAGAAAATAGTTTGGGAATTTCTTTAAAAGTGAAACATACTACCACCATGTGACCCAGTCAGTGCACTACTAAGTATTCATCAAAGACAAATGAAAGTATGTCTCCACAGAGACTTGTACATAGGTGTTCACAACAGCTGTATTTGTAATAACTTAAAACCGGAACCAACTTAAGTGTCCACCAGGTGAATGGATAACTAAATTGTGATGCCCCTACAATAGAATACTAAGCAACAGAAAGAACTGTTGATACATGCAGCAGATTGAATGACTCTCAAAATAATTACACTGAGTTAAGTTATTCCAAAAAGAGTGCATACAATACAATTCCATATAAAATTCTAGAAAATACAAACTAATCTATTGTGACAGAAAACAGATCAGTGGTTACCTGTGAGAATCAGTAGGAGTGTGGGAATAGAGAGAGACAGAAGCGGGGAGATTACAAAGGAGCATAAGGAAACTTTTGGAGATGATGGAAATGTTTGTATCTTAATTGTTTCAAAGTCTTATGCATGTGTCAAAACTTATCAAAATGCACACTTTAAGTATATGTAGCTTATTGTATGTCAATTATACCTCAGAAAAGGTGTTAAAAAAGAAAAATCATGTATTACCTATTCAAAAATGTATTAAATGTTTAAAATAACTTTTTTTTTTTTTTTTTTGAGATAGTGAGTCTCGCTCTGTTGCCAGGCTGGAGTACAGTGGTGTGATCTCAGCTCGGCTCACTGCAACCTCTGCCTCCTGGGTTCAAGCAATTCTTGTGCCTCAGCCTCCCAAGTGACTGGGATTACAGGCTCCCGCCACCACGCCTGGCTAATTTATTTTTTATTTTTATTTTTATTTATTTATTTATTTACTTGTATTTTTAGTAGAGACGGGGTTTCACCATGTTGGCCAGGATGGTCTCCATCTCCTGACCTCATGATCCGCCCACCTCGGCCTCCCAAAGTGCTGGGATTATAGGCGTGAGTCACCATGCCTAGCCTAAAGTAACATTCTTGAAAGGACAGAACTGTAGAAATAGAGAACAAATTACCGTACATCAGTGTAGTGTGGGAAAGAAAAGAAAACAAATTAGTGGTTGCCAGAGTACAGGATGAGTTTTTGGAGTTTTTGGAGGGAAGCGTGAATACAGAGATAGCACAAGGGAATTCTTCTTCTCTGGTAATGGAACAGTTCTGTGTCTTGACTGTGGGGGTGGCAGTCATGTGACTGTGTAAACAGGATCAAATTGCATGAAACTCTGCATACACATGCACATGCATACACACATAGATGAATGAAGGTTGAAAAAATGGCAAAAATGGAAAAATAAGTAATCTAGTTAGTCAAGTTAACAATAGTGTATGCATGTGAATTTCCCGGTTTTGATGTTGAACTACAGCAATATGAGAAGTCAGCAAAAGAAGCAGGATGAAGAGGCCGGGCTTGGTGGCTTAAGCCTGTAATCCCAGCACTTTGGGAGGCTGAGGCAGGCAGATCACATGAGGTTAGGAGTTCGAGACCAGCCTGACAAACATGGTGAAACCCCTTCTCTACTAAAACTACAAAAATTAGCTTGGCGTGATGTTGCACACCTGTAATCCCAGCTACTTGGGAGGCTGAGGCAGGAGAATCGCTTGATCTCGGGAGGCGGAGGTTGCAGTGAGCCCAGATTATGCCATTGCACTCCAGCCTGGGTGACAGAGCAAAACTCAGTCTCAAAAAAAAAAGGATGAAGTATATGTTGGACTCTGCACTGTTTTTGCAACACCCTGTGAGCCTAAAATTATCAAATAAAAAGTTTAAAAAGAGTAATATTTAAAATAGTATGATTATCTGAACTGATGGTGTGGCACTACCAAAACTGTTTCAAGGAGGTTCTAATACTGTACTACTTCTAATTAGGATTCATTCTGCTGTAACACTCTTTTCTTGACCATATTTAGTACTTATACATCTTTGCTTTTATAATGTTTGTACATTTATATTTTCAAAAGGAAGCTAGTCTCATAATAATTTCCCACTTTACATCTCAGCTTCATAGATAGTCTTATTCTCCCTATTCTTGTGTTTTCATGGAGATTAATATATTAGGTTTGTCTATGTTTATTCACGCAGATATTTTTATTGTAGTTTCCTTTAAAGAAATAAGCAGCTAATAAAGATGGGTTTTATTTATAGTAGTGAATAAATATATTTAAACATTTAAAATTTTGTTTCTAAATTTCTATGTCTTATTCTAGTCACTGATTTGTAATGTTATTTATTGTTTCTTTTTTCCTACTTAGGTGAAATCTATTCTTGAAAGAAGTAAAGAGGAGCTGTCCCGAACAGTGAAGTGTCGTAATGCGGCCCTGAAAGAGAGTCAGAAGTTGAAAGAAGACCTCGAGGCCGTGGAGGACAGGGAAAACAAAAAGGCAAGGAATCAGTCCCTTCTGACCGTCTGTCACTGAGAAGAAGCACTTACGAAATCTTTCATGAGCCATATGTTTTGCTTTCTTGCTTCCATTAGTAAGAAAAAGGATTGATCAGGGGAAGATTTCTTTTTTTAGAGAAAAGATAATTTTAGAATAGTTTAAATTTTTTCCCTTAAAAATACATTATATATATATAAAACTTTCAATGTTTTTTTTTAACTTTGTCTTAAATACTCAAAAGAGAAAGTTCTAATTTTTTCTATTGAAACACATCTGATCTTGGTAATAATAACCTTTATAGTTATGTTTTATTAATGTGAGATAAGATTTCTGTGATGCTTTCTCCTTAACAGTGTGTGTGTGCTTAGTGGGAATACAGGTCACATCCCAAACTTCTCTTTGTCAGCAAGTGCTAGGTTTTGTCTCTCTGAGGAGGGCTGTGAGTTACCTCATTCTTCAGCAGCTTCCGCTTTTTTTCTCAGATAATTCTAATGCATTTCAGATGTATTATTCTCACTTGACCCCATCAGAAGTCAGCTGAGAGGCCAGCCTGGCACCACCTCTGTGCTGGTTAATGTGTATGCTGTAAAATGACCATAGTTGGAAAGCTGCAGAGTTCACCATAGGATCTGGGGGTCAGCTTTTCTTTTTCTTAACAACAACTTAAGAAACCACCTAAAAATAAAATATACTTTAATTATTCCCCCTAGCATCCTACTGTGTCTGCTTGTCTGCTTTCCATACATTTTCTGGGAGTAATGAGATCCACAAGCAGAAGAGTAACCAGAAAGGATCAAATGTCTTTGTGTTGTTTCATTTTCTGTTAGGTGGGAAACTTTCAGCGACAACTGGCAGAAGCTAAAGAAGACAACTGCAAAGTCACAATCATGTTGGAGAATGTGCTGGCTTCTCACAGTAAAATGCAAGGTGCTCTGGAGAAAGTACAAATAGAGCTTGGGCGGAGGGATTCAGAGATTGCAGGCCTCAAGAAAGAAAGGTACCTGTGTTTTTTTCCTGTCATTGGTATTGCTGCATTGTACTAAGGAGCAGTGTCAAGTCAATAAATGAAGTCACTTTATGTAGCTTCCTTTACAAAAAAAAAAAATTGTAAAATGATATGTTTAAAGAATTACTAAGTTAGAGAAAATTTAGAATTAGAAATAAGTATTATTTCCAAAAATTCAAAATGCCCCTATTGTGTAGTGATGTGAAGGAATTTCTAGACTATATATCCTAGAAATTCATTAGCTATACTGTTGTTTTACCTTTGCTTTTTGCACCATGTAAACCTAATTCTGTTCTTGCTTCTACAGAATAGTAATTGTCAAGATAATGGAAACTAAGTACATACTTTAGTTTGAATTAATTATCCATTTATTACTATCCTGTTTCAAGATTAATAATTATTGTAGGTAAATCATCCTGAGAACCACTTCTTGCCATGTTTTATAAGTAAATTCCTTCATAGAATGTTTCAAAAATTAAATAAAATTTCCTTTTATTAATAAAAATTTATTCCTCAGAATAAATGGTCTGAGTTTAATAGGGCATATTGCCTCTATGTTATGAGAGAACAAGTGAGTTTTCTTTTTTCTTTTTTTACATTACATGTTGTTTATCTTTTAAAAGTTGCCTTTGCATTTTTAAAAAGTCAAGGGAATGGTATTAAAAATACTATTCACAATAACTTTATAAGTGGCTATTATATGTAGATGCAAAAATCTCAACAGCAAGCCAATCTTTGTAAAGGCAATATATTTTTTACTAGTGACATTTCCTAGTGATATATACATATGATGCTATTTGAGCTTCTTAGAAGAAAAGTGTTCTGTAACTCCCAAATGATATCATTCCTAGATGATTCTTTTCTGTAGTCACTCTTTTTGTGCTTTTTATTTTTAGGGATCTCAATCAACAGAGGGTGCAGAAGCTAGAAGCTGAAGTGGACCAGTGGCAGGCCAGGATGCTTGTCATGGAGGACCAGCACAACAGTGAGGTTGGGGCCAGGCTTTAAAAAATGATAACATTGATATGTTTAGTTTTACTGGGATATTACTGTTTTGGGGAAAATGAAGTGAAACAATCAGGTAAATGTTTTTTTCAATGAAGTCTGAGTTTTGGACAGTGACATATCTACAAATGGGGAATTGACCTGTCTTACAATGAGTCACTTATTGGCAAACCAGTACCACAATAATGACTAATCTCTTTGTCTTATATGGTCTACATTTTTATTCATTTATTAATGCACAAAAAATTTCAGAAGTTAATGGGCTTAGAAAATATAGTCTGTCAGAAACAGCTTGAGTGATCCCACTATTAATAAGGAGTCACCTACACACACATGTGCTCACAGGTATATGTACATACATGCATATGTATCTATACGCACATATGTAAAATACACATGGATAGTTCATAAATAAGGGTTTTTTTCCTGTAAGAATCTATAAGGAACGGTGGACAGGTTTTTTCTTCAAGGGAGTGAGACCAGAAGGTCATAGGATCAGGAAGGGGAATTTAGTTTAAAATTTAAAAAATTAGGATAAATTAAGCTGGGTCTGTTTTCCAAAGCTCTCTGGTGACCAGTGGAGCATGCCCTTCCCATTGCCTTCTAAGTGTTTCCTGAGCAGTGTCTCTAATAAGTTCTCATTCATATATGTATATACATATATATATATATTCCAGGCACCTGGAATCTTTGTTTCTGGTTCCAACTAATTATTGTTTCGGTGGCACTTGATGATAGAACGTGAGGAGTGTTTATGCAGTGTTATGGACTTCTTGCATCTATCTGTTACAGTGGAATTGAAAACATGCTTCTCTCTTTCAGATTGAATCTCTACAAAAAGCTCTAGATGTAGCTAGAGAAGACAACAGGAAACTTGCTGTGAGTCTGGAACAAGCTCTCCAGACAAATAATCATCTGCAAACAAAGCTAGATCACATTCAAGAGCAACTGGAAAGCAAAGAACTTGAGCGACAGAATTTGGAAACCTTCAAGTAAGAGCAGTATAGTCACAGTAAAATTAGGGAAGCACCTCTGGAGGAGTAAGTCACATTCACATAAATGGCTCATTCACATAAATCAGTTAAACTCTTTTCTCCTACTTTGCCCTAGTACTTCCAGCAGAACCATGTTAAGAACCAGGCATAGCTGAGCACCAGTAGATAATAGCTGGCTAGAGCATGATCATTTGACTCTCCTTCTCAGCTCTTCCTTCATCCACTATCTAGCTGCTGCTTTACTCAAAGGTTAAATGAAAACTTAAAGAATATTGATTAGAAGGGACATTTGCATGTTTCTATGAAGGCTTTCCTATTAACAGCTTATATGTCCTTTAAAGACATGATTTAGACAAAAAACATCAGCCTGGGTGGAATGACTCCATCTAAACAGATGTTAAGCCATGAAATGTTTTCAGTTTTGACCCGAGATTACTTAGATCAGACCTATCCGGTTCAGGTCAAATGACTAAAGTTTTGCCTTAAATTATACCTAGGTAAATATTTAGATATTAATAGCATCCCATGAAAATTTATACTTAAAGGAAATGCAGTGTGCACGTAGATCTTTATTCCTTTATCAATATTTATTTATTTATTTATTTATTTATTTATTTATTTATTTATTTGAGACTGAGTCTTGCCCTGTTGCCCAGGCTGGAGTTCAGTGGTATGATCATGACTCACTGCAGCTTCTACTTCCTGGGCTCATGCAGTTCTCCTACCTGAGCCTCCTGAGTAGCTCGAACTACAGGCATGTATCACCACACCTGGCTAATTTTTTTTTTTTAAGAGATAGGGTTTCTCCATGTTGCCCAGGGTGGTCTCAAACTCCTGGGCTCAAACAGTTCACCTGCCTCAACCTCCCAAAGTGCTGGAATTACAGGCATGAGCCACTGTTCTCAGCCTACTTACTTATTCTTTTCAATTAGTGAGCATGTTGATACAGGAAAGAGGTATAAGCTACAGCAGAGATGGTATTTTCCAGATATATGATATCTGCAAATTTTACATTCAGCTGAAATGTTACTGCCTTAAGACTGTTCCATATTGTGTTTATGTAGTTGTTGGCAGCAGCATTTAAAACTCTCCAGTGTCAGTTTAGATAATTATGATTTAGACGGCTAGTAATTGTTTCAAAGCCTGAAAATTATTTAGTGACTATAAAATGTAGTCCCTGCCACTACTGCTTCAAACAAACAAACAAAACCAAAGGAGAAAATAATATGGTTAGGTCATTTACAGGAAAAGTATGAGGTGAGAGTTAGAGGTCTCCTTGCAGCATTTGCTTCAGGATTTACCTTTATGCCACTGCTTATGATAATAGTTTGTATTTTCATCAAAGATGAATCATGCTGCTTTACTTGAGATCTTTGAACCTCCTGAAATCATACGCAGAACTGTATTTATCAGTGCACAGGGTTAGGAAGACAGAGCAGGTTTTGGAGAACTTGTTGGGTTTTAGGTACAGTTATTTAATTTAGACTTAGAACTGTAGGCTTAGTTCTAAGAAGAGGCTACTATTTGGAATTCATCTCCATAAAGATAAAAGCTAAACGCCAGGCGCGGTGGCTCACACCTGTAATCCTAGTACTTTGGGAGGCTGAGGTGGGTGGATCACGAGGTCAGGAGATCGAGACCATCCTGGCCAACATGGTGAAACTCCCTCTCTACTAAAAATACAAACCTGGGTATGGTGGTGCGTGCCTGTAGTCCCAGCTACTTGGGAGGCTGAGGCAGGAGAATCGCTTGAACCTGGGAGGCAGAGGTTGCAGTGAGCCGAGATCATGCCACTGCACTCCAGCCTGGGTGACAGAGCGAGACTCCATCTCAAAAACATAAAAAGATAAACGCTAAAGCTTTGGTGTGGGTTAGACTGCCATGGGAAAAGTATATAGAGAGAACCAAGGTCAGAACTTGGAGATGTGCTGCATTTCAGGTAGAAGGCGAACAGAGGCCACAGAAGGATCCAGAGAAGGAGCATTTAGTGGAGGTAAGGAAAGAATCAGTAGAATGTAGTATCACCAAAGTCAAACACAAGTGAGTCAGATGCTGCACAGTCAAAGAGACCAGAGAGGAAGCCGCTGGGTTTTGCAACAGGTATCTACCAATCATCCTCCAGATGGCCAGTTTCTGTAGATACAGAAGATCACAAGGAGTAAGTGATTGATGAGAAAAGGCAGGCAAGGAGGACAATGGTGAAGATAAAGAACGTCAGATAGCAGCTCAAGAGTATAACATGAAGAAAAGTCATTCTGTTGTTGTCCTGTTTTTGGAATGGGAGGAACTGGACCATGATTAAAGATTATGGGAAAGAACTCGATTGAACTGGAGAAAGAGGGAGTCAAAGCGGAAGGGTTATCTTTAAAGATGAGGTTGGATATTTCTTCCTTTGGGACTAGAGGGAAGCAGAAGCTGGGTGAGTCTTCAGAAGACTGTTGAGGAGGCTGATTGGTAGATGGTCTGCGATTTTCCTTAGGAAAAAAAGAGCAAGATGAATACATTCTAGAGATCTGCTGTATAACATAGAGCTATAATGAACGACACTATATTTTATGCTTAAAATTTGTGAAGAGGGTAGACCTCATATTAAATGTTCTTACCACAGTAAAAAGAAGAAGAAAGTAAGAGTTGAAGTTGAAGTGCTATGTGGGGGTTCAGGGCAGAGGTAGAGACTTGAGAGAAATTTTAAAATTTAAAGTTAATAAAAAATTTAATTAAAACTAAAATTTAGAATTTGAATTTTTAGAGCTAGATGATGACAATAGTTAACATCTGTTACATGCTCATGATATGTTGGGTAATATGCTAAGGACTTCACATGCATTATTTCCTTTAGTACAAACTATTACCCTATGATGGTGGTTACTGTTATTATTCCCATTTTGAAGATAAGGAAACAAGCAGGGGAAGGTGGTGTACCATACTCAAGGTCAGACATCATCTTACTAGAGCTGGGATTAGGATCCAGGCAGCAGCAGGCTGACTCCAAAACTTATAGTCTTAATCATTTCGATATAAGCACAATAAATTTAAAGGCAATTTAGAAAGTTATAAGAAAATCAAAATACAGCACTGTAAAAATGATGGTTTTGTTCCCTTTCTATATCTCCATGAATTTTTTGCTCATTTTTCAGATTGAGGTGGGTATGGGGAGGAGTGTGGGAATGTAAGAAATAACCACAATTATATCCAGTAACTTTAGGATCTCCACCCCTTTATGCTGTGCCTTGAGGACAGGTGTCAGCAAATTTTTAGATGTGATGACCAAAGTGTATTGATACATTCCTGCCTGGGGTACTGGAGGGACAGTTGAAGTTACCACCTGCAAGTCTCATGTAGAGACCAAGTCACTGAATGCTGCTAAGTGGAGAAACTGAATCCATTAGTAGATGTGCTTTTAGAGACACATGGAGAACATGGATGTATTATACAAATAAGAGCAAGAGATGGTCAGGAGGAGAGAGGGGGGAAATGAAGATGATTTCATGGCAGGGCAGGCTCCTATCCTTTGAGAAAGAACCAATAACTCGAGTAATCATATAGTAAGTCATTATCAGCTGCATCAGAGAATGTTAAAGCTAGAAGAAGCCTAGTAATTGCTTAAATCCATTTAGTCCTTTTTGGAGTCACTTATCCTTTTAAAAATCAGAAGCTATGGACTCAACTACAATCTCTCACACACACACACATTTTGCATATTATTTCCGGGAATTCCAGCATCCTCAGAAGATTAATCATGGGTCTTGACCAAGGAGTTCAAGTTAGGAATGCTGATCTAATTTAAGGCTCTCAGTTTAAAGATAAGGAAACAATATTATTACAAGTTAAAACTTGAGTAGTAAATAGCTGCTAGCAAAAAGACATCATCTTACTAGAGCTGAGATTACAATCCAGACAGTAGCAGGCTGACTCCAAAACCCATAGTCTTAATCCCTTTGCTAAAATAATGGTTTTGTTTGAAAAGACAAAGGCAAGAGAAAAGACAAAAGCAAATATCTCTTAAAGTATTTCTGCTTCCTCCAATATTTTTCTTTGATGTGAGTTTTTTACTCATTTGGTTGGTAAAATGAGTTAATTGTTTCTCAGCCTCCTGAATAGCTGGGATTACAGGCACCCGCCACCATGCCCAGCTAATTTTTGTATTTTTAGTAGAGGTAGAGTTTCACCATGTTGGCCAGGCTGGTCTCAAACTTCTGACCTCAGGTGATCCACCTGCCTCATCCTCCCAAAGTGCTGGGATTACAGGCATGAGCCGCCTTGCCCGGCCTGTTTGTTGATTTTTACGTAGAATTAATGTTTTTTCATGCTACAGGTAAGTTCACTTCTTTTTTCTTCTGTTAATGAGCTCCAAATTAGGTTCACCAGGCTACTGATAGGCTGCTTGTTTATAAATCACATACCTTTTGGAGAGTTGCACACTCCCCTCCAAAACTTTCTTACCTCCTAAAATGATTTCTAAAGGTGACTTATCACCTCTCTTCTTCAAAACAGAGACCAGATGACTGAAGAGTCCAAAGTGGAAGCAGAATTGCATGCTGAACGCATAGAAGCCCTAAGAAAGCAGTTTCAAACTGAGAGAGAAACTGCAAAGAAAGTGGCACAACGGGAAGTGGCTGAGGTATAGAGTCATGAGGAAAGTTTCTCTCTTGGTGAATGCCTCTTAGGAGGAAAAGCAGCTCTGGGATTTCAGAGAATGGCTGCAGTTGGCCTTTGACTCCTCTCGTCCCCCTTTGATCACCAGGCCAGATGTAATTAAGACCTCTCTGTAAAGCAGCACACAAGAAAAAAGTTTCTGACATAATTCTCTGCCCAGCAAAGGTGTGCCTTGGTGGGAGATTTTCCATCAGAGAGTGATAAGCAAGAGGGATAGAGGAATTAGGAGACTGCCATGTGATAGACAGAAGAGAAATCATCTGTCTTCTCAGTTCACTTAACTGGCATCTATTCTGCATCTACCATGTCCTGAGAGACACGGAGAAAACAGTAGAAGATATGGTCCTGCCCTAGTGTGTGCCAAATGACCCTTGTTTGGGATCTCCACTCCGGACATGAGACAAATAGGGAAAACATCAGAGAACTTTCTTGGGTAGGAGAGGCTGTGTACAACTTTGAAGGAATTCGAAGTAAGAGAAAGTTTATTTTAGGCCATTTGGTTGATAGAAGAAGGGAAGCTTAATGAGAGTACAGGATTGAGACTAGCAGAGATGGCAGGACTGGACACCTTACAAAACTGGCCAAGCTTACTTACAAAAATGAACAGGACATGCAAGCAGATGAAAAGTAGCCTCTGTTGATTAGAGAGAGACTTTGGGAAATGTTAGAGAAAGAGTGTTAGCTTAAATGGGACCACCTGATGGATGGCCTTAGTTATAGAAATGTTGGATGTGAACTCAGGTAGAAATGGAGCACTATGGGTTTCTGAGCAGGGGGTGGTATGATAGAAGCATAAGTTTAGGAAGGTTAATGTAACAACAGAGGACAGTAGAGGATAATGAAGAGAAACTGGAGGCATGGAGACTCAAGAAAACTATAACCGTTAATTTGAGTATTAGATGATTAGGGCCAAGCAAAGTAGTTCAGTTGAAAATAGAAAACAATTAAGTCAGAAAGCCCATTTTAATAGAAAAATCATCAAACAGTCCTGGCAAGGCGGCTCATGCCTGTAATCCCAGCACTTTGGGAGGCTGAGGCAGGTGGATCACCTGAGGTCAGAAGTTTGAGACCAGCCTGGCTAACATGGTGAAACTCCATCTCTACTAAAAATATAAAAATTAGCTGGGCATGGTGGCAGGTGCCTGTAATCCCAGCTATTCAGGAGGCTGAGGCACAAAAATCGCTTGAACCTGGGAGGTAGAGGTTACAGTGAGCCTAGATAGCGCCACTGCACTCCAGCCTGGGTGACAGATGGAGACTCCGTCTCCAAAAAAAAAAAAAAAAAAGAAAAGAAATGATCAAACAGACATTAAATGTTGTATCCTGGAGAAGGAGGGATTAAAATAATTCCTTGGCTGGCATGGCTGGTCTGTGTTTCACCAAATTTGTTACATTTAGTAGTTGCAATTGACAGATGATTCACAAAATCAAACTCAAATAATGGTATATAAAACAATTTTGTGAATTGCAAAGCACTATATAAATACAAATGTTATAAAAAGCAAATTCTTTTTATAGAAGAATTAGGGAACATAAAGGTGTGCTAAATGTAGAAATGTACCTTTAGTCAGAGATCATTGTTAAGAATACTTACAGCCGGGTTCAGTGGCTCACGCCTGTAATCCCAGCACTTTGGGAGGCCGAGGTAGGGGGGATCTCGAGGTCAGGAGATTGAGACCATCCTGGCTAACACAGTGAAACCCCGTCTCTACTAAAAATACAAAAAAATTAGCTGGGTGTGGTGGTGGCACCTGTAGTCCCAGCTACTGGGGAGGCTGAGGCGGGAGAATGGCGTGAACCTGGGAGGCGGAGCTTGCAGTGAGCTGATAATTGTGCCACTGCACTCCAGCCTGGACTACAGAGCGCAACTCCGTCTCAAAAAAAAAAAAAAAAAAACTTACAAAATGAAATCCTTTGAAGAAGGATCAGTGACAGTGAGGGAGTGACAGCAGTGAGGAGTTGGCAGCAGCAATGGGCTCACAGAGCACTGCCTGAGTCCCAGCTCTGCCTCTTATTAGCTACGTGTTAATTTACTGTGTAAGTAAGTGACTTAATTTCTGAGTTTCAGTTTCCTCAGTCATAAAATGGAAACTACCACAACTATTTTTCAAGTTTATCTTGAGAATTAAATTGGAAAGCATTTTTAAAGTAATTATCACAGTACCTGAACATAATAATCACTACAAAGTAAATGATAGTTGTTAGTGCTTATCCAGTTTTAGAAAGGCTGTGATTGAGGTAACTGAAATATCTAACAGGAAGTTAGTTGGGCAGTAATAAAGACTGTAGTGTAAAGTTAGGATCTAAAAGAAGGAACTAGTATAGAAAGAAAAGGTACAGATATCCTTGACTTCACTCTTTGCTGTGTTAAATGCTAGCAGACATAGAGAGTACCACCTTCCTGTCTTCTCCCTTCTCAACTGCCTCCTCTTCCTAAAGTTTTTGAGTGGCAGTGGTTTAAGGGCATATTAGAAGGACGGGAGCTCTGTAAAATTATTTAAGTAACTACTATGCAGTTTTTTTCACGAGATAAGTTTATTAAAATCCTTGAGAACAAAAAGCAAAATTATAAAAATATATGCCATGACAGTCAATAACTTGACAGATATTTATATAAACTGCCATATAATTCATTTTCATTTCTTCAGAAATGAGGTTGCAAGTGACAGAGAAGAGCTTATAGCATGATAATCACAGAGTATTGTGTGTGCCAAACTCTACTTCTTTCTCTATATGATCTTAATTTAATTTGTTATTTGTATTCTACGAAGTAGGCTATACAAACACACTGTTCAGATGATGAACCTGAGGCTTAAGGTAGTTAATTGCCCCAGATCACTCAACCAGTAAGTGCTGAAGGTGATATTTGGACAGAGGTCTGACTCCAAAGCCATGCTCTTAAAATGCAAATGATGAATATACATTTACATTCTTTATTCCAAGAAAGAGTTTGTTCTTCAGTGATAAAAATTATGAAAACCACTTGGTCTGTTGCTCTATAAATCTGCTTAATCAGACATTATTATTGCCTCACTAACTCTCCTTTTTAAAAGAAAATCCAAAGATAACAAAATATAAGGACAAAACTACATAAGCTTCTCTTGATGGAAAGTAAAAATGTTTCAATTTTTTCCCTTGTGTTTTAAGCTGAAGAAAGCCCTTGATGAAGCTAACTTCAGATCAGTGGAAGTGTCCCGGAACAACCGAGAGCTGCGACAGAAACTTGCAGAGCTAGAAAAAATACTAGAAAGTAACAAGGAGAAAATAAAGAATCAAAAGACCCAAATTAAGCTCCACTTGTCAGCTAAGGCGAATAATGCTCAGAATGTAGAAAGGATGAAGGTTGTATGAGAAACCTCTTCTCACTTCCTGGATACCCTATGAGGATATAGGCAGTCAGTGGTGTCTGGGGAAGACAGGTTTTAGAACCCTACCAGCCCCACGTATTCTCTGGGAATTACAGCCAGTTGCCTTTGGGGAGACTTTTTCAGTGGAGACGCTGCTGTGTAAATGTTTGATTTCTCCTTTGCTGCCAGTGTCACATTCTGGTTCCCCATCTGTCCCTTCCATGTTGATTGTACTGGACTTTGCTCTTTCGGGATCAGTGGGCCAGATGGGAAAGAAAGCTCAGCAGGAACTGGTAACTTTGGGTCTCATATTGGAATCTTTCTGTCATCTTATAGGCAAAAAGAGCAAGCCAGTTTTTCCACTGATCATCTTTTTATGTTATTTTCCATTTACTTTTAGCAAATAGAAAAAGAATTGAAGCAAATGGAGCTAATTAAGGATCAATATCAGAAAAAAAACTATGAACAGGTAGATAGATGATTTCCATACTCTCTGTGTTTACCTTTCATGCAAAATCTCAAACTTGGAGGGGGTTCACCAAATGTCTCCGTCTTTGTATCCTTCCAGTCTTTGAGTATCCAGAGATTTGTGTGTGAAATGACTAACCTGCAGAAAGAGATGCAGATGTTGGCCAAGAGCCAATATGATGCCTCAGTGCGGAATAAACAGCAAGAGCTGTGCCTAGAAGCAGAGCGGAAAATAAGGCAGGAGCTAGAGAATCGGTGCCAGGTAAAAGGTTTCCTAAGATTCATCTTAAAGATCGTCAGCAAATGACATGTGCCAAGCCCAGCAGTATTGCACCTAGACTTTCTAAAGTCTACAGAAGACAACACATATTTACAAATTGTTTATCTTAGCTAAGTCCTTAGAATAATAGTATCTAGAAAGAAGACTGTAGTTTGAATACGGCAAATGTTCTCCGTTTTCAGTTTAATAAAAGTAACGTCAAATTTTGAAGAACATCTAGGGCTTACATATGCAAAGTATCAGTTACTAAGTAAGACTTCTGAACTGAATTCCATAGCCTTTCAGGAACTTTATACACCTCATTTCTTCTCCTAGCACAGATACACCTGTTGTTGTTACAGGACTCTTAGGTATTCCTAAATGAATAAAAAGCATAACGTCATATCACTGAAAAGGGACTTCAAGAGATCACTGAGCTCTTGTCTTTCAATAGGGTTTGTCATGAGAAGTATCTCTCCAGTTCTGAAAAGAGATATTAATCACTTTCCTCAACAGAATCCATAAATAAAAACTCAAAATGTGTAATCATATCCACATATGTAGATATGGAGACTATAGGTTAAACTGAAAATAACAGTTTTTATCTCATATGTCAGTAGCACCTGAAGTTAGAAGGCACTCCATCCTATTTTCATATTTGGTTGCCCATTTATTATAACAGTGAAGCATTTGATTCCTTATGGTATGTTGGAAGTTTATAAAAATCTCTGTATCACATTTTCAGGAATTGGAAGAAACTATCAGACACCTGAAGAAATGTAAAGAGGCAACAGAGAATAAGCTGAAAGAAGCCAGTGTGGAATCAGAACAGGTGAGCCAGACCCATGGACATAAAGACTTAGACGTTTCCTTCAACACAACAACCCTGAAGCAACCCAAGTCAATGTGAAATCCTTCATTAACAGAGTTGTCAGGAATGCAACAGGGAAAAACCAGTAACTTCCCAAGTGTAGTCTCTATTGTAAAGAAGTGATTTTTAGATTAAGAGTCTGTGTCCTGATGATAGATGAGAGATAACGCGATGCTAAAATATTAAACCTGAAGTCCAAATCTCCCTACTAAATATGAGGAAAAACCAGCATATGTGTGGATTTTAGTGCATTATTATTTGACATGACGCTACTGAAAGTGGATGCTCTTTGTTCCATCAATCAATAACTAAAAAAGTAAAGTAGACCCCATTTAACTAATTTGTGAATTTGCCTTTTCTATTCTAAACTTAAATTAGCCTTTTGGGGGGTATTTCAAATCATACTTTTTTTTCTTTCTTTGAAACAGGATCTCACTCTGTCACCAGACTGGAGTATATGGCATAAGCTTGGCTCACTGCAACCTCCACCTCCTAGGCTCAAATGATCCTCCCACTTGAGCCTCCCAAGTAGCTGGGCATGGTGGTGTACCATGCACAGCTAATTTTTGGTGGAGATGAGGTTCCACTATGTTGCCAGGCTGGTCTTGAACTCCTGCACTCAGGTGATCCACCAGCCTTGGCCTCCCAAAGTGCTGTGATTCCAGATGTGAACCACTACACCTGGCCCATGAACTACTACATTCTTAAGAGTTCATATATTTTTTCATTTTCAAAGCCATCTTGTACCTTCATTCTTAATTTTCTCCTGGGTCCTCTCTTGCATTACTTCACATCCAGGAAACATTAACAAATGCATGGAAAGCAGCAAGTCTGCATGCATTGTTTAACCCCTCACTCAGAAATTACTCTCATATATAGGTTGTTAAGTATATTGTGCAAATAGGTTGCAAAGAACATGCAGTCAGAATTTGGGTCTTTTAATTTCTAAGTAAAAAATCTCTGCAACTAATACACAAAAAACTTGTAACTCTTTCTTTGTGTCTTTTAATGGTGATATTTATATGTTCAGATAACAGCTAACCTGGAAGAAGCCCATCGCTGGTTTAAACACAGGTTTGATGGTCTACAACTTGAGCTGACAAAAAACCGGTTGCAGAGGCCTTCTGGGGAAGACAGGTGGCAGGAAAAGGTAAGATTAAGACATGGATGTCTTAAGCAATTTTCTACTTGTTGCTTCTCAGATTTCTAATTACTAAAGTTCTCTCATCATCTTGATACTGTCTCTGTTAATCTTTAGTTTCTTTACACTAATGCTAGCAAACCAGTTAATTTCTTTTTCTTACAAAGTTCCACCTGTCACAAACTTTTTAAATTAGAATCACCTGTCTTCATGAATACATGACATTGTGTAGAGGCAAAACAGGTGCAGATTGCTGCAGTTAGCTTTGAACAGTCAGTGTTAGGTGTGTTTTCTTTCCAACAGGACCAAGATGTAAAACATGATGTCATGTCCAACCAATCTGTTCTGCATCGATGGGAGAAAAAACAGAATCTTAGGCCTATGCCCAAGAAGTATCATTCTGAGGTACAGAGGAAGTGATGTCCTTGACAAGCGAGCTTCTTTATGTGTAGCTACACTCCATGATTCCACGAGCCCAGCAGCCAGGGCTGGCCTGTTTCTAGAGTCATAAGAACATGAAGTCTTTGATGTGGGCTGAAGATTTTGGACCTGAGTTTATCATTTTATGAACTATTATATCAGTACAAAGCTACCCCGTTTTTTTGTCCCTTTTTGCATTTTCCACCCAATAAATTTATGTTAATTTGTTTTATGATAGGAGATGCTGTTCCATGATTCTTGTCTGTTTTTCTAATAAGTATAAGAAAAAGCTTTTAGCAAGGTTCTAAATGATATTGCTACTAAACGATATGATATTTTGCTTCAATGAAACATCCTCCTCTAACATGCAGTAGATAATCCCTGAAAATAGAATTGTGTGAAAAATGGTAAAGACTCTTCTACTGTCTTGCAGACTGACACACTTCTGTGTTGGGTAATTACCAGCATATCTTTTAAATGACTAATATCTCTATTCTCAAATAAGGCATTTCAGATATTATATTTACAGCTTCCTTGGTCATTAAAAAAGTTACAGAATGCAGCAGTCTGTTCTTCTCAGGGAGACTATGCCTGACCAACATAGCTCTTCCTTACTATAGTTAAGGAATAAGCTCATCTTCATCTTTTTATTTCAGATGTTGAGTGGTGGATTAGGTAATCCAGATTTAACATATGTAAATGGATGGCATAATACCTGACTTAATTAATACTCAAGTAATCATAGCTGCTGCTGACATTATCAGGACCTAAATCAAGTAAGCAATCATGAAATTGAAAATAATATCAAATATAAGACTGTCAAAGGTTGATGAGCCTACTACTCAATATCTGATAGAAAAAAACAAAGCTACATTTATCACTTACTATATAGTAAGGTATAATTGTTGTTCAGGCATAGTCCTCCTTGAGCAGAGCAGACTGTTAATCTCATGTAGGTTCTTTGGGAATATGGAATTCATATTGACATCTGTAGAAGTGTAGTTACTGAAGTGAGACTATTGTTTATTGATTCACATTCAGAAGCATGTTAATTGGAGTGGGTCCATTTCTGTTTGTTTGACTTAAGGAATAAAGGACTCTTGCTGGTTTTCAGGCTTGTAAAAGCATGTACAAAAAGGCAAGTTGGCCAGGTCCAGTGGCTCATGCCTGTAATCCCAACACTTCGGGCGGCCAAGGCAGGCAGATCACTTGAGGCCAGGAGTTTGAGACCAGCCTGGCCAACATGGTGAAACCCTGTCTCTATCAAAAATACAAAAATTAGCCAGGTGTGGTGGTGCAAACCTGTAGTCCTAGCTATTTGGATGGCTGAAGCACAAGAATCGCTTGAACCCAGGAGGTGGAGGTCGTAGTGAGCCAAGATCACGCCACTGTACTCCAGCCTGGGCAACAGAGTGAAACTCTGTCTCAAAAAAAAAAAAAAAAAGAAAAAAGAAAGAAAAAAAGTTGTCATTGATCTAATGGACAAGTTAAAAACTGGTAAAAACTGGTAGTTAAAAACTAGCTGCTTGTTCTCATGGCTTCCAAACGATCAATCTTAATCTGTTTTTGGGTGGATGTAAACATTTTATTCTTTGTGCCCCCTTTTGGTCCTCTATGATATGTTAGGACAGTGGCTCTGTAGAAGCATTTGAGACTGAACAACAGACATCAAACAACTATTTTGTTAACCCAGGTACAATACGAAGTGTTAGCACTGGTACATATACCTCTCTGGTTGGAAAAAGAAAATAATTCATGGCTATTTTATTACCTATAACTACTTTGGTTCTATGGTTTGAATGTGTCTCCTCCAAAATTCATGTTGAAACTTAATTCTTACTCTGGTGGTATTAAGTGGGAGGCCTTTAGGGCCTCTGGGGAAGTGGTATTAAGTGGGGGGCCTTTGGGGCTCTGCCTTCATGGATGGAGTAGTGCCTCATTAAAGGGCTGGAGGGAACTAACTTGGGCCATTTTGCCTTTCTGCCTTCCACCATGTGAGGACATAGCATTCAGCTCCTCTGGAGGAAACAGCACCAAGGTGCCATCTTAGAAACAGGGAACGGGGTCCTCACTTGACATCAAATCTGCAAGCACCTTGATCTTGGACTTCCCAGCCTCCCAAACTGTAAGAAATAAATGTCTGTTCTTTATAAATTACTCAGTCTCAACTGTTTTGTTATAGCAGCAGAAACAGACTAAGATGACGCTTGGTTATGAAAATTTAAGTTGTTTGCTGTTTCTCCAAGGGTTGGGCTTTGTTATTTACTGGGTCAGCTAAAGTGAGAGAACACATTTTTGGTGGTCTCCTCAAGTTGTCAAACTCCTATGGGATAGGTCACTATCCATAGGAGTTGATGTGGTTTGGCTCTGTGTCCCCACCCAAATCTCATGTTGAATTGTAATTCCCAGTGTTGGAGGAGGAGGGGCCTGGTGGAAGGTGATTGGATTATGGGGGCAGTTTTCCCCCTTGCTGTTCTTGTCATAGTGAGTGACTTCTCACAAGATCTGGTTGTTTAAAAGTGTGTATTACCTCTTTGTTCACTTGCTCTCTCCTGCTGCCACGTGAAGATGTGCTTGCTTCCCCTTTGCCCTTTCACCATGATTATAAGTTGCCTGAGGCCTCCCCAGCCATGCCTACTGTACATCCTGTGGAACTGTGAGTCATTTAAGCCTCATTATAAATTACCCTGTCTCAGGTCTGTATAGCAGTGTGAGAATGGACTAATACAGGAGTCTCTCCAAAAAGGGATTTATCCCTTTGGACTCTTCAAGATATATAGTCAGTTGAGGGTATTGGGGAATTATAACTTTAAAACAGCCTAACCAGGAGCCCCCCAGAATAATTAACCTTGATCCAGGGTTGGCACTGAAAACCTTGGTAGTGAATTCCACAAAGGAAAAAGATCCCAGTTACTAGACAAGGGAGATGATCAACCTTAATGGATTGTAAATGTATTACCACTTACGTTGTCATGACAGTCACAGTTATATGCCAAGAATATTTATATCCTCCTTTTCCAGAACAAGGACATTTTTCTTCACTTATGTATTGTCTTCAAAGGGTGCCATTATTGATAAAGTTAAGGTAACATACCTTTATGTTATTTTTTAGATTGGCTATACTAGATTGGGAGAAAGACATAGTTAGATTGATGATCATTTCTAGTAAAGCTTGTATTTGTTATAAGAGGTATATGATAGCTAAATCACAACTATGTATAAGCTTAAACTAGTAAAGAGAGGAGTATGACCAACAGAGTAACAGACAAAGGTATGTTAAAGAGAATGTGACAGAAGAATCTTGTTCAAATGGTCTTAGGCAGAAGCCGCCTATTTTGTGTGGTTATCTGCTTGTTCTGAGGCTTTTGGGTTAGCAGTCAATTTCTGCAGATCATCCGCTTCTGAAAGCCCTTCAGAGAACTTTGGGATCTCTAATGGGTATAACTTTCTGATTCTATTAAGACTTTTTCTATTTTTCCAGAGGATTGAAGTGATATGAGCAACAAGGATTCATTTAAAAAGCAAAGCTTATATAATTCAAATCATGAAAAACCATTTCAGCTTAATGTGTCCCTGTATTATTAGATAGATGTAATGTCCTTGGTGGGAAACACAAACTCAAATCCTTTTTTAGCCATTTTAAGTGCTAGCTTTTTGACAAGGGAGTGCTTCCACTCATCCAGAAAATAAATATACCATTATTACTATATATAACACACATAGAATGAAGTAGTTATATAAAATCCATTTGGATGTACTCAAAGAGTCTTTTAGGATATGGTTCTACTTCATACCCACCTTTATAACTTTTCCAAATTAATTTTGTTACAGATGAGACATTATCTGGCCACATCCTTTGCCATGCTAAAAAAGTTTCTATCAGTGATGAATATTTTGGCAAATTTTTTCATACTGTGATAGGTTGTTCTATAGAGGATTTTAGCAAGTGTTTATTTGAAGGTTGTTTTTTCTCCAACTTATTTTAAGTTCAGGGGTACATGTGCAGGGTGTGCAGGTTTGTTACATAGGTAAACATGTGCCATGGTGGTTTGCTGCACAGATCATCCCATCACCTAGGTATTAAGCCCAGCATCCGTTAGCTATTCTTCCTGATGCTCTTTCTTCCCCCACTCTGCCCCCTACAGGTTCCAGTGTGTGTTGTTGCCACTCATATGTCTATGTGTTCTTATCATTCAGCTCCCACTTATAAGTGAGAACACATGCTGTTTGGTTTTCTGTTTCTGTGTTAGTTTGCTGAGGATAATGGCTTCCAACTTCATCCATGTCCCTGCAAAGGACATGATCTTATTCCTTTTCACTGCTGCATAGTATTCCATGGTGTATATGTACCACAGTTTCTTTATTGAGTCTGCTATTGATGGGCATTTAGGGTTAATTTCATGTATTTGCTATTGTGAATAGTGTTTCAGTGAACATACACGTGCATGAATCTTTATAATAGAATGATTTATATTCCTTTAGGTATATTTCCAGTAATGGGATTGCTGGGTCAAATGGTATTTCTGCCTCTAGGTCTTTAAGGAATTGCCACACTCTCTTCCACAGTGGTTGAACTATTTACATTCCCACCAACAGTGTAAATGCTTTCCTTTTTCTCCACCACCTTGCCAGCATCTGTTGTTTTTTTGACTTTTTCATAATAGCCATTCTGACTGGCATGAGATGGTATCTCATTGTGGTTTGGATTTTCATTTCTTTAATGATCAGTGATGTAATGATCAGTGATGTTGAGCTTTTTTTTCATATATTTGTTGGCCACATGTATGTCTTCTTTTGCGAAGTGGCTGTTCATGTCCTTTGCCCACTTTTTAATGGGGTTGTTTTTTTCTTGTAAATTTAAGTTCCTTGTAGACTGTGGATATTAGATCTTTGTTAGAAGGATTAGACAGCAAAAATTTTCTCCCATTCTGTAGGTTGTGTGTTCACTCCAGTGATAGTTTCTTTTGCTCTGCAGAAGCTCTTTGGTTTAATTAGATCCCGTTTGATAATTTTTGCTTTTGTTGCAATTGCTTTTGGTGTTTCTGTCATGAAATCTTTGCCTGTGCCTATGTCCTAAATGATATTGCCCAGATTTTCTGTTAGCATTTTTATAATTTTGGGCTTTACATTTAAGTCTTTAATCCATTACGAGTTAATTTTTGTATATGATTTAAGGAAGGGGTCCAGTTTCCATTTTTTACATATGGCTAGCCAGTTATCCCAGCACCATTTATTGAATAGGGAATCCTTTCCCTATTGCTTGTTTTTGTCAGGTTTGTCGAAGATCAAATGTTTATAGGTGTGCTGTCTTATTTCTGAGTTCTCTATTCTGTTCTATTCTATTGGTCTATGTGTCTGTTCTAGTACCAGTAGCATGCTGTTTTGGTTACTGCAGCCTTGTAGTATAGTTGGAAGTTAGGTAGGGTGATGGTTCAGCCTTGTTCTTGTTGCTTAGGATTGTCTTGGCTAGTCAGGCTCTTTCTTGGTCCCATATGAATTTTAAAATAGTTTTTTTCTAATTCTTTGAAGACCATCAATGGTAGTTTAATGGGCATAGCATTGAATCTATAAATTACTTTGGGCAGTATGGCCATTTTCACGATAATGATTCTTCCTATCCGTGAGCATGGAATGTTTTTCCGTTAGTGTCTTCTCTGATTCCTTTGAGCAGTGGTTTGTAGTTCTCCTTGAAGAGGTCCTTCACTTCCGTTGTCAGTGGCATTCCTAGGTATTTTATTCTTTTTTTTTTTTTTTTTAATTTATTTATTATTATTATACTTTAAGTTGTAGGGTACATGTGCATAACGTGCAGGTTTGTTACATATGTATACTTGTGCCATGTTGGTCTGCTGCACCCATCAACTCGTCATTTACATCAGGTATAACTCCCAATGCAATCCCTCCCCCCTCCCCCCTCCCCATGATAGGCCCCGGTGTGTGATGTTCCCCTTCCTGAGTCCAAGTGATCTCATTGTTCAGTTCCCACCTATGAGTGAGAACATGCGGTGTTTGGTTTTCTGTTCTTGTGATAGTTTGCTAAGAATGATGGTTTCCAGCTGCATCCATGTCCCTACAAAGGACACGAACTCATCCTTTTTTATGGCTGCATAGTATTCCATGGTGTATATGTGCCACATTTTCTTAATCCAATCTGTCACTGATGGACATTTGGGTTGATTCCAAGTCTTTGCTATTGTGAATAGTGCTGCAATAAACATACGTGTGCATGTGTCTTTATAGCAGCATGATTTATAATCCTTTGGGTATATCCCCAGCAATTGTGAATGGGAGTTTGTGTTTTGGCTCTCTGCCTGCCTATTGGTGGGGTATAGGAATGCTAGTGATTTTTGCACATTAATTTTGTATCCTGAGACTGCTGATGTTGCTTATCAGCTTAAGAAGCTTTTGGGCTGAGACAATGGGGTTTTCTAGATACAGAATCATGTCATCTTCAAACAAAGATAATTTGACTTCCTCTGTTCGTATTTCTTTCTCTTGCCTGATTGCCCTGGCCACAACTTCCAACATTGTGTGGAATAGGGGTGATGAGAGAGGGCATTCCTGTCTTATGGCAGTTTTCAAGGGGAATGCTTCCAGCTTCTGCCCATTCAGTATGATGTTGACCGTGGGTTTGTCATAGATTGCTCTTATTACTTTGAGATACATTACTTCAATACCTAGTTTATTGAGAGTTTTTAACATGAAGTGATGAATTTCATTGAAGGCCTTTTCTGCGTCTATTGAGATAATGTGACTTTTGTCTTTAGTTCTGTTTATGTAATGAATCACATTTACTGATTTGCATGTGTTGAACCAACCTTGCATCCCAGGGATGAAGCTGACTTGATCGTAGTGGATAAGCTTTTCCATGTGCTGCTGGATTTGGTTTGCCAGTATTTTCTTCAGGATTTTTACATTGATGTTCATCAAGGATATTGGCTTGGAGTTTTCTTTTTATGTTGTATCTCTGCCAGGTTTTGGTATCAGAATGATGCTGGCCTCATTTGATGAGTTAGGGAGGAGTCCCTCCTTTCAATTTTTGGGAATAATTTCAGTAGAAATAGTAGCAGCTCTTTGTAGCTCTGGTAGAATTTACTGTGAATCTATCTGGTCCTGGGCTTTTTTTGGTTGGTAGGCTATTTATTACTGCCTCAATTTCAGAACTTGTTGTTAGTCTGTTCAAGAATTCAGTTTCTTCCTGGTTCAGTCTTGGGAAGGTGTATATATCCAGAAATGTATCTGTTTCTTCTGGATTTTCTAGTTTATGTGCATAGAAATGTTTATAGTAATCTCTGATGGTTGTTGGTATTTCTGTGGGGTCATTGGTAATATCCTCCTTATCATTTCTGATTGTATTTATTTGATTTTTCTCTCTTTTCTTCTTCTTTAATCTAAACAGCAGTCTATTTTTTCAAAACACCAGCTCCTGGATTCATTGATTTTTTTTTTTTTTTTTGAAGGGTTTTTCATGTCTCTTATCTCATTCAGTTCAGCTCTGATCTTGGTTATTTCTTGTCTTCTGCTAGCTTTTGGGTTTGTTTGCTCTTGGTTCTCCAGTTCTTTTAGTTGTGATGTTAGGCTATTAACTTGAGATCTTTTTAATTGTTTTGATGTGGGCATTTTAGTGCTATAAATTTCCCTCTTAATACTGCTTTAGCTGCATCCTGGAAATTCTAGTATGTTGTATCTTTGTTCTCATTAGTTTCAAAGAACTTCTTGATTTCTGCCTTAATTTCATTACTGACCCAGGAGTCATTCAGGAGCAGGCTGTTCACTATCCATATTGTTGTGTGGTTTTATGGGAATTTCTTAACCTTGAGTTCTAATTTGATTGTGCTGGGGTCTGAGAGACTTTGTTATAATTCCAGTTCTTTTGCATTTGCTGAGGAGTGTTTTACTTCCAATTATGTGTTCAATTTTAGAGTAAGTACCATGTGGCAATGAGTAAAATGTATATTCTGTTGGTTTTGGGTGGACAGTTCTGTAGATATCTTTCAGGTCCATTTGATCCAGAGCTGAGTTCAGGTCCCAAATATCTTTGTTAATTGTGTGTCTCTGTGATCTAATATTGTCAGTGGGGCGTTAAAGTCTCCCACTATTATTATGTGGGAGTCTAAGTCTCTTTGTAGGTCTCTAGGAACTTGCTTTATGAATCTGGGTGCTCCTGGATTGGGTGCGTATATATTTTGGATAGTTGATTCTTCTTATTGAATTGAACCCTTTACTGTTATATAATACCCCTGTTTGTCTTTTTTGATCTTTGTTGGTTTAAAGTCTGTTTTGTCAGAAACTAGGGTTACGACCCCCCACTGTCTTCCATTTGCTTGATAAATTTTCCTCTATCCCCTTATTTTGAACCTATGTGTTTATTTTGTTTGTTTGGTTTTGGTTTTGGTTTTTGGTTTTTCGAGATGGAATCTCGCTCTGTTGTCCAGGCTGGAGTGCAGTGGTGCGATCTCAGCTCACTGCAGCCTCCACCACCCGGGCTCAAGTGATTCTCCTGCCTCAGCTCCCAAGTAGCTGGGATTACAAGCAACTACCACCATGCCCTCCTAGTTTTTTTGTATTTTTAGTAGAGACGGGGTTTCACCAAGTTGGCCAGGCTGGTTTCAAACTCTTAACCTCAACCTATTTGTGTCTTTGAATGTGAGATGGGTCTGTTGAAGACAGCATACTAATGAGTCTTGGCTCATTATCTGGCTTGCCATTCTATGTCTTTAATTGGGGCATTTAGTCCATTTACATTTAAGATTATTATTGTTGTGTGAATTTGATCCTGTCATCATGATGCTAGCTGGTTCTTTTACAGACTTGTTTATGTTATTACTTCATAGTGTCACTGGTCTGTGTACTTCAGTGTGCTTTTTTACTGCTGGTAATGATGTTTCCTTTCCATATTTAATGCTTCCTTATAGAGCTTTTGCAAGGCAGGCCTGGTGGTGATGAATTCCCTCAGCATTTGCTTGTCTGAAAAGGATCTTATTTCTCCTTCACTTATAAAGCTTACTTTGGGTGGATATGAAATTCTGAGTTGGAAATTCTAAACCCATTTATGCCGGAGGTTGCAAAATTTTTTTGTGAAAAATCAAACCTTGCCAATGGCCTTGAGCAGTAGGATATAAGTAATTCCAACAAGCTTAGCGTTCCAGTAATGGATCACTAGGCATAAATGGGTTAAGGATGTTGAGTATTGGCCCACAATCTCTTTAGGCTTGTAGGGCTTCCACTGAGAGGTCTACTGTTAGTCTGATGGGCTTCCCTTTGTAGGTGACCTGGCCTTTCTCTCTGGCTGCCCTTAACATTTTTTCCTTCATTTCAACCTTGGAGAATCTGATGATTATGTGTCTTGGGGTTAATCTCATGAAGTATCTTACTGGGGTCCTCTGCAGTTCCCAAATTTGAATGCTGGCCTGTTTTGTTCATTCCCTTTAACGTTTTTTCTTTATTCCTCTCTGCCTGTCTCATTTCAGAAAGAGAGTCTTCAAGCTCTGAGATTCTTTCCTCCACTTGGTCTATTCTGCTGTTGACACTTTTGATTGCATTGTGAAGTTCTTGTGTTGTATTTTTCAGCTCCATCAGGTCAGTTATGCTCCTCTCTAAACTGGCTATTCTGGCTGTCAGCTGCTGTACTGTTTTATCATGATTCTTAGTTTCTTTGCATTGTATTAGAACAAGCTCCTTTAGCTTAGCGAAGTTTGTTATTACCCACCTTCTGACATCTACTTCTGTCAATTCAACCATTTCTTCATCAGCCCAGTTCTGTGCCCTTGCTGGAGAGGTGTTGTAGCCATTTAGGGGAGACAAGGCACTCTGGCTTTTTGAGTTTTCAGCATTTTTGTGTTGATTCTTTCTCATCTTTGTGGGCTTATCTACCTTCGATCTTTGAGGTTGCTGAACTTTGGGGTTTTTGTGGGGTCTTTTGTTGTCGTCGTTGTTTTCTGTTCGTTTTTCTTTTAACAGTCAGTCTACTCTTCCATAGGGCTGCTGTGGTTTGCTGGGGATCCACTCCAGAGCCTAGTTGCCTCAGTTTTTCCCATACCTGGAGGTATCACCAGTGAAGGCTATGAAATAGCAAAGATGGCAGCCTGTTCCTTCCTCTGGAAGTTTTGTCCCAGAGGGGTACTGACCTGTTGCCAGCTTGAACAGCACCTGTAGGAGGTATCTGGAGACCCCTTTTGTGAAGAGTCACCCAGTCAGGAGGAACAGCATCACAGACCCGCTTCTTAAAGAAGCAATCTGGCTGTTTTTTGCTAGTGCAGCTCTGCTGTGTTGTGGGGGACTCTTCCTCATCCAGACCATCTGGACTCTCCAGAGTCAGCAGACTGGAGCTGCTGAGTCAACTGAACTGCAGAGGTAGCAACTGCCCCTGCCCCCAGCAACACGGTCCTTCTCAGACCAACTTCAGCCTGTCACTGCTGGCTGGCTGGAATTCCAAGCCAGTGTGTCTTCACTTGTGAGGTGCCATGGAAGTGGGGCCCACAGAACAATGCTGCTTGGCTCCCTGGATTCAGACCCCTTCCTAGGGATATGTACTGACAGGTCATCCCCCTGCCAGGATCCTGGGGCCAGAGTATGCAGAACTCCTGGGTCTCTGTGTGTGCCGGAGTGACTGCTCTGCCAGGACTCCACACAGCTCTGTATTGGTCGCAAGGCCCTGTTGGCAAGGGCTTATGAGGGGATCTCCTGATCTGCTGGTTGCAGAGATCTATGGGAGAAGAATGGTTTGCCAGATGGGATCACACACTCACTCACTGCTTCCCTTAGCTGGGGTGGGGTTTCCTTTGGCTCCCTGCTGCTCCTGGGCGAGCCATCACCCTACCCTGCTTTCTTCATTCCCCATGGGTCGAGCTGGTTGCCTAGTTAGTCCCAATGCAAGAACCTGGATATTTCAGTTGAAGGGGCTGAATTCACTCACTGCCTTCATTCTTTTCCATGAGCGCTGCAGACTGCAGCTGCTTCTAATTGGCCATCTTGCCCCCACTCCATCTTCTGCCATTGAAGTTTTATCTTGTGCTACTGAGTGGCCATTCTGGTTTCACTGTATCTTATCATCAAGGATCTTACAACCCAATCATTCTTAGTGTTTCTTTACAGAATTTGGTAGTGGGGAAAATTTCGTGTATTTCAGATGAATTCCTTGAACTTTTCCATGGATTTGTTATTTGGGGTTTATTTTTCTTTTTGTATAAGGTGTCTTTATGTAAGGACTTTAGTTAGAACAGCCTGTTTAGTGTGTTGATTTGCGAATGTATTTCTATGATATATTTAAAGTGTTTCTGTGTTATGTTCATAGTGTTTATAATATGATATACTCACTTCCATTGTGGGCCTCTACTTTTATGACAGCAGTAGGATCAAAGTATTCTGAAGGCATCAATTAATTCATGTTTATTGTTCATTTTTAAAGGATGGTTGAGACTAAGAAATGTCTTTGTTTCTCTAGGATTTCAAAGGAGTGAATTATTCTAAAAGTATTGTAGCTACTAGAACATACATTCATTCTTTATTTTCACAATTTTTCATGCCTTACGAAGGCCACAGTTTAGTCATTTAAACAATTTGGCTCCTGGTAAGGAATTAAATTCCTTAATAGATATTTGTTGGCATTATATAACCAGCCTGATTTGTCCCTTTTTCTTTTTAATATAAGATTCATCAACAAACAATATTAAGTCAGAATTTGGTATTGAAGTGTGCATATGTTCTGTTCAGGACATGAATATGCATTTGAATTACTGAAACACTGTAATGAAATTCTGTTCCATTGAGTAAGAAATACAAAATTGCTGGGCTAAGGCTATTAAGCCAGGACTTCTGCTTCCGACCACGATAGCGTTACAGGGACCAGATTATCCTCCCACCTACAGCAACCAAAAGACAGACAAATATGGAGACATTGGTTTTTAAGAACACTGGAAGTCATGAAGTAAGAAACAGTGATCCCTGAGAGAAAGGGAACAAATGAAGTAAGCTCTACAATTGCCCCAGTGTATTGAGAAGAAATCAAGTTGGGTCCCAGCAGGTCCCCTGAGTTAAGAGCTGGAGCTGAGATTCCAGAGAGACAGAAGTGGCTAGAGTACCAGGACAGAGACCAGAAAGGAGAGCTGGACAGAGGGGACATTTTCAGATATCTGCAGAGGTTCTCTTAGAGTATTCAGAGTAGTTCTGGTCAGCACATGCATGTGAGGAAACCATCTAAGGCTGGAGAAAGAATTATCCACAAGGGTTAGCGGTAATGATACCTGGTACAAAAATATACTGCCAGTTCCCACCTGCCAGAATTGGAAACCTCATTGGGTAGAGTATACAGAAGGATCTTATCTCAGTAGTAGAGAACAGTTAGCCCTCAGTGAACACTGCTCTCGTCTCACCTAATGAATCTTAAAAGACCCCAAATGATCTGTTTCCAAGTAACTGTGTCCAGGACAAAGCTTAAGAATATTTACAGGAATACTAAAATAGATGGCATTCATCAAGGCAAAATCACAGTGTCTGGCATCCAGCCCATAACTACTAGGCATGCAAAGAAGCAGGAAAATATGGCCCATAAAGAGAAATCAATCAAAATTGACCCAGAACTAACACAGATGTTAGAATTCGTAAACAAAGACATTAAGAAGACATTATCATTATAACTGTATTCTATATGTTCAAAGTATTATGCCAGTGGATGGTATTATGGGAAAGTTACAGTCATATGCTGCTTGATGACAGGGATATGTTCTGAGAAATGTGTCCTTAGGTAATTGTGTCATTGGGCACACACCATAGCATGTACTCACACAAACCTAGATGGTGTAGCCTACTACACACCTAGCTGCATAGCATATTCTATTGCTCTTAGGCTACAAACCTGTTACTGTACTGAGTACTGTAAGTATTTGTTATGCAATAGTATTTGTGTATCTAAATGTATAAAAGGTACAGTAGAAATACAGTATTGTCATCTAATGGGACTATGGTCATATATGCAGTCTGTCATTGAATGAAATGTCATCATGCAGCACATGACTGCAGTGACATTAATTCATAATTATGTAATTAGTAGAAAAATGATGAGTGGCTTTCTTTAGCAATACAGACTTATTTACCACATGGTAAGAACAGATTTCTTAAAAATCTTAATTAGGATCTCGATCATAATACAAGATTTGTAGATGCTTTGACTAATCTTTTGAGTGTACTCATTGTTCTGAGGCAAGGAGGCCAAGCCATGGCCACTGAATTAAGGGATAGGCAGTGCTTCTTGTAAGTGTGTGGTGGTGTTGAGTTAACACCCCGAGCATGGCCTAACCTTTTCATGTTTGTAAAAAAAAGAGATTTATGAAAATCTAGGAAGAATCCATCTGTACTGTACTTGACTTTGCTCCAGTGAATCTGTCTGTGGAGTCTTTTGCCCTTGTACCATAGCTGTTTCTCTGGTAGTTGCTTGAGGTATTTAGTGAGATTCGTGGTGTATTCTAATGTCATATCAGCTATACTCTGATCATATGTAAGAGCTGGAGTTATATATGCAATCTATAGGTGTCACAGAGAATATAAGGGTATTGTCCTGACTGATCCCAAAGTATCAGCTACAGATTGGGACTTAGTATTATAATTTCTCATTTTTTTTTATTGTTTCTAGGAAACCAAAGCAAGTAAAGTTCATTTCCCCTCAAGCTTTTATAATCATTTTGCATTCTAAAATTTACCTTTTATCTTTTTCTATTATCTATTATCTGTCATAAACAGTTGATTTTAAGACAAAATCTCTCATAAGTCAGTTTGCCTTTTTTCATTTTAGACAACTTTGAAGTTTCTCTCTGAAGGATCCGATGTTCCATAGTGGTGGGATTAATTGTAGATGACACTAAGATCGACGAGAATGCTGTATTGTTCTACTTGCGAGTGTGGAGAAAGGAGAAGGAGCTGTTGTGAACTAATGTCTCCCTTGGAGTGGCATCATTAGACAGATTTTGGATAGGTATCCTTCAGTTTCTGAGGCAGTATTAGACCATTGTTCTTTCAGTGATCCTTTTACTTACACTATCTTCTGGTTTCTTCAATAGTCTTTCAGTTCTTAACAGGAGACTTTCTGGTCTAGTGTTTATGTCAGAGGTCAGTTTTATATAAAGAACCATAAGTCATATTGATTTCTAGCTTGTATACTTCTTAAGGCTACCCAAAAACATTTGTTCACATATTAGATGTTTTCTAAAACAGTTTAACGTTTCAATTTACTTTTTTCTTACGGCACTCTCAAATTTAGATTTAGACCCATTAACAAAAAGAGAGGATAAGGCTTTCTTTACTTAATCTCTTGGGTCTACCCCAGAGTACTATATGAAAGAAGGGCAAAACTGCTAAGACATTTGCCAACTATTTAACATTTGGCGTCGCTCTTCTCAAGAGCATTTATTCTGGCTTTTATCTGGTGATCAGTCATGTCATCGAGCAAAAGGGCTTAAGCTGGCACTATACCATGTGATCCTGTGTTCCCTGCCTTGGACTTCTTTAGACAATAGAGATTTATAAATCAGTTTCTAATTGTAAGCCCTTTTATAAATGGTCAGAAACAATGTAGAGTGCATAGCAGGCTAAAATAGACTATGGAATATTTTCTGTTTACCAACCTCAACAGAAAGACAGCTTTTTTTTTTTTTTTTTTTTTTTTTTTAGTTCTAATAATATTGAGTCTCATTGGACTGGTCATATGCCTACTGTCAACCAATCACTGTGACTTGAAAGATGGATTATGCACTGATGCTGGGCCTGGGTGCCATGTTCCATCTCTGAAACTGAAGATGGTTTTCCAAAGCAAATCAAGGTGATGTTCGCATAAAAAAGGGGAAATGGTGTTAGGCCAGACCAAAACCACAGATGCCCAACAGTCAAAAGATTGTAGGTAGAGAAAATACACCAAGGTGGTCACTGTTGAATTTTATTAATGTTGCAGCCAGAGAGCTCTGAGCTGGTGCTGGGTTCTTCTCTGATTCTGACACCCCTTTTCCTCTAGAGCTTTTATATAAGATACCCGCAAGCTGTCAAGTTCTTCCTGAAGGTTTTAAAAACTGATTCTTTAATAACCTAAATGTAGGACCTTCCAGGTAGCTACAGACAATGGCAGCTGCATAGCTACCTACCTCTCAGTATTTCCTCCACCAGCAATATGCAACAAGACAGGAAAAGTCAGTTCTGCATAAAAACCACACCCTCAGCATATATGAAGATGAACAATGCCAAATCTTCAAAATATCCAAGTGAAAAGAGAAAAATCACCAAACCCCTCTCCACGCTCTCTCATATGAGTACTTCTGCCCAACCCTCACCTCACCACAAGGTAGCAAACAAAGGCAGAGCAAGAAAAACTGTAGGGACTACAGAAAAAGGAAGCTAGTGCGGGGGTCCAAGGTTGATCTGAAACCACCACCACAAAGACTAAATGCACCCTAAGTCTGGAAATACTAAAAAAAAAAAAAAAAAAAAAAAAGTGTCCAGGCAGATGACAGCATGAACTACAGGGAAGGAACTTCTTTAGGATACACAGGATTTAAAGATGCAGGCATGATTTAAAGGCAAAGGGCATAGCTTCTGAAAAGGCAAAAAGAAAGGGAGAAAGCCCCTTTTGGCAATTGGATTGTTAAAGGGAAAGGGAAAAAAGTAAAAGAAAAGAGGGCTTAGCAAGAAAAAAGAGAAGCATAAAATCAAAGAACTCATAACCCTTCCCACAATCACCAAAACTCTCTCTCTCTCTCTCTCTCTCTCTCTCTCTCTCACTCACTCTCTCACCTGGAAAAACACCTGGACTTTTTTGAGAACACCTGGACTTTACTACATTCACAGAAGAAGACATGACAAGCTCGAAATATTAATAAACAGCCCAATATCACAAACAGGAACAAGAGGAAAGTTCATACAGAGCTACTGCCAAAAATCAAGAAATGAAACTCCCTCATATCAAATTAGGAAAAAAATTCCCCAATAAACAATTACAAAGGAGAAGAAACTGAAAGTGAACATTTCATACAAATATATTCAGACAAACTTTGAGGATATGAAAAAACACTGTGAAACAAATTCAAAAACAGGATAGAAGTGGACAGAAATCAGAGATAAAAGCAGCAGTCATTGAAAAAGCCAGGAAAACAGCCAAGAAAATGAAAATGACGAAGAAATAAAAAAAGTTTAGAGAAAAAGTAATGGAATGGAAGACTCCAATATTTGTGTTATTGAGGAAGACAATTAAAGCAAGGTAACAGAGGTAATGTTTAAAACTATACTCCAAGAGCACTTTTAAAAATAGAAGAAAAAAAAACCTATAAATTTAAAGTGTTTAACAAGTATGAGGTTGGGGTGCAAAAGTAGTTGCAGTTTTGCAATTAAAAGTAATGGCAGGCCGGGTGCAGTGGCTGACGCATGTAATCCCAGCACTTGGGGAGGTTGAGGCGGGCGGATCATCTGAGGTCAGGAGTTTGAGACCAGCCTGACCAGCATGGTGAAACCCCATCTCTACTAAAAATACAAAAAAGCAGCCGGGCGTGGTGGCGGGCGCCTGTAGTCCCAGCTATTCAGGAGGCTGAGACAGGAGGACTGCTTGAACCCAGGGGGCAGAGGTTGCAGTGAGCTGAGATCATGCCACTGCACTCCAGCCTGGGCGACAAAGAGAGACTCCGTCTCAAAAAAACAAAAAGCAAAAACCGCGATTACTTTTGCACCAACCTAATACTTGGGAAAAACTGAATGATCAAGTTTCAGACATATTCTGATAAAAGTATTAAATTTCAAAGACAAAAGATCCTCAAGGTCAGTAGGCCAAAAGATCAAAAGAATTTACAAAGGCAAAAGACTGTCATACATTGAGAAACCAATACAGTAAGCAAGGTGACAAGGAATTGGTGTGGTTGGCAGGATTCTAAGAGAGGCCCCAGGATTCTTTGCCCACTGGTGAACATGCCTGCATCATCCCTAGACTGTGAAAGTGATGGATTTTACTCCCGTAATTAGATTGTATGTCACAGTTAATTTTCAGAAAGGGATATTATCCTGGTGGGCCTGACCTAATCACATAATCCCTTTAAAAGCAATTTTCTCCAGATGCACGCAGAAGAGAGAGAGATTTAAAGCACAAGGGTTTCATGTGCCCTTGCTGGCTTGAAGAGGAAGAAGCCACATATGCAGGGGGCCTCTAGGAGCTGAGAGCGGCCCCTGACTGAAAGCAAAACAGGAGTCCCAAAACTGTACTCACCTGAAGGAGCTTGGCAGCACATTCCTTCCCTGAAGTTGCTTTAGGGCTTGGAGCCAAGCGAAGTTGGAGCTGAATGTTGAGTGGAGTTGACCTGGCTCAGTCTGGGCCACCGGTCCATTTCCTGACAGCCCCTCAGCACTTCTGTACCTTTCCAGCACCCAAAGAGGTTGCCTTGGGACAGGTAGAATCTACTACCAATAATAATGATTCCTGTCAAAGGAAACCCAAATAGGATTTCTCTCCCAGCTTAGGTGAGGCTTGTAAGTTTCTGATTTCTACCTTCAATGTAGGTGCCAGCACCTCTTCCCACACCTTTAAAATCACTGCTGCCTCTACTGCTCCGAGGCATTGGAGTAGCTGAACAGAGCTATCCTATGTTGTTTCCTCTGATTCTCTGAAGTCTCAGCTTTGCCTCCTTGCATCGGAATCAAGAATCATCCTGAGTTTCTTTTGCCTCTTGAGCTGCCTGAAATGGCCTGCAGTTGGCAGCACTCTTGACTCTTCCCGCCTCCACTGCTTTTGTAAAGGTAAGTAAGTTCTTGACGAGCCCTAGCGGACACAGTGAGAAGACTTCTGGCTTCCTGATGAGACTAGGTTTATTATTAAGGGAAAGCCAAAAGCTTGCTATAAAGCTTAGCCAAGCCCACAGGCCATGTACTCTTTTTGTACTTCTAATCCTAATAACATCTCAGAGGACCTTGTAAATCCTTCACAATCCACCTCTGCCTCTTAGTCTCTGAGGCGCCCCCAGCTCCCACTTTCCCTGTTAGCTTTCCACATCGGCTATTTCAGTGGTCCTGTTCTATGTTTTGTTGCTCAGATGTAGATGAGGCTGGTCTGCTTTCTTCTGAGATCCTCCTAAGAACTCCACTCGACTTTCCAAGATCTTCCTTACTTTTCTAAACACAATTCAACTTTATTTTGAAGTTTCATGTTGGCCATAAAAGGGGAAAAAATTGATAAACTTGATGATACTAAAATCTAAAACTTGAGTCTTAAAGACACCACACATAAAGTGAAAAGTGACAAGCTTAATACTAGAATAAGAATGCCTATGATTCAATAAGAAATATGACCCAGTTTTTTAAAAAATTGGCAGAGAATCTCAAAAGCAATCCAGAGAAGAAAAAAAATCCAAAATGTTTATAAATATATGAAAAGATAGATTTCAACTTAACCAGCATGCAAATGAAACAATTATTTTTCACTTATCAGTTGGGACAAAAATAAGAAGTTTGAAGCAAGCATGGGGAAACAGGTATCCTCACACAATTGGTACAGCCATTTGGGAGGGCATTCTGGCAGCATGTACTGTGCTCAAATGCATGTACCCTACAATCCAGGAATTATGGCTGTGTACATGATGAGGCATGCAGTTTCTTTCTCCCCTGGAGAGGCTAACTTGGTTCCTACAGGTCCTGTGCATCCTAGGAGGAAAACTTTAGGCCTTTCCATGTAAATTATCTGCAAGACAGACAGACCTTTATATTGTTAACATTGACTGATACTTGCAGCAGAACTTCAATGTGTTAACACCTTACCATCTCGTCTCTCGGGCTTACCAAAGAGACCTTCTAGGAAAAGAATGGGAATAGGAAAAGATGTTGAGGAGAGGGGGAAAAAAACTATCCTGTTATTTAGCAGCTGAAATTATCAAGATATTTTTGGCCTTTAAATATTTCCTAGAGATAGAGTTAATGTGAATTGTTTTTCACTCATTCCAAAGCTGGCTTTAGTCTGCGACTCGAAGGTATTGCTTTTCAACCTTTTTTGTTTCATGGCATGCAGAATACACATATGCAATGTATGCTGAGATGAATGGTCAAGGCTGCTCTGGGATTTGCTGGCTTCCCCAAGGCCTGACAGGTGATCATACTTGCTCCCAGCACAAAGTTGGAGCACTTTTTTGTTGTTGTTGTTTGTTTTGTTTTTTTATACTTTAAGTTCTGGGGTACATGTGCAGAACATGCAGGTTTGTTACATAGGTATACATGTGCCGTGGTGGTTTGCTGCACCCATCAACCCATCATCTACATTAGGTATTTCTCCTAATACCATCCCTCCCCTAGCTCCCTACCCCCCAACAGGCCCGGGTGTGTGATGTTTCCCTCCCTGTGTCCATATATTCTCATTGTTCAGCTCCCACTTATGAGTGAGAACATGCGGTGTTTGGTTTTGTGTTCTTGTGTTTGCTGAGAATGGTGGTTTCCAGCTTCATCCATGTCCCTGCAAAGGACATGAACTCATCCTTTTTTTACAGCTGCATAGTATTCCATGGTGTGTATGTACCACATTTTCTTTATCCGGTCTATCATTGATGGGCATTTGGGTTGGTTCCAAGTCTTTGCTATTGTGAACAGTGCCACAATAAACATAGGTGTGCATGTGTCTTTATAGTAGAATGATTTATAATCCTTTGGGTATATACCCAGTAAAGGGATTGCTGGGTCAAATGGTATTTCTGGTTCTAGATCCTTGAAGAATCGCCATAGTGTCTTCCACAGTGGTTGAACTAATTTACACTCCCACCAACAGTGTAAAAGGTTCCTATTTCTCCACATCGTCTCCAGCATCTGTTCTTTCCTGACTTTTTAATGATCACCATTCTAACTGGCATGAGATGGTATCTGATTGTGGTTTTAATTTGCATTTCTCTAATAATGGTGATGATGAGCATTTTTTCATATGTTTGTTGGCTGCATAAATGTTTTCTCTTGAGAACTGCCTGTTTATATCCTTCACCCACGTTTTGATGGGGTTCTTTTTTTCTTGTAAATTTGTTGAAGTTCTTTGCAGGTTCTGGATATTAGTGCTTTGTCAGATGGATAGATTGCAAAAATTTTCTCCCATTATGTAGATTGCCCGCTCACTCTGATGATAGTTTCTTTTGCTGTGCAGAAGCTCTTTAATTAGATCCCATTTGTCTATTTTGGCTTTTGTTGCCATTGCTTTTGGTGTTTTAGCATGAAGTGTTTGCCCATGCCTGTGTCCTGAATGGTATTGCCTAAGTTTTCTTCTACAGTTTTTATGGTTTTAGGTCTTACGTTTAAGTCTTTAATCCATCTTGAGTTAATTTTTGTATAAGGTGTAAGGAAGGGATCCAGTTTCAGCTTTCTGCCTATGGCTAGCCAGTTTTCCCAAAACCATTATATTAAATAGGGGAGAATCCTCTCCCCATTGCTTGTTTTTGTCAGGTTTGTCAAACATCTGATGGTTGTAGATGTGTGGTGTTATTTCTGAGGCCTCTGTTCTATTCCATTGGTCTACATATCTGTTTTGGTACCAGTACGATGCTGTTTTGGTTACTGTAGCCTTGTAATATAGTTTGAAGTCAGGTAGCATGATGCCTTCACCTTTGTTCTTTTTGCTTAGAATTGTCTTGCCTATGTGGGCTCTTTTTTGGTTCCATGTGAACTTTAAAGTAGTTGTTTCCAATTCTGTGAAGAAAGTCAATGGTAGCTTTTGACATGTTTTTGCAATGGCTGGTACCTGTTGTTCCTTTCCATGTTTAGTGCTTCCTTCAGGAGCTCTAGTAAGGCAGGCCTGGTGGTGACAAAATCTCTCAGCATTTGCTTGTCTGTAAAGGATTTTATTTATCCTTCACTTATGAAGCTTAGCTTGGCTGGATATAAAATTCTAGGTTGAAAATTCTTTCCTTTAAGAATGTTGTATATTGGCCCCTACTCTCTTCTGGCTTGGAGGGTTTCTGCAAAGAGATCTGCTGTCAGTTTGATGGGCTTCCCTTTGCGGTTAACCCGACCTTTCTCTCTGGCTGCCCTTAACATTTTTTCCTTCATTTCAACCTTGGTGAGTCTGACAATTATGTGTCTTGGGGTTGCTCTTCTCGAGTAGTATCTTTGTGGTGTTCTCTGTATTTCCTGAATTTGAATGTTGGCCTGCTTTGCGAGGTTGGAGAAGTTCTCCTGGATAATATCCTGAAGAGTGTTTTTCAACTTGGTTCCATTCTCCCCATCACTTTCAGGTACACCAGTCAAACGTAGATTTGGTCTTTTCACATAGTCCCATATTTCTTGGAGGCTTTGTTCGTTTCTTTTCACTTTTTTTTCTCTAATCTTGTCTTCTTGCTTTATTTCATTGAGTTGATCTTCAATCTCTGATATCCTTTCTTCTGCTTGATCGATTCGGCTATTGATACTTGTGTATGCTTCACGAAGTTCTCATGCTGTGTTTTTCAGCTCCATCAGGTCATTTATGTTCTTCTCTAAACTGGTCATTCTAGTTAGCAATTTGTCTAATCTTTTTTCAAGGTTCTTAACTTCCTTGCATTGGGTTAGAACATGCTCCTTTAGCTTGGAGGAGTTTGTTATTACCTACCTTCTGAAGCCTACTTCTGTCAATTCGTCAAACTCATTCTCCATCCAGTTTTGTTCCCTTGCTGGCAAGGAGTTGTGATCCTTTGGAGGAGAGGAGGCATTCTGGTTTTTTGAATATTCAGCCTTTCTGCGCTGGTTTCTCCCCATCTTTGTGGATTTATCTACCTTTAGTCTTTGATGTTGGTGACCTTTGGATGGGGTCTCTGAGTGGACGTCCTTTTTGTTGATGTTAATGCTATTCCTTTCTGTTTGTTAGCTTTCCTACTAACAGTCAGGCCCCTCTGCTGCAGGTCTGATGATTTTGCTGGAGGTCCACTCTAGACCCTGTTTGCCTGGGAATCACCAGCAGAGGTTGCAGAACAGCAAAGATTGCTGTCTGTTCCTTCCTCTGGAAGCTTAGTCCCAGAGGGGCACACACCTGATGCCAGCCAGAGCTCTCCTGTATGAGGTGTCTGTCAGTCCCTACTGGGAGTTGTCTCCCAGTCAGGATACACAGGGGTCAGAAAGCCACTTGAGGAGGCAGTCTGTCCCTTATCAGAGCTCAAATGCTGTGCTGGGAGATCTGCTGCTCTCTTCGGAGCTGTCAGGCAGGGACATTTAAGTCTGCTGAAGCTGTGCCCACAGCCGCCCCTTCCCCCAGGTGTTCTGTCCCAGGGAGATGGTTTTATCTGTAAGTCCCTGACTGGGGCTGCTGCCTTTTTTTTCCCCCCCCCAGAGATGCCCTGCCAAGAGAGGAGGAATCTTGTACTTGGTTTTTTGGCATGGTGGTGCACGCCTGTAATACTGGCTACTTGGGAGGCTGAGGTGGGAGGATGACCTGAGCTGGGGAGGACTAGGTTGCATTGAGCTGTAATTGTACCACTGCATTCCAGCCTGGGCTACAGAGCAAAACCCCATCTCTTAAAAAAATAAGAGGCTTGGCATCCTTGGAACTAGTTATAACACAATCGACTACTGCTTGTCCTCTTTTATGCAGTTGCAGGTCACTGGGCCACAGTATCTGTTTATTGGCTTTCTCTTTCTCCTCTACACTTGCCTGAACTCCCTGAATATAAACGCTTGACAGTCTACTAAAATGCCAAGTGGTCCTGCTAACTCTCACTCTTCACATTAGCATACTTACCTGAACTGCAAAGAGGATAAATTTGGAGTATGATCTTCAGGGTTGTGATTAGACTTTTCATGCTTCATCTGGTTGTCTTGATACCTGCTAGACTTGTTTAGGTTAAGGCTGAAAAATGGGCAGCAAGAAACACATACTATGGTCCAGCTGCCCTTCTTTCAATGCTGATGGGAGCCACACAAACAGAGCTTATGGATCTGATTGCTCAAATATGGAGGGCGAGACTGAGATTTTTTCTATTGAAATGTTAAAAGTTAGACAAAGCATATTACAACAATTAAATTTTACAGTCCTAAATTTATAGAAATGTACTGCCATCTACTGCATATAAAAAATCATTGCAGGGTATGTTCCTCCTACTGGAATAATTTATAATCAAGCAGTCACACACATTGAAATGTACATGAATTTATAAGATATGGCAACTGCCACAAAGAACTCATTTAGATTTTTATAACCTTTAATTTTCTTATCTGAAATGTTCTCAATTTTCCATTTTGTCTCTTTAAATTCTATTTTCATTAATTTTTGCAATTACATTTTAAATCTCATAATGTTCTCATTCTTTGAATTCCTTCCTTTTAATAGCATCCTCTTGTTTCATGTGTATGGTATTTTCTTACCTGGGGATATGAATTGCATTTTGTTTTTCTACTTCCTGCACGAGTTCTGTTCCCTTTGCATTCCTTCCTCCCCTCCCATTGCTTATATGGATCTCTCCCACTCCTGAAGCGTTTCTCTGTAGTCTGATGATGGTGAGCTGTCCACTAAGCTGCTAGCAAGGTGCCAGCAAGCTGACAGCAGTGGGAGGGGTTTGTTCACAGGTGGGCTTCTCTGGCCAGGATGGGCCGTTTCATTGAGAACCTTCAAACTGCCAGTATATATAAGCTTTTTTTTCTTGGACAGGATTTCTCAGAAAGGAACCCTTTAACTTCCTGCTCAGAGGATGTTAAATAGATGCCGGTTTTCTAGGAGCTAAGGAAAAGGCAGCTGGGCATCTTGCTGCTCCGTGTGTAGACTTCCACTTAATCCTCTGCTTTCAGTATAACACTCTGGCCTTCATCTCTGCCTGGTATTCCCGAATCCAGGGGTCCTGATTCAACAACTCCAGAAAACAGACCACCAGTGTGCCATGAGGGAGTGGGACAGAGTTTCCTTAGGTGAAAAGGGTAACTAGAGGGTCTCACTGCAGCTTAACAGCCTTGCCACTGCTCCCATTTTTGACCACACTTCACCTGCGTTTGGAGGCACCTAGTGGACGAGCTTTAAGGTCTTGAATCAGATTGCTTCTGCCCCTCTCCCTACCACCTCCTATGGGCATTTAGCTTTCATTTTTCCATAGTTTATTTAGTTACCAATTGCCCATTTGCTTCCTAGTTTCTAAAAATTATTTTGTCATCTCCCTGTTATCTCTTACTCTTTTTGACCTGGAGTTTATACTGTCTTTTTTGTTTGCTGTGTTTTGCTGGTTTTTGGATTTGGGAGATAAAAGTAACTGTGTTACTTTTGAGATGGAACAGGAACCCCTCTTAGGGGCCTAGAGCCTGTCCCTGCACCAAACAAAATTTTCTTAAAATATTGAATTCCTTCAAAAAAAATTCCAGATGCCTAACTATCCCTAAAAAATAACGTAACAAAAAGATAGTAACTTAAAACAATAGCCAAAAAAATTAGTCACTGGATGGTTTGGGTCTCTATAAAAACTAAAAAGAGCATCTTATATGTCCCTGAGTTGTTTTTCAAAAAACCAGACCCGCCACCAAGTGGATCCACTGACACATAAACCTCTAATAAGGGAGAACTGAAGATTAAATGCTGCCACTCCTTGCTCTGAGTTTCTTCCTGAAAGGCCTAAAAGAAGTCACGCCCACGAGCCAGGGCTAACATTCTTTTCTGATGACCCCAAAATTTTAAATAAAGCTTCTCTTCCTTAACCAATTACAAATCAAAAAAATCTTTAAATCTGTTACCTATAAGCCCCCACTTCAAGATATCCCACCCTTTGAGGCCAAACCAATGTATTATAGAACCTCCATGTATTAATTTACAATTTTGCCTCTAACTCTTGCTTTCTTAAAATGTACCCTGGCCTTTAAAAACCCTTCCTTATGAGCCACTGGAGAGGTCAGGTCCTAAGCATAAACTGCCCAATTCTCCTTGCTTCAAGGTGCCTACAAATAAATGCCCTCCTTTCTCCTGCTGAAAACCTTGGCATAGATGTTTGGCCTTACTATGCTGGGCAAGCAGACCCCAGTTCAATTTAATAACATTGTTGAGATTTTTCATTAATTAATTAGTATTGGCATTTATTATAACTTCTAGCTTCCCTCCATGCAAATTTGACCACTCCTTATATTTTCACCTAAGTTGTTAATGTTAATGAACACGGCAGCATGTCATTTGCAGTTTGTCTCCAGTCTACATCAGTCTGTCAACATGCATTCTTTGAGTTCGGTCATTCTACCAGCTGAAGAACCAGCCACACTCCCATTCAATCCACAAGCATATCACAGCAGTCTTCCTCACAGACTCTGCTGAAACCCAGATACATAAAAAGTAAGGTAGTCCTCAGAACCACCAGTCTAGTACCAAGCAAAAAGTATATTTCCAGAATATTGAAGTGGAAGTTATTATAGAATCAAGGATTTCTTATACAATGAATCCAAGGGTGAGAAGGCAGCTGGCCTTTTTGCTTGGAAGGAAGAGTAAGTATCCTAAGGAACATCACTTCTCCTGAGAGCACACAGATGGCTGGAATCATGCCAGGACTAACATGCCCAAGTGGTTTCCAGAATCCACCTTTTGCCCACTTAAAAAATTCAGTTCCAGCACTTTGGGAGGCCGAGGCGGGTGGATCACGAGGTCAGGAGATCGAGACCATCCTGGCTAACATGGTGAAACCCCGTCTCTACTAAAAATACAAAAAAAAAAACTAGCCTGGCGTGGTGGCGGGCGCCTGTAGTCCCAGCTACTCGGAGGCTGAGGCGGGAGAATGGCGTGAGCCCGGGAGGTGGAGCTTGCAGTGAGCCGAGATTGCGCCACTGCACTCCAGCCTGGGCGACAGAGCGAGACTCCGTCTCAAAAAAAAAAAAAAAAAAAAAATTCAGTTCATTTGATCATTTTCTTCTGAGAATGCCTCAAAATTATAATTTGCAGTTTCATACCATAGCCATTAGTATAGGGCTATAGACCTGGAGATATAGTTCATTTCTAGTCCCCCCTTACCCATATCCTCACCCACTATCTTGGCCATTAACTCCTTTCCTACCGTGTTCAGTGTTATGTTGGAGTATACGTTCTTTCAGTACTAACTATAGTATTATAATACTATTAGCGTTACAACACCACAGCAGAACACTCCTCCTGTTCTTGCTCTGAACGATTTTGAAAAGCCTGTTTATTGTGGATTAGACTTTGTGACTCTACTTATAATTCAGCAACAAATTTTATATTCATTTCTGTTTGCTTTATACTCTTTCTTCCTATGAAAATAGCTAGAAAGCAGTAATGCTAAATTAAAAGATAGAATGGTGGTGGATCAGTTCAAATTTTTTTGTGTGTGCATTTAACAGAAAAACCCAAGCTGGTGTAAATATTAAAGTGGAAACTATAATAGAATCAAGGCTATCTTCTAGAACGAATCTAAGGGTAAGAAGGCATCTGGCCTTAGGATAGAACTGAAAACTGGAAATCTCTGGGACTTCAGAGAACTCTCTCCTTCGCTCATCTTTACTTCTCTTAATGCATACATCTCACTTTTTTTTTTCTTTCCAACAGAACGGGTTAACTGCTAGTTGGCCTAATTGTTCTGAAGTTCTGGCCCCACATGAAGGTTCTATTTCAAGTCTGAAATTCCCAGGGAAGGAGGGAGGAAACTCCTGATTGGCCCAGATTGATTCAGGAGCAGACTCCCTCCTCGATCAACTGTGACCACACAGGAGCAGCGGAATCTCAGTGCGTGAAACAGGTACCAGGACCCCACTGCTAAGGTGAGGATGGTAGGTAAGAGAATGAATATGAGCTTTTAAAAAGATACCCCAAAAGATGTTTTTATACAGGGGTTTTGATGGGCTGAAGGCCTGGAAGACAGAAACACTGCCAGTGTCTTTTTTCTTTCTAAAATAAGCTTATACTTGGCTGGAAGCAGTGGCTCACACCTGTAATCCCAGCACTTTGGGAGGCTGAGGCAGGCGAATCACGAGGTCAAGAGATCGAGACCATCCTGGCCAACATGGTGAAACCCTGTCTCTACTAAAAATACAAAAGTTAGCTAGGCACAGTGGTGGGCACCTGTAGTCCCAGCTACTTGGGAGGCTGAGGCAGGAGAATCGCTTGAACCCGGGAGGCGGAGCTTGCAGTGAGCTGATTTCGTGCCACTGGACTCCAGCCTGGAGACAGAGCCAGACTCCGTCTCAAAGAAAAAAAAAAACTTAATGTTTGTTGTTACTCTGAACTGCAGCAACTGTGTTCTTCTGAAGAAAAATCTGAGCAAGGAGGAGGTTGCTAGTGATCTTGGAACATGCTATTTAATCTCTAGATATAAGGTGGTGATGACAATATCAATAACAACACCTACCTTGCAGTTCCCTGAGAGAAACAGAGATAACATATCCAAAGTGTTTAGCACAGTACTTAGCATATAGTAGCAGAGTAAAAACTCAGCAAATGGTAGCTATGATTTTAAAAGCTAAACAAACCTATGCAATATCAGCTTTTTTTTAAATTTTTCCTTAGGGAGACTTATTATTTCCTCCAAGGCTATTTAGTAGACACTGGAGCTACATACAGTCCAGTGAGCTAATTTAAGAGAGAAACTCAGAGCACAGAATGCTCAGTTCCACAGAATTCCAACACACTAGTCTAACTTATTACTGTATCTGTTACCTCTACCATTACCTGTAAATGGCATGAAGTAAAAAAAAGCATGTGAAACAATTAACCTTAATTATAAAAATAAAATGTATTTAAATTATACACACAGAGTACACAATATACTTATTACATACAAATTCTGCACTAGAAAGTTTTGTGTACAGTAGGAACAGTGGTAAGAATTCCTAATAAGTCCCTATTTTATTTGATCCTAAGCCTCTACTTGTTTCCCTGCCACAGTTGGGCTGGCTGTTACTAACCCATATGCACACTAATTACAGCTTTTATTTTCCCCTAAAAAGTTGTTATTGGCCGGGCGCGGTGGCTCAAGCCTGTAATCCCAGCACTTTGGGAGGCTGAGACAGGCGGATCACGAGGTCAGGAGATCGAGACCATCCTGGCTAACACGGTGAAACCCCGTCTCCACTAAAAATACAAAAAACTAGCCGGGCGAGGTGGCAGGCGCCTGTAGTCCCAGCTACTCGGGAGGCTGAGGCAGGAGAATGGCGTAAACCCAGAAGGCGGAGCTTGCAGTGAGCTGAGATCCGGCCACTGCACTCCAGCCTGGGCAACAGAGCGAGACTCTGTCTCAAAAAAAAAAAAAAATTGTTATTAAGCTAACAGTATATCTAAAAAGTATGGTTAACTTAAATTCAAAAACATGTAATAGTGGAGATGAGTAAAAGGCTTTTATGTCGTATTTTTACTCAGGAGTATGTCCTTTATTCCACATATACTACTTGCCCAGTCTTATATTCTTTGTGATCTTGAAATGGAAGCCATGTCCTGTTATTGAACAAGCTCTTCTCTATTTTTTCATCAACCACAAATATAGATGAAGCATTTTTTTATTTGCCTTGGAGCAATATGTTTTGAATTAAGCCCAGCATCCCATGTTTCAGTTGAGGTAGCTAAGATACATGCAGGTGAAAAGTAAAAGACTAAATTATTTGTCTCCCACCTACGACATAACTATTTTAAATAATTTTCTTAGGTGCTTAGTTATCATGGTCATGACATCATCAAGAGTCCCACTTTGTCTTCCCCTTAATAATAAACAACCTCTGTTTATACGTATTTGAAAAACTGCCTCATGTGATACTGACAGAGCTATAGTATTAAATACAAAGCTAAAGTGAGTTAAAAATAGTGTATTCAACTGCAAGCTAGCTCAAAGGCTTATATGTCCATTTCAGCATTGGGAACAATTTCACTATAGAATGCGAAAGGAAAATGACAGAATATACAAATTTTTGTAGGAATAATTTTGCATATATACCACAAGATAATTATTACATATTAAAAATAAATACAGTGTTAGGTAATTCTGAAATTGTCATTTCTGTTTTGGAGTTACGAATAATAAGCCCTGAGACAGAAGATACTGGTCCTCACACAGCAGCTGCCATTACTCCATTCTCAGTTGCGGTGCTTTATATAGAACAATAGGTATACAGAAGCCTTTGAGCCATTCCGGTATTCCCACTGCTCTGATAAATGAGAGACAAGTTGTAGGCAATATCTCTTCGTAAGTCTAACTGGTCAACTTCTATGCCCTAGGGAGAAAAAGATACCCTTATGTTTAATATTTCCAACTGTCAATCAGGACAATTTTATGGCAAATTAATAGTTATAAGTGTAAGTTTTCAAAAGCTATTAAAGCTCATATACTAAAAAAAATTATAAAACTATGCATATACCTTGGATCAATGCTGATTCAGTTAACAGTTATTATCAAATATTTTTAACTGTCTAGCCAGTAATTTAAAGTCTCACCCACAAACTACAGCAGAATAAACGCCAAATGAATTTTGGATTTAAGAGTTAAAAAAAAAAAAAATCCATAAAAGAAAAAATACAATGGGATAATATAATCTTGAGTAGGAAAGGTCATTTTCATGATAGCGAAAGTAGCAACTATAAAGGGAAAGATATGTATGACTTCATAAAAAACTTCTCTGTGTAAAAATAACATAATATTAAATGAACACCAATGACCAGATGGGAAAAAATTCCTATGCTATTATGGAAAGGCATATAAAGTGTAGGTTTAGGAGGGATACAACAAATTGACTACAATATTACCTCAGGGGTATTATAGTTTTTCCCACATATGTAACAAAGCAATGAATTCAATGGAATAGATCAGACCTATGTTTCTAATCTTCCCCAATACAAAAACTTTGAGTCAACTAAAAAAAAAATCTGCAACAATTAAAAATGATACCTATAAAGCTCAAGTAACAAGATTTAACAATATTTATGAAATAACACTGTATAAAACAACCTTTAATAAACAACCTCTTAGGTGTATTTGAAAAACTGCCTCAAGTAATATTGACAGGGCTAGAGTATTAAATGCAAAGATGAATAAATGGTGTGAGTAAACAAACAATAGTGTTTTTATACATATAAAAAAATATGTATATATGAATATGCATATATACCTATTTATACATATACATATGCATATATAAATATAAAATATGTATGACATACATATATAAATATGTATACAATACGTAAATAGTATATATATAAAAACAGCATCAGTATAAAAATATATATTCATTTGTTTGAACAGTAATAGAAAACAATTGTGAGGGAATACAGGGATTATGAGTTTTTAAAGTTTTTTCTAATACAGTGCTATGTTAAAATATATTTAAAAATTAACCTATTTCAGGATTTAAAATAAAAATCAGACTTTAAACATAGATCATAGTACTGGCAACACTACACTACCCTATCTTAAAAATAAACTACATTAATACTGGTCTTTCATCTTTATAAAGAAACATGTGAGTTACACTTGGAAACAGTCACAATATTCTTCAATATTCAGACTTTATGTCTACCAGTTCCTGTCTGTAAAGCATAGGAACTACCTTGGGAACTAAAATGCTCACAGCCACAAGCTGTATATGTTCACATGGTTTCTGGTCAAGTCTTGAGGCTCAGATGTGAAAGATCTAACTGTTGCTGAACATAATTACATAAATGTACTGAATAAGAGAAAATACATTTTAATATAGAAACTATTATTTACTGTCTGGAATTAGCTAACTGCACTTATCTACAGACAGATGAAGTGTCTCAGTTTTAAAAATGTACAATACCTCTACCACAAGTGGAGGGAGCTCCAGGGCCTTCTGATAATAGTGGATTGCAAGATGAATCAGCCCCAACTGATGAAGGCCACGGCCCAAATTGTAGAATGATTCCTGGCAGGGCCCACGTAAACTGAGGTATCGATTAAGAAAGGAAAAGCCCTAACCAAAAAGAGAAAGATAATTCAATATTTCACTGATTTGACAACGACGTACTAGACCACTGCATTACCAGGTGCTGAAAATACAAATATTTTTTAAAAACATATCTGCTTAGTGTCCTATTACTGTGTAGTATTACAGTATAGTTAGGTGTCAACATTATAGCTCTTTTGAAGATGTAAGAATTTTTTTAGCCAGGGATAAATATTCACAGAAAACAAAGCCAAACGTTACAACTAGCTACCAGAGATTCATAATCTACAAGTACACAAAACTTTTAAAAAATAATTTCAAGTTGGCTTGTGCTGTTATAGGCCAATAAACTTTTTGATGTGAGATTGATGCCTAAAAGCTTGAGCAAGATATAAAATAATGATAATGTACAAAGGTTTCCTCTCAGAGCAAATTCACTTGAGTATACTTAACATTTTAGGGTAAATTTTACCTTTTATAAGTTACTTCTCAGGACTTTAATAACCTCTTAACCTAAAAAACTGGATTTTTTTCTCCTGAAAGCTTCTGAGTCAAAGATTTATGGAGAAACTATTTCAGAGCACAGCTACAATGACGCTGACTCCCTGTGGGTCACACAGTCCAAAAAACAACTTGTTTCTTTACCTCTTCTCATATTCACTTTCCCTTTTAATACAGCTTCCGCTTTTATCATCCACTGAAATTACAAATTGCAAAGGTCCAAGAGTCCTGAGTAATCAAATATATGACCAGATAATTAAGAATAAATCAACTAATTTATGAATATAGAATATAAAATTATTCTCTAGATCTGCTATATAGTTAAGTGGTCACAAATTTTCCTTTATAAATAGGTAAATAATAAAAATGAATTATTTAGGGGTAGTAATACTCGTGGTCAGTATACAAATCATACTTTCTGCATAATAAAATAACCTATTTGTGTGACTACGACCTCTATTCCACTGAAACACACAGCTCTCTTAAGTACCAGCAGACTATTTGTTAATTGCAAAGAAATATCAAGTCTTCATAGTTAAAAATGACAAGACAAATTTAAAGACAAAAATATGAGGAAAAAAGGAATAGGAATCTCAGATGAATTGTTGTAATGCAAATGAACCTCTAGGTCCTCTAATACAATAATGGAATTACTTGCTGCTCTTTAAGAAATGTTTAACAAATTCAAGGGGATAATCTGAAAGACTATTCAAATAATATTTAGTGATTTTAAAAACTAGACAATGTGGGCAACCACTTTATTTTATAGATACGGTGAATTATCAAATTTAAAAACTGCAAAACAAATTCTATTGTTCTATTCTGTTCTGTTCTCCCAGATGGAGTCTTGCTCTATCACACAGGAGTGCAGTGGTGCGATCTCAGCTCACTACAACCTCCACCTCCTGGGTTCAAGTGATTCTCCTGCCTGACCCTCCTGAGTAGCTGGGATTACAGGCACATGCCACCACACCTGGCTCATTTTTGTATTTTTAGTAGAGACCAAGTTTCACCATATTGGCCAGGCTGGTCTCAAACTCCTGACCACAAATGATCCACCCACCTCGGCCACCCAAAGTGCAGGGATTACAGGTGTAAGCCACCGTGCCCAGCCAAAAACACACAGTTTAAATGGAAAAGAAAAGAGTTATTTTGACATTATGTTACATTTCCAACATTTTGTTATATTTCAAACATTTAAATCAAATTAATCACTAAAGGGCCCAATGTACTTACTGTCTATATAATATTAAATAAAGGTAGAAGTGAGGAAACATGAATGATTTTACTTTTAATACAATATAAAGGTAAGAAAGATAATAAACCATAAAAAAAATTTTTTTTAGGTAGTGTAACAGAAAACTATAGTCTTGTAGCAGGAAGAAAGAAAAATAAGAGAACAGTTTCAGAAACGACGCTATTTACAATAAAATCTGCTTCTCAGAAATTTTTATGGAAAATGTTTAACATACACAAAAGAGATTAGTCCAATGAACTTCCATATACTGATTACCTCTTGTTTCATCTCTACCGCCAACCATTTGAAACCTATTTAACTATAGAAGTAATTTGAAATTTAGCTTCCATATTACCTTGAAGTACATGAATTTTTGTCCTATAAAGCCCAAAAACTACATATTTTACATATTTAATGAGTTAATCCATAAGATTTTCCTATCAATTTTTGCCAGAATTTTATGAGGGCAAGAAATTCCACCTGTGTACTTACTCACTGCTATGTCCCCAGTTCCTGGCACAAAATGAGCGCTCACTACATTTAATTTATACACAATCCTACATTACTTAATACAGCAAATAGTATCCAATAAGGAAGAAAAAGAAGCTTTGAGGAAAAGGTAGATAGAATATAAAAAAGGAAAAATTTAGAAGTTTCTGTTTTTCAGGTTTTTTAAAAAACTTATTATAGAAATTTTCAAATATACAAGAGTAAAGAGACCACCTTAATGAACCCATACCTAGTTTCAACTGTCATCACCGTTTTAATGCAGGCTTTATTTTAACCATTTTACTGTAAAAGAAACAAAGGGCCCTTACTAGACCCTGCAACTCCATTCGAGTCAACATTTTCTTTCCTTTCTCACCTATTTAATAAAAGACATGTCTATACCATATCATTTTGGAAACATCAAACATACAAAAATGAAATCATAGAAATGTAAGTGCTGAAGGCAGAGTAGTGAACAAGACAGACAAGATTTCTGATCTCTTGGACTTTATACTCTTATTAGAAGAGACATGCTATTAAAGTAGATAACACGAAACATAATTTGAAATTATGATAAGAACCACAAAGAAAATTTTAAAAGAACAATTTGTTGGTGATGGTGTAAGGAAACAGGTACAATCATATTACTCGATGTATAATTATTTTGTTTAAACTACTTTAAGTGAATCTTCAGTACCTAAGATGGCTAGAGACCTTGAGACACCAGACATACGGAAGCCTGCCAGTGCATTCCTCCAGGTTCTGCCTGTGTCTTTGTCCCTAAAGATCTGGCTGTGTACCTTTACTATATCGCCGCAGTAAGTCTTAACCATGAGTATAACTATGCGCTGAGTGCTGAACACTGGGGGAAGTGTTGGGGACTCCCGTCATGTGTACTGAGCATTGTGTATTACTTTTGAAGCAGGATTTTTAAAAAAAGTATTAAGTATATTCATTTTTAAGAAACAAATCAAGTAACGAGAAATTTGAATGAATTACCTGTACAATAAGAGCATGTCTCCGTAACACATACTTCTGAGATGCCATATGAATAAAGGTCAGGCCTATACAGAGGCTATAGAGAGGTTCATCAGGGTGAGTGCGAAAGGCTTGCACATACTGTCCTGGAAAACGAGCAGTGGTGTCAGACGGTGTGACAAGAACAGAGTTCTTTATTTCTTCAACACTTTTAAGGCTAAACAAACATTACTGATTTTAACATACATAAGGTGGACATTCTAAAATATCAACCAGAGACCTATTAATCTGAATTTTAAAACAATGTATAAAATATAATTAGAACAAGTTCCCCATGAATGTATGCTGACCATGAAGATTAATATGAGGAACTAAATTAACTTTTTCTAGGCACAGCTAGACATTTCCATGTAAAGTAATACTTCCAAAATAAACAATTTATCAGCTGCAGTCATTAAATCTATTTTATAACCTTAAATCTATTTTGAAAATAGAGGATGTGTGTTTTGGGGAACATTTTCGTAGAATCAGTTGATCTGTTTTATAAATTCAAATGTGGTGGATCATGGAGGTGAGGTGAGAAGAGGAAAGCTTTGCTTTGTTTTTTAGACTACGGGTGTTGTTTTCCCAAATGTAGCAACTATTTTGTTTTTTCTGAAAAAGCTAAATGTATCCAATAACAGAATAAGAATTTGGGGTTTTATGAATTACATGTATTCCATATATACAATCATCTCTTGTCAAAAGCCTAATCATATGCAGTAGGGGAATTTAAGCAAGTTTTTCTCATAAAGGAATAACATATAGTGTATCACATATAGATGAAAATTTCTATTCCTTCTGGCTTCTATTCTGGAAGGAACGGCACCACAGAATCTCTTAGGCAGCAAAGATGGTACACTGCCGTTTGTCTGTGATCTTAACCTTTTGTAAAAGTTTCTAATATAGGAAAATAAAATATTTATATTTTCTTAATATAAAACAATTCCACAAAGCACACACACAAGAGGAATGTTTCAACATCTGACGTTTGAGGTTACTGGATGAACAATGATAAAAATACTAGCCATACACAAGGAATCATGAAAGTATTAAATAGCCAAAAACCATAGTTTACTCATAAGAAGTAAATCTGGCAACACCAGCTTTTAGGCAGTCGGACATGCATGCCTAATTTTAAGTTTAAACATTTAGTTATTTTTCCACTTGTTTGCTTCTTTTTTTTTAAAGGAGACTCTGCAAGTAATACTTGTTTACTTCTGATTCCTTATTACAGAAATTCCTTATTATAAATGACTAATGAAGTTTCCTTGAGTTTAATTAGAATTAGTAAGCACTACATAAATAAACCTTAATATAGACTTATCTCCTAAAGGAATGAACTTTCAGCAAATCTTGAATACGTTTTGCATATAGCAAATTAAAATCAGGTGACAAAAGCATCCATAATTAACAAAAATCATTTTAAAAATAAATAGGCCTAAGAAGGGAGAATTGACCTTTAAAATGAATTTTATAAGACCTATATCAGCCTTTTACAACCAAAGCTTAATAACAAATATTAATATTAGTAATTATTACCATTTTTGCTACTATATCCACTTACTATATGTGCCAGGCACTGTTTTAAGTTCTTTATATTGACTCATATAATTTTCACAATAATCTACAAAGTAGGTCCAATTATTATCTCCATTTTAAAGATAAAGAAACTGAGACAGGAGGAGGTAGAATAATTTGTCGCAGTGGGGCTGCTAATTAACCCAGACAGTTCCACTCCAGAGGCTAGGCTCTTCACCACACTATTTATGCGCTACAAAGTCACGTGCCAGGACACTTACCAAGCGCATGCTTAAAACTACCAGATACAAATGCATTGTGTCCATTTAAGACACACAGGGCATGATTTTCTGGGTTTTTCAGCATCAAACGGAGACAGAAGCGATGATGTCGTACATCTTGGGAGTGCATGGTAACTTGATTGAAAATGTTCCAGAGCTGGGGTTTATTGACATTTTCCATTACCATTATCCTAAAATTGCAGGAAGAGGGTAAGGGAGAAAATAATGTAAAAATCTTCCTGATTTCTAAAAATGAAACCCTTCAGTGCTGTCCTACCAGCACTGAAATGTACCATCCTCTAACAAGGAAAAGCAGACAGTTTCAATCTATTTAAAGCAAAACTCTCCTACGCAATAAAAGATTTTTCCCAGAAAATGTTGCTTTAGTGTTTCTACATCTTATTTCTACTTTCAACAAAACTTTTAAACTAAAACAGAAGCAAGTGGTTTAGGTTTCACTTTTTCTCTCCTTGCCCACTATAGCTGCAGTACTGAATAATAACTCATAATGATATTTGTCAGGCATTGGCCGGGCACGGTGGCTCACACCTGTAATCCCAGCACTTTGGGAGGCCGAGGCGGGTGGATCACCTGAGATCAGGAGTTCAAGACCAGCCTGACCAACATGGAGAAACGCCGTCTCTACTAAAAATACAAAATTAGCTGGGCCTGGTGGCACACGCCTGTAATCCCAGCTACTTGGGAGGCTGAGGCAGGAGAATCGCTTGAACCCAGAAGGCAGAGGTTGCAGTGAGCCAAGACCATGCCACTGCACTCCAGCCTGGGCAACAGGACTGAAACTCCATCTCAAAAAGAATAATAATAATAATAATAATGATAATATTTGCCAAGCATTGTTAGAAGGCATAACAACTCCTTTAACCTTCATCATAACCCTATGAGATGGTAGTATTATGATAACCTTTTATAAGTGGGAAGACTGTGGCACTAGAGATTACCTAACTAGCCTAAGGTCACGTAGCCAGTAGGCATCAGGGCTGGGATTTGAACCCAGAAAGTCTGGTCCTAGAGTGCATCTTCTCATATGCTGCCTCAGAATCACCAATGAACTGAATTAACCAGTTTATTAATAGGACAGCCAAAAGTAAAGTAGCTTCTAAATCAAAGTACATTTACTTACTCTATTAAAGAATCTAACTAAAATAAATAACTGGGAAGTCACCTGATATAGTTGTATGCCTTTCTGAAATTTTTGTCCAGAATTGCAGCAGACAGACCAAAGTATTCTAGTTCTTTGCGTTTTTGCCTGTCATCATAAAATGAATAATATTCCAATGAGGAATCTACAAGCAACTCAGCCTCTTGAAATCGGGATAGGTCACATAAGGAGTATATGGCCTTCAACAGAAGATTCCACCAGTCATCCTTTGTCAAGACGCTTGTAAGCACAGCAAATATTGCTAAAATGAGACCAATGAAAACCAGTTAGGACACTGCATTTCCAGAAATAGCAATATTAGAAAAATTCACATAATCAATTTTAAGATAAGCTTAATACCCATGAGCCTAAATTGTTGCCAGTGCTCTCTGGACAAAGATGAGAAAGGGTGGTTGCTTACACTCCTTCAATACTACCTCTTTCTACTCTGCCAGTTTAACCACCTGCATTCCCAGGCATCTGATTCAGACTTGTTCTCTACAAGTTCCAGCTAGTTCCATCTGCATTTCTCCATGCTAGCTAGGATATATCTCCTCCAGGGTAGAACAAGTGTACTTTCTATGACTGCAGTCCCATAGAGAAGTGGTCCCAACCTTTTTGGCACCAAGGACCAGTTTCATGCAAGGCAATTTTTCCATGGACCGGGGATGAGAAGGATAGTTTCAGGATAATTCAAGCACATTACATTTATTGTGCACTTTATTTCCATTATTATGCTGTAATATAATGAAATAATTGTACAACTCACCATAATGTAGAATCATTGGGAGCCCTGAGCTTGTTTTCCTGCAACTAGACAGTCCCATCTGGGGGTGGTGGGAGACAGTGACAGATCATCACGCATTCAATTCTCATAAGGAGCATGCAACCTAGATCCCCCGCATGGGCAGTTTACGATAGGGTTTGCGCTCCTATGAGAATCTAACACTGCTGCTGATCTGACAGGAGGGGAAGCTCAGGTGGGAATGTTCGCTTGCCCACCCACTACTAACCTCCTGCTGCGCGACCCAGTCCCTAGCAGACCACGGACTGGTACCAGGGTTGGGGACCCCAGTGATAGAGGATTACATACATATGGGCATTCAAATGTTTGCTTAGCAAAAGACTTCAAATTCATACTTTGAGATTCAAGTTGTTGTTATCTTTTTCTGATCTCAATTTTCTCTGCCTTAAAATGTCTCTTTAACAACCTCCTTCTCTTCCTTAGTTCTCTGTAAAAAGCCTCCCTTTTATAGCCCTTAAGAAATATCAAAAGCCATAAAAAATTTTACTGTCTTTGATCCAATAATTTTCCTTCTGAGAATCTATCCTAAACAATCAAAATATGGACAAATCTGTATCTATGAAAATGCTCACTACATTACTGCTTATAAAAGAAAATTGTCAAAAGTGATCATATGCCAAAAAATAAGAAAATGATTAAATAAATTATGGAACCACTATCCAATGGAATATTACACAATCCTTAAATATAATAACTGAAGAGAACAGAGCAAGATGATGAAATGTCTATCCTGGTACACCAGTGTAATGTGATCCTCACCATGATAAAATTTACAAAACAAAACAAAACCTTATGAGCCTAAGAAAAACTAACCATGGACCTCCAGTGAGGAATCACTGAAAGAAAACAGGCAGATCACACAGAGAGAAAAATACAACATAAGGAAACATGGTTGAAAACACAAGCTGCAGAGGTAGAAGCTGTCGTCTTTTAAAGTTATATTACTTGAGACTAGGTCTCACAGCAACTTATTTTCAGAGTTTCTATGACTATTGCTACATTTGTTAAAAATTATTTCATAGAGAATGGAATATATATAAGTGAGGTCTCTGGACAAATAATCTATACTGTCATCTAATCTACACAAATTTCTTAAAATATATTTTCTTTTTAAAAAGTCAAAGTTTTGTTTTACTTCTTTCACAGGAAGATCCAAGCAGATGCTTTCCTTTGAATTTTTTTAACTTATTTACATTTAGCCTTTCCTTTTTAACACTGAATGAGTTTATTACACGTGAGAGATTTAGATTAGAAAATCTCATTTTATTTGAAAAGGGTATTTTCAATTAATTACTTCATGAGTCTTTTTCAATTCAGCCAAATTTTATATAACATAATGCAAATGAAGTTATTACCTTTTGCATCACAATTTGCTGACTCTTGGTCATTGCTGTCTGATATTTTGTCTCTCGATACTTTAATAAGATAGAGATGCCTCTCTCCAGACTTGGAACTGGATATCAAACAAACTTGGGCTCGATTCATTGCTACCTGAATTAAAGATGAAAATTTCAGATTTTTTAAACAATAACTTTTTTGTTTAGAAAAAGTCTTGTTATGTTGGCTCAGGCTGGATTTGAACTCCTAAGCTCAAGTGATCCTCTCACCTCAGCCTCCCGAGTAGCTGGGACCACAGACACACGCCACCATACCCAGCTCTAAATAATAATTTTTTAAAGAAAACCTATGGGTCACAGGTGCCACAAGACTGAAAGCTCCCTCAGTAAGAAAAAAAAAACCAAATTACTACATTAAAAAGCTAAAATTAGAATGAACTGACTTATTTTTTTCTTACCAAAGGAATTTTGGTCACATTCCTCACCTCAGAAAGAAAAAAGGCAACTCACATTAACATTATAACATGTATACACACACATCCCCAGAGACACACCCACAGAGCTACCTCCCTGCAAATAAGCCAGACTCAGAAAGAATATTAGATCTGGAAAATACTTTTGCAAAGTGAGTAATTTTGGCACATAGTTCTGTCTACAGGGCCAATATCTGATAGTCCTATAGTGCTCACTTTTCTAAATATGTACTAGGGAAGATTTTCACTTAAGCTACTGTCAAGAACTTTCAGTCATATACCAATAATCTCTAGCTTTTTTTTATCTTTCACTTTTAAAAGTTTGAGTTTAATGAAGTAAAACAATTATCAAATAGTATAAGCTATGTTTAAATGAAATACTAAACATTTTAAAAGTCAACAAGGCTAACATGAAGAAAGATCATTACCCACCTTTAAAAGCATGGCTAACATAGTAAGTAAGGTATCCACATAACCATACATTTTGCCTTGTGAAAACAATAGAGTAGAACGATGAAGCAATAACTTCAGTTCCTAAACAAATAAGCACATGATGATGAGCCTAACAAGATTCCTTTTCTATAAATTGTTTTATTTGCATAGAAACATTTTTAAAAACCAAACTTTAAAAACATTTGCTTTATGGTCTTTCACAATAATTAAGAGCCAATATTTTAAAAATGGTAATTTGTAATAAGTGGCTGAAACCTAATACTTAAAATCATTTTTCAAAAACATTGAATTTAATAGACTAAAATAAAATTTTGGATATAAGCTGTAGAGACATCCTTAACTGAGGAGAAAGTTCTAAAATATAATGTACCACGAAAAACTTCCCTCTATGTGACATGGCCCACCTGCTGTGCAGCATTTGCATCCTGTGCTAAAGTATCTGGATCATACATTGGTTCCAGAGCTTCCAGGGCTTTCTCAGGCCGGCCCAGCTGCTGCTGAAGGGTAGAAAGTGAAATCCTTGCATCCAAATGGAGTGGGGCCAGATCAACCACCTTGCCATAGCTTTCGGCAGCTCGCTCCATATAGCCTAAGGCCTTTAAACATTCTAAGATGATGTTAAAATAAAGCATAAGTATGAACTACAGATTTGTAAACTGGCCAAAATTACTTTCCATTTTAAAAGAAATACAGCAATGTAAAAAATTATAACAAGAAATGAATGCGTATTTCTAGTACTTTAAAACTATCCCTAATCTCTATTAATCAGTCGATCTCTCATAAATTTAAATTGCTAAGGAGTAATCAGTGTATACATATAATTTAGGGTTCTGCTTTATTCATTGTGCATTACATTTTAAACACTGTCTTCACTGGCATCTTGAATGGTTACATAGTAATCAAATTGATTATTTAATTATATTATTTGCCATTTAGGTTGTTTCTAAACTTTTACTCTAATAATACTACAGTAAACATCTTCATATATATAAACCAGAGCGCACAATTGGCAGACCAGTGTAACCCACAGGTATGTTTTATTAGCCCATTTTACTTTAAAATAATAATTTCATTATTATTAGATGATGACCATCATCTTTAGGTTAAATTTTGATAATAAAGGAAGAACACTACTATGGATGGATCATCACAGTGACATTTCTTACATTTTCTCATTTTTCACTTTAAAAACATTTTGTTATTTTGTTATGTTACAAGCACTGAATTCCTCTAATTATCTTTCTTATATACTGATCCCAAATTTCTTTACGATTTTTAGATGGCTGAGATTTTACCTTTCATTCATGTCAAGCCACATGGGCTCAAAATGGAAACAGCATTTATCAGAATCATGACTAAATAGGATGTTTAAAGTACATACTATTAGTAACACAGGAGCAGTTTCAATATCACAGCCCTAATTAGAAAGGCAATAAAAACTCAAATATCCTGCTCATGTCTTTAAAATTCAAATTTCACAAATAATGCAACTTTTCATGATGGTATTACATTTGTATTCATATTCATTCATCTAAACGGAAAAGTGTTATCTTAATCATTAAGTGCTTTCTTTCCTAGTTCATATCTATGATGTGAGTGCACTACTGACCCAAAATGCCAATCAATGCTTCTCTAGTTATAGAGAACTTTCTGTCATCATATAATACTTAAGAGCCATTAGAATTTTCTGCCATCACACAGTATTTGAAACCAAAACTATTCGATTTTTAAAGCGTCTTTTATGTTGACTCAATAAGAAATCCTATTAGAATACTTTTTGCTTTCATGTAAGAGCCATTAGAGTTTTCTGCCATCACACAGTATTTGGAACCAAGACTATTCGATTTTTAATGCGTCTTTTATGTTAACTCAATAAGAAATCCTATTAGAATACTTTTTGCTTTCATGTATTTCTTCAAAAGATTTAGTCATGTTTCTTAAGCTATTTTTTCCAGTCTAAATGATTCACTTCAGATTACTATGGACTTAGGCACAGTGTAATAAATGGCTGATAAAACCCAATTTTAAGCATGTATGGCTCAAAGAGCATTGAAAAATATATTAATTTTTCCCAAAATAACATATTAAATCTATAAAAACTCTTCAAAATTAGATTTTGCCCCAAGTCTGATAATCCTTTACTAGAAACCAGAGCCTATGGTTAAGACAGGTTCAAGACAGGCATTTAAGGGAAATGAGTCCTTCTACTTCACTCTGGCATCATTAAGTAAATCGTTCCTCCAAAGCATTAGTGATGGGGAAATCACTGAGTAGCCTAGCAAGACAATTTAAAACACTGACTTTCAAAAAACTCCCCTGAAACCAGAAATACTTGCACTATAATAATTATTACCATCTTGGGAAAGTAAGTTCTTGGCTGCTTATATGATTAAAACTTCTTCCTCCCACAAAAAAGTGTTACCTGCATGACGAAGCCAAACTACTGCAAGGTTGTATCTTTCAGAGCAAACAAGAGCACTGAGGAGGGGAAGTGCAGAATTATATTCACCAACATCCAGAAAAGCTTCAGCAACATCTAGGTATAGGTCTCCCATATCTTCAGGATTCTGTTCTACTAGTGTTGTCAAGAGAGGCTAGACCACAAATAAAAGCCTGAAGTTAAACATTCATTACAAACGTGCACATCTATCTATAGGTTTTTTTCTCTTTTTTTGAGACAAAGTCTCTCCCTGTCACCCACGCTGGAGTGCAGTGGCACAATCTCGGCTCACTACAACCTCTGCTTGCTGGGTTCAAGTGATTCTCGTGCCTTAGCTTCCTGAGTAGCTGGGATCACAGGTGCATACCACCAAGCCCAGCTAATTTTTGTATGTTTAGTAGAGACAAGGTTTCACCATGTTGGCCAGGCTAGTCTCAAACTCCTGGCTTTAAGTGATTTATCCGCCTCGGCCTCCCAAAGTCTATAGCTCTCTTTTTAAACTACGTATCAGTTATATGAGGCAAGCTGAAAAGGAGCAAGGCTTAATAAAACCAGCTATATATGATCAATTTTCTGTTCACTTCTGCATCTTTATTTTAAATAACTCATACCCATTGAACACATTTTGTGGATCTGTTTAAAGATAGGCATTGCGGGAACTAAGACACAGCTAATCTGTTTTGCTCTTCCTCTAACCAGCACAACATCCTGTGCCTCAGGGCTTCTGTGTCTGCTGATGTTTTTGGAAAGCTGTTTCCTTAGATATCCCCATGGTTTACTTCCTCACTTCCTTCAGGTCATTATTCAAATGTCACCTTTTTTTTTTTTTTTGAGACAGGGTCTGCAATCTCTACCTCCTGGGCTCAAGCAATCCTCCCACCTCACCTCCCAAGTAGCTGGCACTACAGGTGTGTGCCACCACACCCAGCTAAATTTTTTGTATTTTTTGTAGACATAGGGTTTCACCATGTTGCCCAGGCTGGTCTTGAACTCCTGAGCTCAAAAGATCTGCCCGCCTCAGCCTCCCAGTGCTTGGATTTTAAGTGTGCACCATGGTGCCCTGCCAAATGTCACCTCATCCCCTATTGAAAACTGCAACTTTTCCCTGCCCCCAATATTCCTTATTTTCCTCCTTTTTTTCCAGAACACTTATCACCAGCCAATGTCCTGTATATGTTATTTATTTGTTTTATTATCGAATCCCATTAAAACAAAAAAGCATCCCAACCCATGAGGGTATGGATTTGTATATTTTACTCAATACCTTATCCTAAGGTTTACAAAGTAGATGCTAAGTACTTTTTTTTTTTTCAATAATATACTTGGTCCAAAGTCAGCAAAAAAGAATAGCTGTCAGAATTATTACCAATTGTCTAATTGTCTAATGACAATCTCAAATTGTCTAAAGACAATCTCAAATTATGATCTTTAGATTGTTATTTTAAAAGAAAAATAAATTACTGTAAGCCCAATTGCAAAACAATTTTAGTTTTCATAATGTATTCATACAAAATTATTTGATGCCTACTGTTACCTCCCTGGTTATTAAGAAATGTGAAACTCTAGGGTCAAGTTATAATTTCTTGACATCTAAAGAAAACAGATGGTGCATTTGATCTGAAGTATCTCAAGTGCAGATCTTGTTACATACGTTAAGTGGTTCAAGAATGTTGAGATGTACAAGACAGACCATCAACTTCACTGTGATATCTATTGGCACGCCATCAGGTATAGTGCAGGTGACATTCTCAGGAGCTGGGGAATACACAGACAAGAAGCAGTTCCTATATGCAAGCTTAAGATGTGTATCTTCTATGTAAGGCCTCATTTATTTCAATCAAAGCAAACGATTCTACAGTCAATTCTTAGTGTGGTCAACTCTACTAATAAGTTCTTATATCTCTCTGAGTCTGTCCTTTGGTAGCAAGTATGCTTCCTATTCTATTTCTAACACCTTATGTACTTATGTGAAACTTACTTTCACACCTTCTACTAAACTACAGAGAACTAAAATGACAAAAATAATGAGGATATATGAACCCTCTCTTTTTTTTTTCTTGAATTGAAAAGTCTGTTTTTAGTGTTCACTAGAAACAGGCTAAGAAAAGGATAAAATAATACTGTGTTATTTTCTAAAACCTCATTACAGCAAAATAATTTTTAAAGCCCTGGGAAATTAAAGGAATTTTTATCCACATTTAAAGTATTTTGCAAAGTCTAATAAATTCCAAATAAGTTTACATGTTTTTGCTTCAGAAAAACCTGAAGTATAAAGGACATTACAGATGTAGCGTAAGTGGTGAAATAAAAAATTACTTCAAGAATTAAATAACTGTATCTGTTTTACAGAACTTGTCATATAAATTATAGTACAGCCAGTCTTCCATATCTTCAGGTTCCACATATGCAGATTCAACCAACTGCAGATCAAAAATGTTAAGGGAAAAAAATATATATATAACATATATGTGTATACATATAATGTGTATATATATATCATTAAATAATACAAACTTAAAAAGCAATATAGTATAACAGCTATTTACATAGCATTTACATTGTATTAAGTACTAGGTTGGTGCAAAAGTAATTGTGGTTTTTGCCATTAATAAGTAATCTAGAGATGATTTAAAGTATACAGAAGAAGATACATAGGTTATATGCAAATAATACACTATTTTGTATAAGGAATTTGAGTATCCAAGGATTTTGGTATGAGGGGTGTCCTGGAGCCAATCTCTCATGAACACTGAGGGGAGGCAATATAGATTGCCTAAAATTGCCAAGTTATAGGAGGATTTGGACAAGTTTAATTAAGAGACTGTTTTTATCACTGAGTTCTAGGACAATAACTGGTATCAGCAATCCAGTTGAGATATTTAGTCTGCTCAATGAGAGAGCAGAATTTACCTACCATGTAAATTTACTCACACTAAGCCCTGAGCTCCATGAGGACAAGAACCATGTCTGACTCAAGGCTGTATCCACAACATATTTCTTCTGTAGACAGTAGCTAAGGTCACCTGTCTAAGGACTAAACACAATGCAGTCATTTTAATGAGCCTTTGACTTTTACTAAAATGGGATTGTATCTTTATCATGTATGGGTTCTATATTCCAACTGTATCACTTTGATTTTCTTTCTAGAAATGCTGTTTGCTAACAGTCTGAAATGCTGGTGTCCCACCAAAATACCTGTGTTGAAACCTAACCCCCAAGGTGAAGTTATTAAGAGGTGGGTTTTTGGGAGGTGACTATGTGGGTGGGATTAGTGCCCTTGTAAAAGAGGTCTGAAGAAGCTTGTTTGTCCCGTTTGCCACGTGAGGACACAGCAAGAAGGCACCATCTATGAGAAAAGGGCCCTCACCAGACACTAAATCTGCTGGTGCCTTGGGCTTCCCAATCTCCAGGACTGTGAGCAATAAATTTCTGTTGTTTATACATTACCCAGTCTAAGGTCTTTTGTTATAGAAGTCCAAACAGACTAAGATACTGTTCAATAAAATATATTTACGTGTTTTAACTTTCAGCAAGAAAAGTATATGAAATACTTTAAATCTCAGCATAGGCCTTAAAGATATAGTGTGTATAGATGCATAAGTCTAAACCCTGCTTTCATATCAAATCAGAAAGTAAAACTCAACCTTATGTTGAATACAAGATGTGTGCCTAAAATCAAGTGATTCAAGAAAGCTGAAAATGAAAGGACAAAGGTATAGCAGGCAGGTGCAAACAAAAAAAACAGGTGTCACAATCTCAATATGAGACAATGTAGAATTCAAACCAACTATATTTAAAAAGGTAAGAAGGTCACTTAATAATGCTACAGGGCAGTGCTACTCAAACTATAGTCTGGGACCTGTGCAGGTACACAAACTGTTAACAGTTCAAACAGGTAAGTATGGAGATTGAGAGTAAGTATTTAGACACTTTAATGGCAATTTGACAACGCTAAGGAAAGTAGTATATATATTTATAGCCCCTACAGCTTATATATTATTAACTAACATTTAACAACACCATCTTTTAAAAAGCTTGTCTTTGTGTCACTGATACTTTGTTTTCCAGAACTCCCATTAGGTCTTTCATATTTAGAAGAATTTAAAAATGTGACCATCAACAGAAAATGCATAATCTACCAATAAACAGTCTCCTTTTTAAAAATGCATACTAAAAAACTACCTTTGCTCACTTTGGGGGATTTGTTTTAATTTCCTAGTCTTCTGGACATATCTTTTTCTTTAAAGTTATTTCATCAACTCTAAGCTGCCAGATTTCAGATGCACCATTATTTTACATACTAAAAAACAAAGAAGCCACTACTTAAACTCTAACTTGTTGTTGATTTATGTTAATATGTACCAGGAAGGAAGGAAGGGAGGGAGGAAAGTAAAATATATTAAACAACAAAATGATTATAGCGACAGTTAAAACTTGAACAGAACTTGATATTTCTCTAATATTTTTCAAAACAAAGCACAGATTTTCAACACAATAAAGAAAAATCTTAAACAGAAATTATGGCAGTAAAATCATAACTTAATTGGGCCTTGGCTTGTACCTAGGCCAGGTCCTAATAAAGTATCGAAACTGGCAAAGCCTCCTTCGCGTGCCCTAATCCATGCTTCCATCTGCAATTTCTACTCCTTATTCTACTCATTCACACCACCCTGATGATCAACAGCCCCAACCACAGACTGCGATCTGGTCCTGCTCTTCCAAGCAGAGCTCCTACACCCTGTGACTCAGTCTGGATCACACTCTCCATGGGTATCTGCTTAAACTGGGCCTCTATAAACATCTTCTGATCCTTGTACACTGCCCTCTATTTTTCCATAACATCAACTTTGCTACAGAAATTATCACACAACTCTTAAACTGTATGCACTTCATCTGAACGCCTCTTCACCCCTCCATTTCCTTGAGAACAGGAAATGTCATACTCATCTGCGTATTCTCCACACACCCAGCAGTCCCTTACAAGAAACTTATTGAACTGGGTTTCCCTTCCCCAACAACTGTCCACTTTAACATTTATCTGTCCCACATCTCACCTTGGGCCTTACTCTCTATGAATTAGCACAGACTGGCTTGTGTAAGTGAATTACTACTCGCCATTAGGATGGATCATATTTTAAATAACAGTTTTTGTTTTTGAATAATTATGCCTTAGCGCAAAGGATTACATAATGACGGATTTTTAGGCATGATGACAGGCCAGGGAGAGAGCTGTTTTGAACCAGGCAGGACTCAGTACCAGCTCACTTGCCCCTTCCGCAGATTCCATCAACATCCTCACAGGGTAGGGGTTGAAGGTACTATACAGTAATTCTCTTACAAGAGCCGGGTTATATATTCTGCTCATAGAGATCAGTTTTGCTACAACTTGATATAGGGTCTTGAATGTTAGTATTTTTACAGAATAAGTTAATGAGTATGGTACAAAGAGACTCTGCAAGCCACACTTAGGTATAACTTCCTAACCCAATCATTAATTACACATTTGAGTTTTCTAACAATGTAGGGTAATCATATTAGCTTCTAATTATTATATGAATGCTTAAGCTTAAAGAAGAATGTTTTAAATAAGAGCATTTTAGGTCCTATTTGAAAATCAAATTGCTTCAGTGCTAAAGGTTTTTGATAAACTTTAGTAATTCGTTTTCTTTCCTATAAAAATGAATGAAAAGGACTGTCAATGAAAAATGCCATGTTCAAATGGACATACTAAGAAATAAAAGGGACTCAAAATAAATTTTTTTAAAGATTACTTGCAAGTCAATACTCACAAGATATGAAATCTCTCAGAAAAAAATTCTTCTTGGGAAAACTTATTATGAGAACATTAACTATCAACTCACCACAGTATGAAATAAATTTTCACCATAAAACGCCACCTTATGACCAAGAGAGGATTATATACACTTTCCTAAGCAGAGGAAACTACAACCTTTATTCTCTTCTGAGGTGCCTTCTTCTGAAGTTTTTTTTTCCAGCACAATTCCAGAAAAATCTGTAATTACCTAAAAGAATGGGACAGAAGAAAGGAAATAGTTATGTATGAAAAACCTTTTCATGATGCGAAGATTTGTACAGTTATTTCAAATAATCCTGAATATAAAGATGGGCTATAAAAAGAAACTAAGTCTTTTAAAAATGAGAAACCCTGTGACACATTAACATTTTAATATCCTATTAACTAATGCAAACTCAATGTATATAACTTCTCTATATCAAACCAACCTACTTTCCCCCAACCAGCTTAAGAACCAAATCACAGCAATTCATCTGACTGTTGAGTCCTACTACCCTGAAGTACAGACATACTTAGCACCTGTGATAATGGCAATATTTTTTATTATGTAACTATACTTCATATTTCATACTGAATTGCTATAGAATCTAGAAATCACTTGTTTCCATATGGAGTTTAAATATATACATAATTTAATATATAACTAAAACGAAGAACTGCCAATTTTTAAGAATTTCTAGAACACAGAAACACGTTCAAAACCTAACAGAGAAACACATAAGCATTCCTACCTCCAAAGCTTTGTCATACTGTTTGTTAGAAATATATAGTTCAGCTGCTATGTTAACATCTTCCATAGAGACTAGGCCCTGGTGTTTTGAGAAAGCTTCATCAATTATGTTAATAGCAGAAGTAACATCATTGGCTTCATAGTAACTCCTAAAAAAAAAGTGGCAAAATGGATGAATATTTACTTAATTCCAATTATAAAACTCATTTCTTTGCTTAGGCTATCTAACAATGAACAGTGATTTTCATTTTCTTAGAATTTAGAGGAATGTATATTTCCTTAAAATCATAATCAAAACTGATCCAGAAAAAATGTGCAGTGTCAGTAACAGTGTTATAATTTCAAGCATCTCACTCTCCAAAAGCTACCTCCTATCATTCCAGCTCATTCCCTCTTGTAATCCAATACCAACTCTTCTACCTCGACAGATCTACAAAGCATAGGTCCTACCACTTTTTCACCATCGCCTACACCCTGCCTGGGCTCACTTTCTTCCTTCTCCAAGGCCCAACATTTTAATTATTCCTTTGCATACATCCTCAGTCCTCTTGCCCTACTCTCCCTTGATCAAAATCATTCAATAACACCCCAAGCCTGGTTAAAATACAACTATATCTACTCTTCACCACCACCTGCCCAGCTGACCATGTCGACTGGTCTCACTCTAAATTGATGACCAATAGCCTCAAGCAGGTCCATGGTACTGATGAGCAGTATTACTAGTTACCTATTCAGTACTTCTCAAACTTGAATGTGCATATGGATCAACTGGCTATCTTGTAAAAATGCATATTCAGATCCAGTAAAGCTAGGGCAGGCCTAGATCCTGCATTTCTAACAAGCTTCCAGGTGATGCAAATACTGCCAGTCTGTGGGGCAGTAATGTCCTAGACAACTATTGACATCTTCTCTCTCTCTTCAAACTGCCAGCAGTCTCCCAGTCCTACTCTCAGTTGATGGCCTTGCTTGATATTTTTACCAAGAAAAGAGAATTAAATCAGAACATCCCACATATTTCCAGCACATCTACCTACCATTCTCTTTTTAACCTAATCCAATCAATTTTTCCTCTCCCCACTCTGCCAGTATTTCTAATATCCTTGTTGCTAAATCTGTCCATTCTCAATGCTCATTTTATGTGATCTATTTGCAGTATCTCACACAGATGATCATCCCTCCTCCTTGAAGTGCTTTCTTCAATTAAATTCTAGAACATCATGCTGTTCTCAGTTTCCTCCTACTTCACTGGCCATTTCCTTTTAGTCTCCCAGCTGTTTCTTCTTCCTGACTTGTAAACATTGAAGTGCCTTAGGGTTCAGTCCTCTACACCCTGTCCACCTCCCCAACCCACCCCTCATATTCAATACATCAGAAAATCTTGAGAGCTCAGCCTTCAAAATACATACATAATCTGATTACTTCGTACCAGTTCCTGCTGCTTACATCCTGGTCCACGTTACCATTTTCCCTTCTATGTATCACTATAATAATTTCCTAACTGGTCTCCATGCTTCTGCCCTTCCACTATTCAATCTGTTCTCAAAAGAGCAGCCAGAATTGATGCACTTAAAATTTAAGTCAGACTATGTCACTTTTCTACTCAGAACCCTCCAGTGACTTCCAAACTCATTCAGAATAAAAGCCAAAGCCCTTACAATAGCCCAAAAGGGCTAAAGATCTATTCTTCTGATATCTCTCTGCACTGCTCCCCTTAATTCTTCAGCTTCCCTAACCATACTTTGTACTTGCTATTTCTTTTACCTGTGATACTCCTTCCCTGAATATCTGTTCTCGTACCTACTTCAATGCACCTTTAGTCAGTAGGACCATAAAACAGACAATTAAGTCCTTCTCTAATCACTCTATCTAAAAATAACACACCCCCACCCCAAACATCAAATTCCTATCCCTTTTTCCTGCTTTATTTTTCTTCATATCACTTATCAACATCTGATGTACTACATATTTAGCTGTTTATTTATTGCCTATCTCTCTCACTGAAATGTAAGCTATACAAGAACAGGGGATTTTTAAACCTTGCTCAACAGTAGATACCCTGGTTTCCTGTACAGTACCTAGTGCCAAAGACATATTCAATAATATTTCTGGAGGGAAAGTAGGGACCAAAGGGAAAGCCTAAACAGAAGTTACAGTGATAGAATTCCATGTAGGAAAGACCTCAATGGCAGTGGCAGAACTGACAATCATCACTCTTTCCCAAAAAAGTATTATATCTAATAGACGTGGAAAACCAATTTACTATCATAGGCCACCTAACATTTCACAAAGTCAAAGGCTACTGGACTAACCACTGTGACAGCTACAGATTTAACTAACAGCAAATAACCTGAGAAGACCCTCAGTGCTCATGGTATTCCATCAGGGATCAACTTAGGGTTGCCTTGCCTCAGCAAAATTCCTAGAAATGTTTTCTAGTAGTCCTATGCAACCCATCCCTGGGAGGGTAAGGGACAGTTTCACAGCTCAGCATCATTGTGATAAAGGCTGTGGAATTAATAGGGTCACCCCTAATGTACCCTGATGGAGATGGTTACTCCTAGAACAAAATATCATCTGATATCCCTAGAATAGAAAGCATATCACAAGGCATTACTCAGCAAAAATGTTTCCTACTTTGTTTTGCTGTGCAGCATACCGGAGAAGTAAATGCAGTAGGGTATATTTTAGAATAAAATATATATCACAGTCAATAATCTGCCAACTGTAAAAGAGAATTTTTATAGTCTTAAAATATTATATACTGGCTCAAGATAAAATAATAGAAGATCCCAAACCATTAACATTTCATTGGCAAATCTGCAATAAAAAATACTTTTTTAATTATTGCAAATATACACAATTTCGACTAAGTTTGGAAACCTGAGAACCTACTCATCCTTTTAGGACATGTCCCATTTTTAAACCTCTGAGCACTTGAAATGTAACCTTATATACACAATTTTTCTAAGCAATGACACAGTTGACTTGGAAACAGAAAAGTACTGAAAATTCGGTACAACCTAAAATACAGGGCTGGGCATGGTGGCTCGTACGTGTAATCCTAGCACTTAGGGAGGCCAAAGAAGAAGAAATGCTTGAGGTCAGGAGTTCGAGACCAGCCTGAACAACACAGCAAGACCTTGTCTCTGCAGAAAAAAAATTAAAAATTAGCCGGGTGTGGTGGCGTGCACCTGTAGTCCCAGCTACTCAGGAGGCTGGCTGACAGGATCACTTGAGCTCAGAAGTTCACGGTTGCAGTGAACTATAAACACGACATTATACTCCAGCCTGGGTGACAGAGCAAGATCCTGTCTCAAAAAACAAAACAATAAAATACATAAGGCAAAACACTTCTTGAACTTCAATGAAAAGTACATTCTATTCCAAATATATGCTTTGATTTGCAAAATAAGATTAACAGCAGCAACTAGATATGTTTCACTCCAAACTTACTTTGCCATATCTCTAGCCAGCTGCATAAAACGTTCGCCATCAGATGGAGACAAAAGGTTTAAAATACGCCTATAACCATCCATGGCCATTTTATGATCACCCATCTGTTCGTAAAGGCTTGATCGCTCCCACAGATAACGGACATTAGTAGGTTCATATTTAAGAGCTAAAAAGAAAGAAATACAAATTATTTACCACAAAAAGGGGTGCATGGTACCTGGGTGTGATCCATCATCATCTCAGAAACTTTAATAAGCAAACTAATTCATCAATGAAACAAAAGGAGTTATTCTGAATAAATGTATTTTCATAGGAACTCTTGACTAGGTTTGATGTAAGACCAGATAGAATCTGAATCTCAACAGTAATCTTCTTCTTAATGTGGTCAATCTAGTCTGATGTTAATCCTCAAGGAACAGCTTAGAACCAACACTGATCTTAGTGGAAAACTGAAGGTACTATTCATCTATCAACTTTTGTGTTGTATTATCTCACAACACTCAAAAAGTCCCTGACAAACATGAGAACAGAGGAACCCCAAATACCTACCTCTAGAATAACAGACAATAGAAACAAATTTATCTCAGCCAAAATAACACTCCAGAGTAGCAAATACAATGATCAAAAAACCTACTATGTAACATCTTATAAAAGTGAAAAAAAAAAAATTTTAATTACCTTTTGTATAGCAAAAAATAGCCTGTTTAATATTGTCTTGTTCCAGAGACATTTCTGCCAGTCTAACCCATTCTTCTGTGTCACTGGGATTTAAATGCGCAGCAATCAACTCAAACTGCAATGATTTTTCCATGTCACCTTGGTCCTCATATATCATGGCAAGAGTAGAGAATGGCTCATAAGCCAGAGGAGCTATAACAAATTTAAAAAATAAATTCCATTGGCTGAGAGAAGAGGCTTGAGTTGATGTCAATCCCATGGTTCAAACTGTGTGTCTTTTTTTAAATACCTAAACTCTTCAAATCACTCTAGCAGAATTATACAAACTGCTTAAGACAAGTTAAAATAAATGCTAGATTATATCTGCTTTATTTTCATACATTTTTAGCATTTTTAAAGCATTGCTTTCTCTAAGCAAGGTATAATTTCATGAAAATCCTAATCTCTACCACATCTTCCTCATGAAAATTCCCCTTTGCTCAGGATAAACATGGCTCGGTATCAGCAAGTTCATCCCAATAAACACCAGCCACATCAGTGGGGCTGAATCTTCATGATTTAGCTCCCACACCAAGGAGTATGGTATGAATGAACAGATGATCCCTAGGCAGCAGCTAAATGGATATCAAAGTGACTGGCTAATCTACATTTCTGAAATACTGTTTCTGAAACAAAATTCAAAGATTATGAGGTATTAAAGTCAACGATTTTTGTCAAAAACAACTATAAACTAAAATAAAGGGAACAAATAATACTGGAAAGTAGGAACCAAATGAAATATACTAAAGGAAAAAGTCTGTTTAATCTTAGGCAGTAGCCTCAAATTACCCTAATGAATAATCCGGGAAATTATAGTAAGACTTTTAAAAGGACCCTAGTCTAACCAAAAAGAAATGCCAAACTATTGAAAAGATGAAAGTTTACTGTATTACAGCTATCCAAACCACTCTGCAGAGCACAATTTGGCAACACATCAAGGAAAGAAAACAATAAATATAAGTAATTAGTTAAAAAAAAAAAACACACTGAAGGTATCATTCAATATGCCCAAGACGCATCATTTAATTGAGAGATAAGATGACAAGTTTAAACTGTCTTTTACCAAAAAATAGATAACATAATCTAGTACTGCATGATCTAGAAAACAAAAGGAAAAAAGAAAGCTCTTCAAGTGGTTTTAATATAATGTATTTCCCATACTGACAATTCAAAAGTCTAAATCCTTCAACTGAAACATTAAAAAAAAAAAAAAAAAGTAACTGTGAAATTCAACAAATATTAAGGACATCTCATTGAATCATACTCTGAGATTTTCATTTTCTTGTGAAAAGTGGCAATTACCATTACCACAATCACCCTTAAGCTTCTGAACATATTTTCCAAATAGTACTGTGAAGTACTACCCCATTTGTTTTAAGTTAGACTATTAAACTGCTATTATTAATAAAATCCCCACAGAAAACACCTTGTCTTATGATTTCCATGCACATCAATATCGCTTCTTCACGTTCTCCTCGAGCAAAACGAATGTTGGCTTCACCCATGAGACCTCTCAGAGCTCTGGGAAGTTTACTCCGAGGTCTTTTCTCCTGTATGGAAGAAAAATGACATTTAGATTAAAATATAGTGAAGTCTTAGATTTCACTATATTTTAAAAATTAATTCCAACCATATTAATAAAAATAGAATATAATAAAACTGAAATTTCCCTTTAAAAATTTTCAGTTTTCGAAACTCAGAACTAAATAGTTGCAATTCCAATTGACTCTTTAACATTAAAGTTTATAAAGTCAAAATTGGCCATTCTTGTAATCCCAGCACTTTGGGAGGCTGAAGCAGGTGGATCACTTGAGGCCAGGAGTTCAAGACCGGCCTGGCCAACATAATGAAACCCATCTCTACTGAAAATACAAAAAAATTAGCCAGGCATGGTGGCGCACACCCATAATTTCAGCTACTTGGGAGGTTGAGGCATGAGAATCGCTTGAACCTGGGAGGCAGAGGTTACAGTGAGCCAAGATCACACCACTGCATTCCAGCCTGGGTGACAGCTCAAGACTGTCTCATTAAAAAAAAAAAAAAAGTCTAAAACTCAATTGCAGAAAAAAAAGGGTCAGGAGTTACTAAATTACTAATTAGAATAATAACAAATATAGAGCTGGATGCTGCAAAATGGATTTATATTCCAGGATTATGATGTAATCTACTGAAGATCCCCTTTCTTTCAAATTTATCCACTCAAAATGAACTTGTTTAAAAAAGTATCACGTTATAGTATGGACATGGACATATGTTTTAAGACAGAGTCTCACTCTGTTGCCCAGGCTGCAGTGCAGTGGAGTGATCTCAGCTCACTGCAACCTCGATTTCCCGGGCTCAAGGATCCTCCCACCTCAACCTCCAGGGTAGCTAGGACCACAGGAGTGCACTACAACACCTAGCTAGTTTTTTAAAAAGTTTCTTGTAGAGATAGAGCCTCACTATGTTGCCCAGGCTGATCTTAAACTTCCTTGGCTCAAGCAATCCTCCTGTCTCAGCCTCCTGAACTGCTGCCATTACAGGCATGAGCCACTGTGCCTCACCAGTATGGACCTTTGAATAGCAAACCCGCAGTCCATTTTCACACATGCAATAATTAAGGTTGTGTTTGTGTCTGTTAGATTCCACCTTTCTAGCATCTCTTAGAAAATAAATGGCCCGATTGGTTTAAATGAGCCACTTTGCTTTGACTTTATTTATTGTATTGTATTTATTTTTTTGAGACAGGGTCTCGTTCTGACACCTAGGCTGCAGCCTTGACTTCCCCAAGCTCAGGTGCTCCTCCTACCTCAGCCTCCAGAGCAGCTGGGCTACATAAACATTATCTAATAGGAAACATAATAAACAAATAACAACAGTTGTGTCATAGTATTTCCTTTCATATAGTTTGAATTGTTTCCCAGGTCTAACTTACAGACTTCTTTTTCAATTACTATGTCACTTTCTTCATTGTTTATAAATACCAAAATAAGTAACAATTTACTTTCATCATTTTCTTGGTTTCACGATTGAGAACCATCTCCAATACAAATACATCGCCAGCAGTGGGTTGCTCAGGTGTTTCTTCCTCCTCCTCCTCCTCTTCTTCCTCTTCCTCCTCATCATCTTCATTCTCTCCAAGCATGGAAGCAAAGACCTTGTGAACTGACTTACTCACTCCATCTGATGTTTCTCCTGAGAAAAGAGACATTGATGATGGGGGGAGGGGAGGAAGCTGCAGAATTCTCTGTGAAAAACAAGTACTTTCTAAGTATAAATTTTTACCCCAAGAACACCAAATTTGAAAGTAAAAAATAGTAAATGAACACCCTCAAAAACCAAACCAAAGAAGAAAGTTATCACAAAGCCATGTATTTTATTCTACAGGAATAGCTGACTCATCCTTTAGGCCTCATCCAGATTTATAGGCAAAATTAACCAAAAAATCAGAAGCACATACAATAATAGAAAGGAAAAAAATAGAAGAATTATAAGACATAGACCTAAGAACTAAACAAGACATGGAGCCCTGGTGGTATAGCATAGTGGTTGAAAGTGAGGGCTCTAGAGCCAAGCTGCCTGGTTCCAACTTTATCTCCATCTATCACTAGCTGTGTAACCTAGGGGAAATTACTGAAGCTCCTCTATACCTCAGTTTCTTTTTGCAAAAAGGGTTAATAATAATTTATAGGGCTACTCTGAGGACAAAATGAGTGTGAGTGTATATATACACTATGAATGCCTAGCATATAGTAAACACCCATTAAATGCTATTATTAGTATTAAAATAGCTTTATTATTTCAGGAATAAAATACATGACATAGTTCATTTGTATCTCAGGATACCACCATAGTATAATATAATGATTTTTGAGTGTCAATAATGATGACTTTGAATGATCAAGAAAAAGTTAAATTCAGAGGCCAATTTTCTGTTAAAGCAGAGGCATTGCTATGGTTTGAATATCTGTCCCCTCCAAGTCTCATATTGAAATTTAATCCCCAATGTGCCAATACTGAGACATCTTTAAGAGGGGGCCTTTAAGAGAGACTGGGTCATGGGGCTCCACTCTCATGAATGGATTAATCCATTCATGATTTAATGGACTATCACGGGAGTGGGACTGGTGGCTTTACAAGAAGAGGAAGAGAGACCTGAGCTAGCATGCTCAGCTCCCTCACCATGTGATACCCCATATCGTCTTGGGACTCTGGAGAGTCTCCACAAAGGTCCTCAACAGATGTGGTTCCTCTGCCTGGGACTTCTCAGCCTCCCTAACTATAAGAAATAAATTATTTTTCCTTATAAATTACCCAGTTTCAAGTATTCTGTTATAGGCAACAGAAAACACAAAGATAGACATGTAACATATTTCTGGAAAAGTTCCAACAAAATAGTTAAAATTTTAAGTATATATATAGAGATATAAATATGTTCAAAAAATACATATTTTCTTTGAGATGAAGTTTCACTCTTGTTGCCCAGGCTGGAGTACAATGGCGCAATCTCGGCTCACCACAACCTCTACCTCCCATGTTCAAGCAATTCTACTGCTTCAGCCTCCCAGGGTAGCTGGGATTACAGGAATGTGCCACCACACCTGGCTAATTTTGTATTTTTAGTAGAGACAGGGTTTCTCCATGTTGGTCAGGCTGGTCTCAAACTCTCGACCTCAGGTGATCCACCTGCCTTGGCCTCCCAAAGTGCTGGGATTACAGGCGTGAGCCACCGCGCCCAGTCAAAAACCTTTTTTTTTTTTTTTTTTGAGATGGGGTCTCACTCTGTTGCCCAGGCTGGAGTGCAGTGGCACGATCCCAGCTCACTGCAGCCTCCACCTTCAGGGTTCAAGTGATTCTCATGCCTCAGCCTCCCGAATAGCTGGGACTACAGGCATGAGCCACCACATCCTGCTAATTTTTGTATTTTTTTTTTTTTTTTTGGAGACATAGTCTTGCTCTGTCGCCCAGGCTGGAGTGCAGTGGTGCCATCTCAGGTCACTGCAGCCTCTGCCTTCTGTGTTCAAGCAATCCATCTCAGCCTCCCAAGTAGCTGGGACTACAGGCGTGTGCCAACACACCCAGCTAATTTTTGTATTTTTAGTAGAGTCGGGGTTTCGCCACGTTGGTCAGGTTGGTCTTGAACTCCTGGCCTCAAGTGATCCACCATCTCGGCCTCCCAAAGTGCTGGGATTATAGGCGTGAACCACTGCACCTGGCCTGTGTTCAAAAACTCTTATGCATACTTACTTATGTGAAATGCTTCAGATGCCAAAGATGATGTCTAAATGAGATAATCAATGTTTAATGAAGAACAGATTTTAAAAGCTGCATGTTCTGAGTAATAAATATTATTTTGAAGTCATAAGGATCATATTCAAGAATTCTGAACATTCAAAATAAAGATGAAAAGAAACATGTAAAATTTATCAGAGGAACAAAAGAGCAATCGTATGATCCATTCTGATAGAAAGAAGCATTTGATAAAATCCAATACCCATTCCTAATAAAAATTCTTAGTCAACTAAAAATGAAAGGGAGTATCTTTCATTTCATGAAGAGTATCTACAAAAATTTTCCACAAACACAGCTAATGGTGAATTACTGAACGTTACTAAGAATGAGACAAAGTTGCCTACTACCACCACTTCCATTCAACATTTTACTGGAGGTCCTAGCCAATGTAATAAGAAACAAAAGGCATAAAGATGGCAAGGAAGGCCGGGCGCGGTGACTCACGCCTATAGTCCTAGCACTTTGGGAGGCTGAGGCGGGCGGATCACGAGGTCAGGAGATTGAGACCATCCTGGCTAACACGGTGAAACCCCGTCTCTACTAAAAATACAAAAAATTAGCCGGGCATCGTGGCGGGCGCCTGTAGTCCCAGCTACTCGGGAGACTGAGGCAGGAGAATGGCATGAACCCGGGAGGCGGAGCTTGCAGTGAGTGGACATGGCGCCACTGCACTCTAGCCTGGGCGACAGGGCGAGACTCCATCTCAAAAAACAAAACAGGCAAGGAAAAAATAAAATTATCAGGTCACAGATGACATGATTATATACATAGAAGACCCAAAACAAATCTACATACAAACTGTAAGAATAAATTAATTTAGCAAGGTTGCTGAACACAAAGTCAATATATAAAAATTATAGCTTAATATATCAGCAAATGAATTGAAAATGAAATTAAAAGAAGATCCTATCTTCACAGTGTGTAAGAACAGTGTGAAGAGCAAGAATTTAGTGGTGTATTTAGTACTGTCCAGGGGAAAAGGAACGATTAGTGGCCATATATTTCAATTAGCTGACTGCCAAAGCTTGTTCAAAACTGACCCCTTCTGCTCTGAATACACGCTCATACTCAAGAGTCTTGGTAGAGTCCTGGGACAGTTCCTTACTAGGAAATTAGGAGCTTCACATCTTAAAAGGATGGATGAGATTATCTGAGCTGAAGCCAGCCAGTCCTTGTGGGCCTGACTGCTCATGGTGAGCCTGAATTGGACTCAGTTCACTCCTTTTTTAGGGCCTGATGGCTAGCTTTTGGGAGCAGCTTTAAACAGGACTGACAGGCACCCACCCACTTGTGCCTGCTGCTATAGTAGCCACTCAAACACCTGAGGACAGAAGAGCAGCTCCTCCCCTCAGCAGATAAGGAAGGACCCACAAATCGTGAGAACAACTTCAGTCAGCTGCCTTTTTTTCTTCATCTTTTAAGTTCAGGGGTACATGTGCAGGATGTGCAGGTTTGTTACATAGGTAAACATGTACCATGGTGGTTTGCTGCACAGATCATCCCATCACCTAGATATTAAGCCCAGCATCTATCAGCTGTTCTTCCTGATGCTCTCCCTCCCGCAACACCCCTACTCCGAAAGGCCCCAGTTTCTGTTGTTTCCTCACCCCCTTTTGTCCCTGTGTTCTCATCATTCAGCTCCCACTTGTAAGTGAGAACATGCGGTATTTGGTCTTCTGTTCCTGTGTTGGTTTGCTGAGGATAACGGCTTCCGATGCCATCCATGTCCCTGCAAAGGACATGCTCTCGTTCCTTTTTATCAGCTGCCTTTTCCACCCCACTTTCCTGGCAGAATAAGAAATCGTAACCCCCAGTTTTCCCTCCTCTTTCCCCCTTTTTCCCCACTTGGTCCAGGAAGATAAGAACAAATCTTGTTTGTTTTCTGCCCATGCTATGACTGTCTGTTCTCTGTGTGAATGCTTATTTGTTTCGAGGGAAAAGAACCAAACTGTACTTCTAAATCCTAGAACTAGACAGCTGTTATCAGACCCTATACATGAAGCTACATTCTAATGGACAGTTTAGCATCCCAGTTAACTTGATATGGTAGTAAATGGATACCGTGAGATATTATCAGCATTCTGATCCCTGGAAAAGGGTATCAATCACTGAAAATTAATAAATTTGCTTACTAGTTAATTAGGCTACAATGAGTTTAATTACTCTGGGTGCACTAACGAAATTTAATACCTGGACATGCAAAGCTGAGGACTGGATGCTAGAATGACGTAGCCTACCAAGACACTGTGCTGTATGTGAAGTTCCATGAGGGCAACCAACATGCCTTCCACACTAACATTTCTATCTTTTCTCCCTGTAACTAAGGCAGTGGTTTGGAAGTCACTTTATATCGAAGTGTAATTCATTATAATTTGAGGGACTATAGTCTGGAAGTGTTTAGTTACCAAATGAGAGGGCCAATTTAAAAAATAATCTTAAAAAGCACCCAAATACTGATGTCAATTTAAAACACTTTTCCAACACCAGAGCTCACAAAAAATAACCATCAGGGTATTCAATAACTCAACAAATATTTATTAGGCACCTACTACACAGCCAAGCATTCTGCTCCTGATAAACCACATAATCAACAGAGAATCACTGCAATGAAAATACAATGTTTCACTAAATTACTCTGCTTACATACTCCAAACATTCATTGCAGGAAGCACATAATTTTAACATACCTTCATTGACATCTTTGTCTTGGGATTTGGTAGAGTTAATTCCTGATGACGATGGAACTTCAGAGTCATCGGGATTTTCTTCAGCTGACAACTTTCCTTTTTCCTGAAGACTCTGTGATTGGAAATTAATTAATGATTCCAAAAAATAACTCAGACTTAGCTCTCCCCAGCCACAGAGTATCTGGTTCTAGTCCTAGCTTTGCCACTCAGGCATTTTGTGACCATGGGTTGGCAGTTTATAGAATAGGGCATTTGCCTCATTTTCTAGTCCTACAAAACTTGAGCTGTGAACACATACACAGTAGGTGGAATCTAAGTTTGAATACTGTCAAAGCATTTCAAAGTACTTAGATCTTACCCTTCAATCTGTCATTTGTAAAACTAAAAATAAAAAATCTTAATAATTTCATTAATGAACACATTGTATGCTAACATTTTAAATAAAAAGATGACTTGGTGGCTCACGCCTGTAATCCAACTACTTTGGGAGGCCAAGACAGGCGGAACCCTTGAGCTCAGGAGTTTGAGACCCGCCTGAGCAACGTGGAGAAACCCCGTCTCTACAAAAAATATAAAAATTAGCAGAGTGTGATGGCTCACACCTGTGGTCCCAGCTACTTGGTGGCTGAGGCAGGAGGATTGCTTGAGTCCGGGAGGCGAAAGTTGCAGTGAGCCGAGATCGCGTCACTGCACTCCAGCCTGGGTGACACAGCGAAACTCTGAAATAAAATAAATGAAAAGATGAGTCCATACTAGTCGCATGAATTATTAAATAATCTGCCGGCCAGGCACAGTAATCCCAGCATTTTGGGAAGCCGAGGCGGGTGGATCACGTGGTCAGGAGTTTGAGACCATCCTGGCCAACACGGTGAAACCCCGTCTCTACCAAAAATACAAAAATTAGCCAGGCGTGGTAGAAGGCGCCTGTAGTCCCAGCTACTCGGGAGGCTGAGGCAGGCGAATGGCTTGAAACCAGAAGGCTGAAGTTGCCGTGAGCCGAGATCGTGCTACTGCACTCCAGCCTGGGCAACAAGAGCGAAACTCCGTCTGAAAAAAAAAAAAAAAAAAGACTCTGCCAGCGAACTTAAAAACGTTTCATTACTTTTATTTTCTCTTGGACTTGAAGTAAGCAAGAAGATACAAAAAGTTCAGATATTTCTAGGTATGGGGAAAAAAGGTATGGGTGAAGATTATCTTCTTATCGGACAATACTTTTTCATGGACTATTACTTCACACCAGCGGAGACTCCTCAAAAACAGGAGCTCAATCGTTCCATTCAGAAAAGGAGACACTGGGGCCTAAAGAAGAGAGGTGAGCTACCCACCCACCGTCACAAAACGACTTAGTGGCAAAGCTAGGACTGGAACTTGAGACTGTAACTCCAAACTCTTCTCCCCACCTCCCATTTAACTTACCAGCGTTAAGCTTCCCTGAAATAAAAACGTAGTATTAGGGGGAAAAAGAAGAGGTTACCACCAAGACGAAAGGTTTTCGGTGGGCGAAAACGTTTTAAGGATTTTAGCACAGGGATGAGGGGTGAAAACCGGAGTTTCGGTAAGATAAGGAAGAAGCTGCTGAAAGTTCCCAGCCCGCCCCCATCACGGTGAAAGCGGTCGTCTGGGTCCCCGACACCTAAGTGTATTAGGGCAACAAGAGTGAAGGGCACCGAGGCCTAGCATCGCCTCACTTTCTTCTCGCGGGTTTTTCTCTCTTCTCTCCGCCGTTCGAACTCCTCGAAGGAGATTTTCCCTTCCAAGTAGTCGATGAGTTCCGGACTGAACCCTGACATGTTTGCAGGGTCTGTCTGTGCAACCCCAGGAACCGGGACAGAGAACCGGAAGAGCAGCGCTTTCCAGACGCTACCTCGCCAGGGCCAGCAAAAGCAAGGAACCGGCGTCCTTCCGCGAAACCCGCCGGGTCTGCGCCGCAGCCGCAGCACTCAGGTTCCGCGTGCGCGCCAGGCCGGGACCTATATATAGGAGGCGCGTCTCTTGCAGACTCGGTCGGCCGACTGGCTCAGCTCTCGGTGCGGAGTGTTAGATAGCTCAAAAAAAAAAAAAAAAAGTGCTTTAAATATATTTTCTTTAACCTGGGTGATTTCCCTCAATTCTTCACTAAGTGTTAGTTTCATTCTCCCAATCCATTTTTTTTTTTTAAAGACGGAGTCGCGCTCTGTCACCCAGGCTGGAGTGCAGTGGCGCGATCTCAGCTCACTGCAACCTCCGTCTCCCGGGTTCAAGCGATTTTCCTGCCTCAGCCTCCCGAGAAGCTGGGACTACAGGCACCCGCCACCACGCCTGGATAATTTTCTGTATTTTTAGTAGAGATGGGGTTTCACCGTGTTAGCCAGGATGGTCTCGATCTCCTGACCTCGTGATCCGCCGGCCTCGGCCTCCCAAAGTGCTGGGATTACAGGCGTGAGCCACCGCGCCCGGCCTCTCCCAATCCATTTTCTTTCCTGAAGGTTCTTTAAATTAATTTGGTCACTGCTGTGTGATATTTTTTTCTTAATTGAACCATTTGCTCTGCCACGTGCATGTTTCACTCTCCAGTTCTCCCCTGCCACAGAAAGCTAAAACCCTCCCCCAATGTATGCTTTAAATTTCACTCCCGCCATTTCTCCCCCACCCGCGCCCTGCTCCCACCCGAAATCCTCAAACTCTCCCTTTCCTCAAGCACCTTCTCAGTCTGTAAATACGTTCACCTGGGCTTCCTGTTCCACCTCTCCCACCCAAGTTTTCTTCCTTTCCTAACAGCAAACTTTCAGAAAGAACCAAATACTTGGTATGGTTACTACACACTGTTGCCCGTATTAGTGTATAATAAATATATAGGCCATCTACTCTTTTATACATATTACATATATTTCTCAAAATAATCCTTTCTTCTCAGTAGGTGTTATTCCTAATGCTATTGTCTCTATCTAATAAGTAGTAGAGCCAGGATTTGAACCCTGGTTTCTGACTCCAGGTCCCATGCTTGGAACTATAATATACTGCCTTCTCTGAATGGTACGGTTTTTCAACTCCACATTCCTGTGATTTATATTTTCCCTTATATTATAATTATCCATTTGTCCAATTCTAGAGACACTAGCTCTAAACATCTTGACAACAGCCCTAACTGATGCATCATTGTAAGCCCTACTGTATGGCCTAATAATTTGTGCTGAAAACACATTTGTGAATTATATTGGATGGAACTGAAAGTGCCTTTGGAACCTGGGGCAAGGGAGCTGGAGTAGGGAAATGAAGCTCAATATGAAGCTAAGGTTAAAGACAAGTTAGAGGGAGAGTATCACCTAGCTATCTTTATGACAATCCTGGTGAGGATAAACAGCAGAAGGATGGGAGAATGAGGGGCCAGGACCTGCAAGGACAGGACTGCCAGGTGAGAAAAAATATATATATATCTTTCAGCTAGAAGTCATTCCCTTTCTCATGAGGAAGGATCCTCAGAGTCCTACCTCTGTATAAAATATGGAAGGTGAGCAGGGTGGAGTATGTTAAAGCAATCCACTTAAACCACTTACAGGGAAATTCTCCTCTAAATTTTTCCAGACAGTGGAGGAACTGTGTCTAAGTGGAATTTAGGAATCTTGAGTCCTAACTCTCCTAGGGGAAAAGAAGAGAAATCAAGTGAGGAGGGATGGTTACCTATAAGGAGAATACTCTCCTAAGACCCAGATGACTTAGACTATCTTGTCTTATTGTTGGCTATCTGAAATATGGGAATAACAATTCTGGAGATATAGATTCATATTATGAAGAACAGGAAGCAGTGAACAAGGGGTAGGAGGGTGGTTTTTTTGTTTGTTTTGTGTGTGTGGGTTTTTGTGGCTATGGAACACCTTAATGACATGAAAGTTATTTTAGCAGTCAGACTGTTGCAACATATCTTGAAATTTCAATCTTTCTGTTTTTCTTTCCCCCTCTTCCTTGGGAGAGATTTGTCTCCTGATGAGTCAGAGGTATCCACATTACCTTGGGATGAAGTGGAATGGTTATGGAGATGAAGTGGAAAAATACATTCAGGCTTGTTTTGAAAATCAAAATGGAAATTCTGAAGGAAGCAGAACATTGAATTTTTACCATGACCATGTAATTAAAAGCATACATTCTTTCTTCTTGCCAGGGAAAAGAGCCAGGATGGGCTGGGACCCTATGTGGGAGACTATTTTTCCATGACTTTATTAATTGTTCTGAAAAAGCTTGTGATAGCTTTGTTCTAGGCTAGCCTTTCAAGGCTGTTTTCAAATCAAACAGCCTTGCAAGGTGGAGCTATTGTCTCTTTCTGGGGCAGGGAACAAATTTTTTTTCCGAACAGTGTAATAAATGTTTCCCTCTGGGCAAAGTTTGGGCGTATTTGCTAGCAGTGCCATTAGAAGAGTGGGGATTGCCTAAGGTTGGAGTTCCTCAGCTTTGACACAAACCCACTGTGCACAGCATACACCTGGACGCACATTCACATGGCCCCCTTGATACTTGGGGAGTAAGGAAAACTGATGTAAGTGTAAAACTCATGTCACTACCTGCCATGCCATCAGTAAGAAAGTCAGTTGTCTCAGACATAAGGTGTCTCATGTATCTGCCAAGTTTGATAAAAGTGTAGAAAGCGGCCGGGCGCGGTGGCTCAAGCCTGTAATCCCAGCACTTTGGGAGGCCGAGACGGGCGGATCACGAGGTCAGGAGATCGAGACCATCCTGGCTAACACGGTGAAACCCCGTCTCTACTAAAAAATACAAAAAACTAGCCGGGCGCGGTGGCGGGCGCCTGTAGTCCCAGCTACTCGGGAGGCTGAGGCAGGAGAATGGCGTGAACCCGGGAGGCGGAGCTTGCAGTGAGCTGAGATCCGGCCACTGCACTCCAGCCTGGGCAGCAGAGCGAGAGTCCGTCTCAAAAAATAAAATAAAATAAAAAAAGTGTAGAAAGCTAGTGTGTAGCTTGCAAGTAGGATAAAAGCTCACACTCTTAACAGTTCTTGGCCACCCTAGATCTGGGACAGAGGACAATAGGCCAAGTGCTGGGGAATGAGACACTCACTGAAGAGGAGCAGAGGCTCCTTTCAGTGTTGAGAGATTGCCAAGGACCTATATAGGGAAGTATCGGAGACTCCTCCAGAGCCTAAAACACCTGCAGAACATTTATTTGCATTGGAACAAACACTACATACACTTCATCTATGTTCTGGCAGTAGTTCTCAGCCAAGAGCAAAATCATTTCCCTAGTGAATTTTAGAAATGTGTGTAGGGAGGTTTTGGGGTTTTGTTTGTTTATTTGTTTGTTTGAGACGGAGTCTCGCTCTGTTGCCAGACTGGAGTGTAGTGGCACGATCTCGGCTCACCGCAACCTCCATCTCCCGGGTTCAAGTGATTCTCCTGGCTCAGACTCCCGAGTAGTTGGGACTACAGGCGTGAGCCACCACGCCCAGCTCATTTTTGTATTTTTACAAGAGACAGGGTTTCACGATGTTGGCCAGGCTGGTCTCGAACTCCTGACCTCAGGTAATCTGCCCACCTCAGCCTCCCAAAGTGCCGGGATTACAGGCATGAGCCACCACGCCCAGCCCCCAGGAGGTTTTGATTGTCAAAATGATAGGGCAGGCTGGGTGCGTTGTCCAAATGTCCCATGTGGACGCCCTTCCTTTTCAATGCCCTGAAACTGGTAAGCATTCCCTTTGTGGAGGTCTTAACACTCAGAGCAGGGACAGTATTAAGAAAGGGAAAACCAACCACTAGTACTTGGAACTCGACAGAGGTGAAAAACTCCCTACCACTCTACCATTTATATGAATAAGCTATACTTTTATGAGGAATAGCTCATCAAGAATTACTTAAATTTTTTAAATGGCAAGAAAAAAAGTTTTGACATTAACTAAAAGGAGCTTCCATTACTGTGTGAAGACTGGATGAATAGCACATGTTTATTTCAATTCAACAAGTATCTATTGAACAATTGCTCCATGCTAGGCATCGTACTAGCTGCTGGGGAAATAAAGGTGAATTAGATATGGTCTCTGCTCACAAAGACCTCATGACTCTTCAGGGGAAACAGACACATATACGACTAATTACAATAGAACATCTTAAACCAGACACAAAATCTGTTCCTGCACAAATATTTTATTCTTCATATACAATATCAATAATCCACCAAAAAAAAAAAAAACCACAGTAAACTATTTTGAAATGCACAGACTAATGTTAGGACAATGTTGCATTTTAGTGCAACATTCCTTTTGCAGGAATCATAGAGAAGATGATGCAGCTATCTATAAAGATACAGGAAAAGCAGCTATTCCAAATGTGAATATGGGAATCAGAATAACTCAGCATGAGCTAGAGTAAGGAGGGCAGGGGCTGGTTGGAAAGAGAGGAAATCACCTGTTTCTACTTTTCCTTCCTGAGGAGGTTGTGTATGAGAGCAAGGGCTGGGGCATTGCTAGAATATTTTATGTGGCACAATGTCCACCTCTGAATATTCTGGCAAAGAGCATCTTCAGAGGCATTGACAACTTCTAGAATCCCATGTTTGTTGTGGTTGTTTGCTTCCATTTTAACTTAATTGTGGCTGTTTATCACTTGCCCTCATTTCTTATGAAACTAAAACTGTGAGGTCTTTTAGTAGTGTATGCTGAACATGGGAATGCATCTTCTTTTTAGGAAAGGAAGACAAATTTTAAACCCAACCCCCTATCACATATAATGAATTTTACTATACTAAAAGTGAGCATGTCCCTTTAAAAAAAATTGGTTGATAAAAGATAATAAACTTAAAAGACACGTTTTAAAAACAAGCTTAAAGAAATATCTAATTTAGATTATAATCTTTTTTCAGTTTGTGATGTTTTTGTAACTCCTACAAATGCATGCACTGCTCTACATCAATATTTATGGTTGTACAGGAAAAACACTCCATAAATATGCATAGAAATCATAGTTCCAGCGATTTATATGTAAATATGGAAATGTGGAATAAAATCATTACAAACTGAAAAATAAAAGTGAGGGGGAAAGAAACTCCACGAAAGTTTAGCTACGGCAGTGGTTGAATTTTTCTAATGAGAGGCTTCATCTGTAGTTTTACAATAGCCAGACACCTGAAAGAACAAGACAATGTTATAATTAAATAGAAACTGAAGACTACACAGTCAAACCAACGACCCCCAAAATCAACATATTTTAATGAAAACTCTTTTTTTCATCATTTTCTCACCAGAGATGTAAGGAACATAGAGCTCATAATTATGAAATATACTCCAAATCAGAAGCTTTGTGTTTTTTTTTTTTTTTTCCATAAAGGTGAATAATTCCTGTTCTTTTACGATACCACCAACTGGGTGCTTTATCAGTTTCCTGCCCTTAAATATTACCTCATTCCATGCTCACATGAAAGTATTTATTTGATATTTTCTATGATACTTTCTGTAAGGTAGAAACTAGTATCTGCAATTTACAGATGAACAAGCTGAGGCTTACAAGCAATTTATCTGCCTTTTACGAAGAGAGGTAGTATGCTATTTTTTTTTTTTTTTTTTTTTTTTACGGAGTCTCACTCTGTCGCCCAGGCTGGAGTGCGGTGGCCGGATCTCAGCTCACTGCAAGCTCCGCCTCCCGGGTTTACTCCATTCTCCTGCCTCAGCCTCCGGAGTAGCTGGGACTACAGGCGCCCACCACCTCGCCCTGCTAGTTTTTTGTATTTTTTAGTAGAGACGGGGTTTCACTGTGTTAGCCAGCGCGGTGGCTCAAGCCTGTAATCCCAGCACTTTGGGAGGCCGAGACGGTAGTATGCTATTAATAACTATTCTCTGAAACCCTAAGGCCTAAGTGTAAAAAATAGTAAAGAGAAAACTTCATTAATATCTTACTGTTTCTTCTATTTTATTTTCTCATTTTAGAACAATATCCAATGGCATATTCCACATGGTAAGTTATATGTTCTTTTTAGAATAGCAATCATTATTTTTTAATCATCACATTTAAAAGAACTAATAATGAAAACCCTTTCACAAACACCATGAAGCACAAGAAAGACAGGCTTCCTCAGAATTTCAAAATTACACTTGTGGGAGAACGGGAAAAGATTTTAATTATGATTCCATTCCCTTTATCATTCAGCTAAACAAAAAGCTAATGGATTGAAATCATAATGTATTTGCTTGGAATTCACCATACTTGTTCCTTTTTTTTTTTTTTTTTTTGAGACGGAGTCTCGCTCTGTTGCCCAGGCTGGAGTGCAGTGGCGCCATGTCCACTCACTGCAAGCTCCGCCTCCCGGGTTCATGCCATTCTCCTGCCTCAGCTTCCTGAGCAGCTGGGACTAAAGGCACTCGCCACTACGCCCGGCTAATTTTTTGTGTTTTTAGTACAGACGGGGTTTCACTATGTTAGCCAGGATGGTCTTTATTTCCTAACCCCGTGATCCTTCCGCCTTGGCCTCCCAAAGTGCTGGGATTACAGGCCTGAGCCACCGCGCCTGGCCAATCATACTTGTTCTTTTTAAATGGTAGGTGTTGGTTTGATAGGAATGCTAAAGTAATAAGAGTAACGAAATTCGCTGGGCGTGCTGACTCATGCCTGTAGTTACAGCACTTTGGGAGACTGAGGTGGGCAGATCACGAGGTCAGGAGTTCGAGACCAGCCTGGCCAACATGGTGAAACCCTGTCTCTACTAAAAAAAATACAAAATTTATCTGGGCATGGTGGCGGGCACCTGTAATCCCAGCTACTCAGGAGGCTGAGGCAGGAGAATTCTTTGAACCCGGGAGGCAGAGGTTGCAGTGAGCCAAGATCACACCATTGCACCCCAGCCTGGGTGACGGAGTGAGGCTCCACCTCAACAACAACAAAAAAAGTAATGAAATTCAAATCTTAATAAATTTTTAAGTTTTTTCTATGAGAAAAATGCCATCCTTACTAATAGTCAACCTTTTCTTTCTATAGGTGAGGAAGTTGAAGTTCAAATATATGCATAATACTTTATCCCCCAAAAAACCATTCTTTTAATTTTTAATTCCCATCTAATCCAATAACTCAATTTGACATATGTCTTTATGTAGATTTTCCACATAACTTAGCTATATCACTTGGTCTGGAAAAAGATACAGGTAAGAGTGTGGCCATGTTATTAATTTAATAATCCTATTAAGAGAGATAATTTTATTATTTTAATATGTCTCTGCCTGGATAACTATGCTTAAAAAATAAAAACTGTCATTTCTTTTTAAAACAAGACTATAAAATACCTGAACTAAATCCAAATACTTAACAGTGAGGAGTATAAGCAGAACTGAGCACTTATTCCTATGAGGAAATAAAATTATTTTTTCAAATAAATACTTTCAAAATATCTACTTTATGGCTGACTTGTATGTTTAGACAGATCCTGCGAATAAAGGGCCAACTTTTACCTGAGCTCAGAAGAAACTTTCAGCCTTTGAGATAATTGTGAAAGGAGTTTTTCTGCTCTTCATAATCTGCAGATGCAGAAGCAGTAAGTTCTGATTGAAAAGAGAGAGGTCTAGGATTCTCATTCATGGGGAAAGGATTTGGAAATGTTCCAAGATCAAGACCTCTGCCCTTAAAATATGCCTGAAGGCTTCTGAAAAACTAAAGAGAGAAAGAAAATGATCAATGCCAGATATAAATGAAACAACAAAAATAAAGGTGATTTTTTTCCCTGTTTTTCCCCTGAATTGACTTTAAGGCTAATCTAAGAGGCAAGAGGTTGGAAATCAAAATCCAGAAATACAAGTACATGCTTCAAATACTTCTCCTCCCCTCCCCTGTAACTTCTTTCTGATATTTCAACCCTAACCAAAATAATTCACCATTTTTAGTGAAAATTGAAGGAAGACTATGGAACAGCACCACAGTCGAAAGATTCATTGTGAACTATCTGAGTACTAAGGTCAAAGATGAAAATGAACTCCATAATAAGCAGCTCAGTATCTCCTCTTCCTTAAGATGAGATCTCTGTCACTGCCTTCTTCAATAGTTTCTTTTCAGATTTTCATTAGGAAATGAACACAGAAGATGTGCAAAGTGCTACTTGCTTCGATATCGGCAGGACAGGCAAACTCCAAAACTGGGGCTTAGCCCAGGACGGTTCTTGGCTTTGCCCAGAAAAGAATTTAAGGGCAGGCTGACTGTGGTAACAATCTTTTATTGAAAGATACTGCTCCTGCCAGAACAAGGCTAACTCACAGGTAGTGCACCCAGAGTTGACAACATATAGGTTCTTAGCAACTGTGTTTTTATCCATTTTTGAATATATGCAAATTAAGGGATGGGTTAATGCAAATAGAAGGGGGTTATTTAGAGCTTTCTAGGAAAGAGGTGGTAACTTTTGGGTCATTGCCATGGAAAGGAGTGGTAGCTTCCAGGTCATTGCCATGATATTTGTAAACTGTCATGGCAGTAAGGGGAGTATCATATCCTAATGAGCAATGAGAGCAGGTCGGGACCACTTTTGTCGCCATCTGCTGGTTTCACCCAGTGTTTTTACTTTATCCTGTCTGGACCAGATCCTGTTTTGGTCAGCAGCTGTGACCAGAAAACAAATCCTGCTGGTCTTTTATCTCAGTTTATTTTAATCCTATGTTTTTATATTTCACATCATTCACTTTAGAAAAACCATATTTCAAAATAGTCATGTCAACATGTTTATTGTATTTGGCATATTTTTTAAAGAGAATGTTTACTGATCTTTTGAATTCTATTTTATAGAATATGTTAAAAATATGCCCAGCAAATTGATACCCATGCAGGGCCAACTTTCAATTTTTGCAGTTGAGCTTGGCAATTGCTAGTTACATGATAATTTGTTTTATCATCAGTTCAATCTAAGCTACGCATGAGCAATTCCCTGTTACACTCTTGGTTTTGTAAATGTATTAGAAGTCAAGGCTACAAAGTCAATGTGTATATAAGATCAGTTACAAATGAAATGCACTTTGTGTATATAAGATTGTTTCTAAATATAAATTTGTTTCTCTTTACAGAAACAAATGTAAACTGGCCAGAGAAACAATAGGTTGCCAACCACTAGGGTAGTAAAACTCTGGTCCAATCCTGTTGGAGAATCTTCTCAACCCTTGGTAGCCCCCTTTCCACTATGCTCTGGAAAACAGAATGCTGTGTGAATAAATCCAAAGAGGCATTAGTTCTATCCTGAAACCCAGGCCCCAGGTGTGTTCTTACCAGATCTCTGTTTCTGGGGTTGTTGAGTGGCTTCCATTTGTCTTTGTTTCTTAGTGTGGCTCCATTCACATGCCAAAGCAGCACCAGGGCAACACATAGTAGCAGGAGAGATGCTCTGGTCATGGTGGAGTGAAGCTGAGTGAAAGAGGAAATGGGGGAGCTGTCAATGATCATTGAGAGAGATAGTCAGGGAAGAGAGAGAGAAAGAGAAAACATCGGCCGGGCGCGGTGGCTCAAGCCTGTAATCCCAGCACTTTGGGAGGCCGAGACGGGCGGATCACGAGGTCAGGAGATCGAGACCATCCTGGCTAACACAGTGAAACCCCGTCTCTACTAAAAATACAAAAAATTAGCCGGGCGTGGTGGCGGCGCCTGTAGTCCCAGCTACTCGGGAGGCTGAGGCAGGAGAATGGCGTAAACTCGGGAGGTGGAGCTTGCAGTGAGCCGAGATCGCGCCACTGCACTCCAGCCTGGGCGACAGAGCGAGACTCCGCCTAAAAAAAAAAAAAAAAAAAAGAGAAAACATCTCTAAAGGCAGACAAGGAAGGAGAAATAGCATACTGGTTCATCTAAGTTTTACAGCCATATTTTTTCCAGATTGACTTCTAAATGAGGACCCCAAAATCCAACTGATTAGCTTAAAGTAGCCCATCATGATGAGAATGTTATACAGTGATAAGCAAAAAAAGTATGAACATAACATAGAAAGTCTGAGTATGCCTCTTTCATCTTTGAATAAAAAGTACTTTGTTGTCTCCAAAGAAACTGCAATTCTCAAAATAATAACAAAAAACAAAACCTTACATTACTTTTAAGCCTTAAGACAGCGGTCTTAAAAAAAAAAAAAAAAAAAAAAAAAAAGAAATTACTTCAGATACCCTGAGCTGAGAAATACACCTTACACACACATCTGAGACAGACAGACACGTACCACAACAGTGTGAGTAGAGATTGTCTTCCACTCCAAGGTGTGAAATGGAAACTGAGACACATCATAGAAAAGGCTAATAAAGCTTACCAGGAGTTTGGTTTTGCCTGGTCCTCCTAGGTAATCCTGCCTATAATTGGCAAGGCAATTCATGGGTACTTATAACCAATGGATTGGGTGCAGGTGGAAGTCACTGACGTGAGCAAGGAAGTTCAAAAATAATGATTTCTTATTCATCCAGAGCACAAAGACTCTTGAGAGTCAGATCCTCAAGCTTTTTCAGGGATAAGCTATTTGCCTTAGAAATGCGGCAGCCGTTCCTTGAACCACTAAATATTTTATGGGGATTTTATAAAACACACAAAGCACTTCCACACAGCAAAGTGATTTTCTCCTTTTTTACTTTTAAGGGAAGGGATATACGTAGCAGCTAGAAATATGATGATGATTATCCCACCTATTAGAATGTTCTTTGGGAGATACCACTTTTTCAAGTTAACAGCATTTTTTAAACAGAAAATTCTTTTGTGAGAGACAACATTACTCTTTTTGACCTATATCTTGTACTTTTTCTGAGAATCCCAAGAAGCTTTACAAGTTTTAAATAGTAGCATCGTTTATCATAATATCCCTTCAAAATAGAGCAAGAAGAAAACACATGTTTCATGGAAAAAAGAAAAATTACTATACTTACAACATTCCATTGCTGAATAAATGCCATCTGTAGAAAACGGGAGGCCGAGAAATTGGACTTGAGTTGTGACGTTGCTTTGGTTCCAATGATTTAGAACAAAATTTAGGACAAGATATTTATTCAGAAGGCTGGTGATCTGGACTGGAAACTATAGTCTCAGCCTTGCCATCTTGACCCTGGGCAACTTACTACGACCTCTGCCCTTCATTTGTGCATTTCCTCTGTTTATTCAGTCAGCAGACTTTTAGAAAGTGCCTACTGTGTGCCAGGCACTGCAATAGGCTTTGAGGATGAAACGATAAGAATAATAAATACAGTCCTTGCCCTCATTAAATAGAGTAGTAGGCAAGATAAATATTAATTAAATCATTATACAACCAAATGTGTACATATAAGTCAACAATCGTTTTTATGAAATAGCGAGTGCTATGAAAGTACAGAAAAAGGAAATTTGACTTAGTCTGAGGGCCAGGGAAGGCTTCTGTGAGGAAATGACCTTACATCCAGTCAATTGAATAGGAGTTGCCTAGGCAACCTGAGGAGGACAGAGGGAGAAGCGTGTCAAACAAGGTGAACAGCTGTGCTAGGAATGGGACACATTAAAGGTACTGAAATTATACCAGGCATAGAGGGAGCAAGTGAGGAGCCTGATGCAAGATGGGGCCAGAGAGGCAGTCAGATTATGATCTTTCAGCTACAAGTAATGCTTACTAATTAAAAGGGTTTTAGGCATCTAAGCAGCTTGATAATACTTGCATTTATTCTGGTTGCAGTGGGAAGGACAGACTGAGCTAGAAAAGAGGGCTGCACAAAGCCAGTTGGGTGGTTACACAGTAGTCCAGGCAGGAAAAGATGTCAACTTGGATTAGGATGGTGTTAGCACAGATGCAGAGATTATAGGTAGATCTGAGAGAGATTTATAAGGGATTGTTAATGTACTGGATACTATGGGGTGGGGGGCTAAGGAGACGGGAGTTTCAAAACCAATTGCTAGGTCTGTGTGTTATGCAGGTGAGTGGGTTACAGTGCCATTCACCAAGATATCAAACCCAGGCATGGAGGAGTGAAGATCATCATTCCATTTGAAATGTGTTGAGTTAGAGGAGGCTTTGAGATTTCCTCATGGGGATGGAGAGTATGCAATACTCTGGAGTTCAAAGGAGAAATATGGGAAGGAAATGCAAATTTGGGAGTTGTTGGTATAGAAGTGAATGAGATTACATCGGTAAAGGTTAGAATATGAGGAAAAAAGGAGGCCACAAACTTGAGCTTTGAGAAATGTTAACATGTAACAGCAACATACAGGAATCTACAAAAGAGATCCTGGAGTTGAGAGAAAATCAGTAAAGTATGGAAGCAAGAGAAGAAAGTGTTTCAAGAAGGGACACACTGGATAAAATGGGTCTATGGAGCATTTGAACTGTTTTGGTAGAAAGTTAGATTAGAAAGGAGTGGATAGAGAGCAAAAAGATTGAGTATAGCAAGCTCTTAGAAACGCAGCTATGAAAAGAAAGAAGGTAGTTACTAGAGTGAGAAGTAGAGTCAAGGAAAGGTGTTGTAGTTGTTAAAATGTGAGAGGCTTGTTTGTTTAAATGTCAGTGATTAGGTGAGTAAATGAACACCCCAGAATTTTATTACATCACTCTCTTTAAAACCCTAGGACTTTAAAGTTAAAGTATCTAATAATATTGAAACATTAAATTTTTACTGAGGTTCAGCATATACAAATCAATAAACGTAATCCATCACATAAACAGAACCAATGACAAAAACCACAACATGATTTGTCTCAATAGATGCAGAAAAGGCCTTCGACAAAATTCAACAGCCCGTCATGCTAAAAACTCTCAATAAACCAGGTATTGATGGAACATATCTCAAAATAATAAGAGCTATTTATGACAAACCCACAGTCAATAACATACTGAATGGGCAAAAACTGGAACATTCCCTTTGAAAACCGGCACTAGACAAGGATGCCCTCTCTCACCACTCCTATTCAACATAGTATTGGAAGTTCTGGCCAGGGCAATCAGGCAAGAGAAAGAAATAAAGGGTATTCAATTAGGAAAAGAGGAAGTCTAATTGTCTCTGTTTGCAGATGACATGATTGTATATTTAGAAAACCCCAACGTCTCAGCCCAAAATCTCCTTAAGCTGATAAGCAACTTCAGCAAAGTCTCAGGATACAAAAATCAATGTACAAAAATCAATGTGCAAAAATCACAAGCATTCCTACACACCTATAACAGACAAACAGAGAGCCAAATCATGAGTGAACTCCCATTCACAACTGCTAGAAAGAGAATAAAATACTTTGGAATACAACTTATAAGGGATGTGAAGGACCTCTTCATGAAGAACTGCCAACCATTGCTCAAGGAAATAAGAGATGACACAAACAAATGGAAAAACATTCCATGCTCATGGATAGGAAGAATCAATATTGTGAAAATGGCCATACTTCCCAAAGTAATTTATAGAATCAATGCTATTCCCATCAAGCTACCATTGACTTTCTTCACAGAACTGAAAACAACTACTTTAAATTTCATATGGAACAAAAAAAAGAGCCCACATAGCCAAAAATACAACAAAAAAGAAGAAGGAAACAAACAAAAAAAACAAAGAACAAAGCTGAAGGCATCATGCTACCTGACTTCAAACTATACTACAAGGCTACATTAACCAAAACAGCATGGTACTGGTACCAAAGCAAATATGTAGACCAATGGAACAGAACAGAGGCCTCAGAAATAACAGCATACATCTACAACCATCTGATCTTTGACCAACCTGACAAAAACAAGCAATGGGGAAAGGACTCCCTATTTAATAAATGATGTTGGGAAAACTGACTAGCCAAATGCAGAAAGCTGAAACTGGATCCTTTCCTTACACCTTATACAAAAATTAACTCAAGATGGATTAAAGACTTAAACATAAGACCTAAAACCATAAAAACCCTAGAAGAAAATCTAGGCAATACCATTCAGGACACAGGCATGGGCAAAGACTTCAGAACTAAAACACCAAAAGTAATGGCAACAAAAGCCAAAATTGGCAAATGGGATCTAATTAAACTAAAGAGCTTCTGCACAGGAAAAGAAACTATCATCAGAGTGAACAGGCAACCTACAGAATGAGAGAAAATTTTTGCAATCTATCCATCTGACAATGGGCTAATAGCCAGAATCTACAAAGAACTTAAACACATTTAGAAGAAAAAAGCAAACAACCCCATCAAAAAGTGGCGAAGGATATGAACAGACACTTCTCAAAAGAAGACATTTATGCGGCCAACAAACATGGAAAAAAAGCTCATCATCACTGGTCACTAGAGAAATGCAAATCAAAACCACAATGAGATACCATCTCACCCCAGTTAGAATAGCGATCATTAAAAAGTCAGGAAACAACATATGCTGGAGAGGATGTGGAGAAATAGGAACGCTTTTACACTTTTGGTGAGAGTGTGAATTAGTTCAACCATTATGGCAGACAGTGTGGTGATTCCTCAAGGATCTAGAACTAGAAATATCATTTGATCCAGCAATCCCATTACTGGGTATATACCCAAAGGATTATAAGTCATTCTACTATAAAGACACATGCACACATATGTTTATTGTGGCACTGTTCACAACAGCAAAGACTTGGAACCAACCCAAATGCCCTTCAATGATAGACTGGATAAAGAAAATGTGGCACATATACACCATGGAATACTATGCAGCCATGAAAAAAGACATGGATTTGGAGGGACGCAGATGAAACTGGAAACCATCATTCTCAGCAAACTAACACAGGAACAGAAAGCCAGACACTGCATGTTCTCACTCATAAGTGGGAACTGAACAATGAGAACACATGGACACAGGGAGGGGAACGCCACACACCAGGGCCTATTGGGGGTTGAGGAGCTGGGGGAAGGATAGTACTAGGAGAAATACCTAATGTAGATGACGGGTTGATGAGTGCAGCAAACCACCATGGCACTGTATGCTTTGTAACAAACCTGCATGTTCTGCACATGTACCCCAGAACTTATAGTATAATCAAAAATAAATAAATAAAATTTTTACTGATATTATAGCAAAAAGTCACGACACTATAAACTCCTTAGACAGTGCCCACCCTCATATTCCCAGTGCCTAATGTTGAGCCCAATATGCAAGCATTTTTAAAACAGGAAACACTGCCTGAATAAATTAGAACAGATTTTCATAGCCATTTATCTACAAATAATTGATAGTTCCATTTGTATAAAAACATAGCTCATTTGTTCTTTTAAGAGCTTCTTACATTTTTAAGACATATTTAAAGTTTCTCAAAGGAACCAATGAACCAAAGGTAACATACATACTATAGTCTTGTTCCTTAACACTGGAGTTTCCTTGATAGAACGTAGAACTATATGTTTAAGTTAAAAAAATTAATTTCTTTGTTTCTTTTTTAAGAGACAGGGTCATACTCTGTTACCCAGGCTGGAGTACAGTGGTACCATCATAGCTCACTGCATCCTCCTAGGCTCAAGTGATCCTTCCACCCTAGCCTCCTGAGTAGCTAGGCCTAGAGGCACACATCACCATGGCTGGCTCTCTTTTTTTTTTTTTTTTTTTCTTTTTTTGTAGAACCATGTCTCACTATGTTGCCCAGGCTGGTCTCAAACTCCTGGCCTCAAGTCATTCTCCTGCCTAAGCCTCCCAACGTTCTGGGATTTCAGGCATGAGCCACCATGCCTGGCCACTTTCTTAATTTTAAACTTCTTTTTTAAAGAGCAGAAGGTACCATTGATAACGTTGATTATGACATTTCCTTCAAAATGTATCAACACAGCACTAAGTAGATATTTTATAATTATTTGGTTAATAGGTTCAATTCAGAGAGAGAGAGATAAGAAAAAATACCCCACAATATTTTAGGTTCTCAAACCATTAGTTTCTGGTCCAAATCATCTCATTTAGCCTCTTCACTAAGTAGTGCGTTTGTAAAAGTAGCAGCAGGCGAAAAGGTGCTTCTGCACCCAGAGGCATTTGAATGAAATTCTTTGCTAGCATTTCTCAGGTGGAATTTGTAAAGAAAATAGAGTACTCAGCACAGAACCACACACATGAAAGAAATCCAAATATGTGTTGATTGAATTACAAATTGAAGTATAATATAAATGCAAACACAGGGTAATTGTGGGGAAAGCATACTAAATAAAGAAGGTAGGGAGGAATCTTTAAACCATTTATTGGACTATATAACCTTTTCAAACCCTTCTTGTCTCTATTAAGAAAAAAAAAAAAAAAACCAGAGCTGATACAGCTTGTTAGCTGTGTCATGAACAGGGACATAAAAATTTAATCTCTTTTTTCTTCCCCTTGGCCTAAGTGAATAGGAAAATTATTATTTATAGAGTGCCTCCTCAGTGATGATGAGGACTTCAAAAATAAGGGAAAGTTTGCTCATATGATTAATAGAGCAGGCTAGGCAGCTTTCTGCTCATAGCCATAACTGCTTTTTTTGTGTGTGGCAGCAGACAGATTTCAGTTTGAAGGTGGAATAAAGAGAAGGAGGAAGAAATAAACCTCTTGTGATACACAGAACAGAAGCAAAGAGCTGTGGGTCAAGGGAGCCATACTGAATATGATGGACAGGAGAGTAGGGGCTCACCCCTCATATTCTGGGGGCACAAAAATCTTCCAGATTCTATGAGACCCAGAGGAGGTGAGGGATGGCACAGAAACTATTGAAGATGAATTTCCCTCCTCCCCCATTGGTATAGGAGCTGAGAGTCAAACAAAGTTGGTTAAAAACACACATGACATTCTCAAAAACTTCCACAGTAGGATGAACCATTTGTCCTTTTCAGCAGCATCTATACTAAGTGTAAGTATAAAGTTGACCCTCAGAATTCTGTATTTATTCACTATGGAGAAATCTGTTAAGTTCTTTGCTATCATCAGTTTTGTTTTTTAAAAAATGGCAAAGTAAAGATGGCAGTAATAGAAACTGGGGACTATTAGAGGGAAGGAGAGAGGGAGGAAGGCAGGGGTTGAAAAACTAACTGCCGGGTACTATGCTCAGTACCTCGGTGATGGGATCATTCATATCCCAAACCTCTGCATCATGTAATATACCCAGGTAACAAACCAGCATATGTACCCCCTGAATCTAAAATAAAAGTTGGAAAAAAATGTTAGAGGGGTATATTAAAAAGGATAAAAGATTTTCCTCTGTTTAAAATATGTTACAGCTGTTTTTACCTAATAGGGCCAAAGTGTGAGCCAATTCCAAAAGCCTGAGTATTGGGGGAACCTGCCCCCAATATTTCAACATAGGTTTCTTCTATTTTCCGTAAGTGTCGGCCAGCTGAGAAATAAAGAGAAAGAGTACAAAGAAAGGAATTTTACAGTTGAGCCACCACGGGTGACATCACATATTGGTAGGACCGTGATGACCACCTGAGCCTTAAAGCCAGCAAGTTTTATTAAGGATTTCAAAAGGTGAGGGGGTGCAAGAACAGGGATTAGGTCACAAAGATCACATGCTTCAAAGGGCAAAAAGGAGAACAAAGATCACATGCTTCCGAGGAAACAGGACAAGGGTGAAATCAGAAACTCCTGATAAGGGTCCAGCAAAGATCACAAGGCAAAGGGCAAAAGCAGAATTACTGACAAGGGTCTATGTTCAGCGGTGCACGTATTGTCTTGATAAACATCTAAACAACAGAAAACAGGGTTGGAGAGCAGAGAACTGGTCTGACTTCAAATTTACCAGGGTGGGGTTTTTCCCTACCCTAGTAAGCCTGAGGGTACTGCAGGAGACCAGGGCATAATTCAGTCCTTATGTCAAGCCCATAAGACAGACACTCCCAGAGCAGCCATTTATAGACCTCCCCTCAGGAATGCATTCCTTTCCCAGAGTATTAATCCTTGCTAGGAAAAGAATTTAGCTATATCTTCCCTACTTGCACGTCTGTTTATAGGCTCTCTGCAAAAAGAAAAATATGGCTCTTTTTGCCTGACCCCACAGGCAGTCAGATCTTATGGTTGTCTTCCCTTTTTCCCTAAAATCGCTGTTATTCTGTTCTTTTCCAAGGTGCACTGATTTCATATTGTTCAAACACACATGTTTTACAATCAGTTTGTACAGTTAACACAATTATCACAGTGGTCCTGAGGTGATGTACATCCTCAGCTTACGAAGATAACAGGATGAAGAGATTAAAGTAAGACAGGCATAAGAAATTATGAAAGTATTATTTGGGAACTGGTAAATGTCCATGAAATCTTCACAATTTATGTTTCTCTGCCGTGGCTCCAGGCAGTCCCTCCATTCGGGGTCCCTGACTTCCTGCAACACCTGAGACCACAGAGGAAGGAGGCCCTGTGCCAAGCAGGCTGGCCATGCTTCCTCCAGCATGTGAGGCAATTCTGGAAGCCTGAGCCTGTAGAGAAAGGAGGCCCCAGGCCAAGTGGGGTTGCCATGCTTCCTGGAGAGCACTGGCTCTCAAGTCCAGGCTGACCTCACAGCTGCTGCTTCCATCAGGTGTTCATGATCAATTTCTGGGACTTGGGCAACAGCCTCCCTGTCTCCTGCCCCTGGTCTGTCTTCCTCACAGCCACCAGCCTTTCCAGAGCACAAATGCCACAATTTGGGCCAGTAAGAGAGAGCCAGCCAGCGCATCCCTTTAAATCCTGCCCTAAGTACAAGCCATTTCTCCTACAGCTAAGATGGAGGAGTAGAGTCAACAGAGGACAAAAATCATGATAATCATGCTTGAGTGAAAGCCAGCTGGGAGAAACACAGTGAAAAACTAGACATCCGGATTTACACACCGACTGAGACATAAACTGAACTGAGAACCAGGTTCCCAACCCCTTCTCTCATCAGCCCCTACTGATATCTCCAAAGTTATCAGAGGAGTAAAATATTTTCCCTAAAATATAGAAGGTGGAATCATTGCTTACAGTTTTGCAAACAGGTCTTTGGCAGGCAGGCTGCTTTTGTAGCAGAGAGCCTGAGGGCAGACAAGGTCTCACTGCTGAGGTAAAGCTCACATGCATCACATCCCCTTCTCATGGTATCTGGATGCCCATAAAATAAAGTCTAAACTCTTGATTATGATGTAAAGGCTCTTAATATGACCCAGTCCTACCATTCCAGCCACTTGACCTCCAGTGACCACCATTGCACTTATGCCTGAGTGCCTTTGAAATTGCTGTTGCTGCTGTCTGGAATACCTTCTCCAACCCTTGTATGCCCTCATAACTTCTCTCTGTTCTTCAAAGCTCAGATCAAATATCACTTCTTTTGTGAAAAAGAAACCACTGAGTCATTTCAACAGTTCTTGCCAGGTGAAATTAATGTAATTGACCAAATGATTGTGTCCCCCCAAACCCAAATTCATATCTTGAAAACCTACCCCTTGATGTGATCCTATTAGGAGGTGGAGTCTCTGGGAGGTGATTGGTTCATGAGCATAGAGCCCTGATGAATGGGATTAGTGCCCTTCTAAAAAAGACCTCAGGCCGGGCGCGGTGGCTCACGCCTGTAATCCCAGCACTTTGGGAGGCCGAGGCGGGTGGCTCACGAGGTCAGGAGATCGAGACTATCCTGGCTAACATGGTGACACCGCGTCTCTACTAAAAAATACAAAAAATTAGCTGGGCGTAGTGGCGGGCACCTGTAGTCCCAGCTACTCAGGAGGCTGAGGCAGGAGAATGGCGTGAACCTGGGAGGCGGAGCTTGCAGTGAGCCGAGATCGCGCCACTGCACTGTAGCCTGGGCGACAGAGCGAGACTCCATCCCCCCCACCAAAAAAAAAAAAAAAAAGAAGAAGAAGAAGAAGAAAAAAGACCTCAAAGAACTCTCTTGCCCTTTTTCTGCCATGTAAGGATACAAGGAGAAGATGACAGTCTGCAATCCAGAAGATGGCTTTGCCAGAACCCAATCTGTGCTGGCACCCTGATCTTAGACTTCCAGTCTCCAGAACTGTGAGAAATAAATGTCTGTTGTTCACAAGCCACCCAGTCTATGGTACTTTGTTAGAGCAGCCCAAACTAAGACAATCAGGATGACTGCATTTGTTACCACTTGGCTCATGGTACGCAAGGTGCTCTCTTGAAGGAGGCACCATGTCTTTTTTATTATTGATTCTTCAGAGCTTGGTCTTGTCTTCAGAGGTTGGTATAATGCCTGGCACAGTGTAGTTATATCACAAATGTTTATGGAATTAAAAATTCTGTAGGTAAAATTTGAACTTAGATTCTTATGTTATTTCAGCCTTGTTACATTTCCATTTTGTATCATTCACCAGAGATTTACATAATGTCATATTTTAATAAGGAGGGGAGAGATAATTGTAGTTGGCCAATATTTGTCAATTTTACTTAAATAGTCAATAGATCAGTAAAGTGTAAGTTAATATTTGATCTATCTCTTGCACACAAACCAATAGAGACTGGGGAAACTGTGGCGTATTCATGACCACACACACTTTTCTATTTTAATTGTTCTGGATTTGAGGGGGTGGGGCAGAGCTGTTTTGTCCAAGTCCTGAGCTAACTCAGATGGGGAAGCCCAGTCAATAAGATATAATCCATATTCAATATGGTAGTCCCCAGATCACAACATGGGCCTGCTAAAGGAGTTAAAGGACATTAGAACCATCCAGAATAATTATTATTAGTACTGCTTTCTCCCCTCCTTTCAGAAGCAAAGCAGTTCTTATTTATTTATTTATTTATTTATTTATTTATTTATTTATTTTTCCCCTCCAAGGATATGGAAACTTCGGGCCCTATTCGGTACATCCTGCCCTGAAGCTATCCAGGAGCCTAAAGGCCCATGGGTCATAGGAGATATCTCCCATTAGTCATCCATGAAGGGCACCTTGGGATTCCTCTCCTCTCCCTTTGTTCCTTTTAACTGATTATTTAGATTTCTGGCTTATTAGCAAACTTTAAGGATGGCTTGCCCTTCTGATGTAGGATAATAAGCATGGTATTTATTGAATACATACTATGTGTCAGGGCCTCTGCTTTGTCACTTATCATTGTTAATTTTCACAACCCAATGTATAGACCATACTCTTCTCAATTTATACATTGGAAGTGGAGGTTATAAGAGAGACTGAGTTTTCAAGACTGAGTTCCTAGCATGTTACTTAGTATAAATCTAGATGTGTTTTCTTAGGAGTTGAGGGTTAAGACATACTTATGAATAAGAATTCTGTGAAAGGATTCTGAGATGATCCTGGGTTGCAGCAAACCTGGCAGTGCAGATTTAAACCTTAAATTCTCTCTGAGGATTTCAGCCTCCTAAGATCTATATGGCCCAAAGTAGTATGAGGCCTTAGAAGATATGGTAGGGTGAAAATGCCCACCCCAAAGACATTAAGCCCTAATGCTTGTAAATGTCACCTTATTTGGAAGAAAGGTCTTTGTACATGTGATTAAGTTAAGGCTCTTGAGAAGAGACTATCCTGATTTATCAGGGTATGCCCTCAAAGCAATCAGTTTGATCGCTTGTCTTTATTTAAGAGAGGCAGGGGGAGATTTCACAGGCACACATTGGGAAAGGCAATGTGAGCACAGAGCAGAGAGAGATTTGACAATGCTGGCTTTGAGGGCTGGCGTGATGTGGCCACAGGCCAAGGAATGCCAGCAGCCAACAGAAGCTGGAAGAGAAAGGGAACAAGTCCTTCCATATGGTGTCCAGAGGTGGCGGTGTGGCCCTGCCCATGCCTGGATTTTGGCTCAGAGGTACTGAATTCAGACTTTCTGGCCTTCAGAACTGTTAGAAAATATATCTCTGTTGTTTTAAGCCATCCAGTTTTTGGTAATTTGTTACAGCAGCCAAAGGAAAAGAATACAGGGGATGTTGAGACATCAGGCCAATCATGGAGAAAGACTCATGACTCACCGCAACTGCTTTAGGTTCTAGTAAACAGACTAAGCTACAGTAGACCTAGATCCTGGATTCACATTTTTTATTCCCTTTTGAGGAAGGCTGAGCTTCTTCTGTCATCCAGATCACAATACAAAATGGATTTGGATTGAAATATCTATTATGAACCTGAGATTTTACGTAAGTAAAGCTATAATTGAATATCTTTTTGATACAAAAGGGATGACAAAAGGGGCCACGTCAGAATATTAAATTAGATAAGACCCTATCCATGAGTCACATAATTTTGTAGTGAACCACATTTTAGCTTATTAATAAAGTTATGTAAGTATTTGAAAGAAATACCATTCTTAAAATATAACTTAAATTTCCAGGTACATATTTTGTATGATAAAAGGAGTAGTTTTCAAGAAGAAAAAAAAATAAGGACAATTCAGATGGGTAATTCTTTGGATATTTTGGGACATAATTGGGGAAATGATTTTCTTTTAGTGGTATTCATCAGTTGTGAGCTCTGAAATAGAACCAGTGAGCTTTTTTTTTTTTTTTTTTGGAGACAGAGTCTTGCTCTGTTGCCAGGCTGGAGTACAGTGGCATGATCTTGGCTCACTGCAACCTCCGCTCCCAGGTTCAAGCGATTCTCCTGCCTCAGCCTCCCAAGTAACTGGGACTACAGGCATGTGCCACCAAGCCTAGTTAATTTTTGTATTTTTAGTAGAGATGGGGTTTCACCATGTTGGCCAGGATGGTCTCAATCTCCTGACCTCAAAATCCGCTTGCCTCCCAAAGTGCTGGGATGACAGGCATGAGCCATTGTGCCCGGTCATAACCAGTGAGCTTTTATCCTAAGGGGAGAAAAAAATTAACAAAGAACAAAAACAAAAATAGTACCCCACTTCCAAAATGATAGTTCATTCCTAGCATGCTGAGAGCACTCTAAGTACATAAAATGTTATCCAATTATTTTAAACAAAATAGAATAAATAGCAAACATTTATACTCCCCCTTCAAAAGTGCATTCTGTAAGTCTGGCTCTGGAAAAATACATAAGAAATCTCAGAACCTGCTTCTTTACTCCAGAGCTTTGTTCTTTAAAGACCAAGATTACATTCTCAATTAGAAAACTGCAATTTGGTTCCATCACATCCTGACTACTACCGTGTAGTTTTGTCTGTTCTTTCATTTCCCCCTTCCTCATTCCTTTATTGTACATAAAGTAACTGGTCTATGTGCACAAGCATTTTGCATTTTTTTTTTCAACTAAACGCCAATCGTATGTTTTGATTGACATCAAGTGGAGACAGGATGGGGAAAAATACTGATTCTGTGAAAACACCCCCTTTCTCCATTAGTGGCATGCTCATTCAGCTCTTATCTTTATATTCCAGTAAGTTATTTTGCTCTGTTTCAACAACCACAACAAAATCCTTGCATACCTTGTACAATTGGAGAATGTTAATGTTTTTCATTTATCACTGTAAAACCAAGGACAATTTTATAACTTTTTTGTATGTAGCTGTTACATGTAGGGCAATCTGTCTTTCAGTAGGGATAAATTACCCTAAAACAAAAAGAATCCTAGATAGTTTTCCCTTCAAGTCAAGCATCTTGTTGTTTAAATAAACTTCTTAAAAAAAAAAAAAACTAATGGGATTATAAAATGCAGGACAGAAGGGAAGTGAGTGAGCAAAGAAGGGAGACGATTTATGAAGCTGCTATAAAATTTGGAATAATAGTAATGATGGTCTAAACTAGGGTGGGAGCCAGAAAGGGTGACCCTAAAGAGCTAGACTCTTTAAGGCTTAACAACTATGTAGAAGTAGTAGGCAAGTAAGAAGTTGTCAAAATGAATGTTAAATAGATTTTAAACTTGTGTAATTGAGAGGATTTAATAGAAATTTGGAAACTAAAAAGAGCTGCTGATTAGGGCGGGGAAGAAATTACTAGGGGCTGAGCATAGTGTCTCATGTCTGTAATCCTAGCACTTTGGGAGGCTGAGGCAGGTGGATGGCTTGAGCTCAGGAGTTCAAGACCAGCTTGGGCAACATGGCCAAATCCCATCTCTGCAAAAAAACACAAAAATTAGTCAGGTGTGGGGGGTGCATGCCCATAATTCCAGCTATTTGGTGGGGACTGAGGCAGGAGGATCACTTGAACCTGGGAGGTAGAGGCTGCAGTGAGCCGAGATCACGCCACTGCACTCCAGCCTGTATGACAAAGTGATACTCTGTCTCAAACAAAACAAAACAAAACAAAACAAGAAAACCAAACCAAAGAAAGAAATTATTATGTTAAATTTCAACAGTAATTTGAAACTTAGTTTGTCTAGTTCGGTGAAGACTGGTTTAGAGGGCTGGAAAGAACGCACGTATCTTTCTTGAGAACCTACTATGGGTCCGGTACATTATCTCATTTAATCCTCATCCAAATTTTGTAAGATGGATATTACTAGCTACAATTTACCAATGAAGACACAGAATCAGGCAAAATGTACTGCCATTGACTCAGAGATACTTAGATATGGAACTGAGGAAGCAAATCTGTCTGACTTGGTGAATCATCCATCAAGAATATAACATTGAAGTCACAGAGTTGGCTGAAATATCTAAAGGGTAACAAGGAAGGTTGTGGATATATAATTAGAAACAATTTTTCTTTCAAGTTAAGAGTAACAACTAGTATGGTCAGCAAAGATTTTGACAGTGTAGGAAGTGAACTAATATAATTACATATTTCAGGTCTTCATTTAAGAACACCCTTTCTTAGGCAACCTGGCTTGAATTCTACTATAGGCAAATTACTTAATTTCTCTGAGCCTACATCCTTTCTTATGGTATGGGGATAATAATCCTCCTTGTAAGGGTTTTCTCTCTCTCTTTCTCTCTCTTTTTGAGAATGAAATGATAAGCTGAATGTGAATGTGTCTGGCACAGATTTTGTTGTGACAGGTGCTCAATCCATCTGCTGAAAGGACAAAGTATACATGAAAAGGAAGTGTACAAACCCCAAAATACCGTCTGGAAGATTTTATGAAAAGAAACTGCTTACCTCTTTTAGTTTTTTTCTGATTTGTTTTTTGTTTTCTTCAAAGTTAAATTATAGCATATATTTCTGATTAAGGTTTTCAGTTAGTTATATTTGGTACTTAAATATCTGACTGCACTATACAGTCTCACTGGAACAATAAACTTTTAAAAATTTAAAACTGTAAGGTCCAGCAACAAGACAAAGAAAGAACACAATGGAGATTCATAACACTCGCTCTCCATACCCTTTGCTATCGTTAAGTAATAATAGCCAGGTTCTGATCCGGAAACCTCATTTTTGCTTTCAGGATAATGTAAGTATATACAGATATTAGAAGCTTCACTTTGTATCACTATACATAGATATAAAGGCAGCCTCACTTCTGCACGCAAAAGAAACAATCAACAAAGTGAAGAGACAACCTACAGAATGGGAGAATGTATTTTCATAGACCTGATAAGGAGTTATATCCAAAATATACAAGGAATCCAAGCAACTCAATAGCCAGAAAATAACCTGATTAAAATATGGATAAAGGGGCCGAGCGCAGCGGCTCACATCTGTAATCCCAGCACTTTGGGAGGCTGAGGCAGGTGGATTACCGGAGGTCAGGAGTTCAAAACTAACCTGGCTAACACAGTGAAACCAAGCCTCTACTAAAAATACAAAGTGCTTGAGGGCATGGTGGCATGTGCCTGTAGTCTCAGCTACTCAGGAGGCTGAGGCAAAAGAAGTGCTCGAACCTAGGATGGGGAGGTTGTAGTTAGCCACAGAACTCCAGCCTGGGCAACAGAGTGAGACTCTGTCTCAAAAAAAAAAAAAAAAAAAAAAAAGTAAAGGACTTCAATGGATATTTCTCAAAAAAAAAAAGACATACACATGGCCAACAGGTATATGAAAAAATGATCAACATCACTAATAATCAGGAAAATGCAAATCAAAACCACAATGAGATAACACCTCACATGTTAGAATGACTATAGTTAATAATACTATATTGCACACTTGAAATTTGCTAAGAAAGTAGATCTTAAATATTCTCACCACACACACACAAGGTAACTGGATATTACCTTGCATATGCTAATTAGCTTGATTGTGGTAATCATCTCACAGTGTATACATACATCAAAACATCATATTTTACAGCTTAAAACTGTATATATTTTTACTTGTTGATAGTATCTCAGTAAAGCTGTTGGAGGGGGAGACAATCTCAAAAGGTTACAAGATATATCCTAAACTAAGTTTCTCCAAAGGAGGGTGTGTACATTCTAAGTGGTGTGCAAGACAACACATCGGGATGTAGGAGGAAGACATAATTCACTTTCATGTTTTTAATCTAACAAATGAAGTTACCAACAATTTATAAATGGACTGACTAATGCTCTCACACATTCAGACATTATCACAGATGGCTGTGCACAGTGCGTGGGAGATACCCTGAACAGTAAGAATTCTACAGCATACAGGAAGACAGGGCCCCTAATTTGTTCATGGGCTTGTTAACTTTAAGAATAATGTGATGCAGTATATGATTCATGTATTATATTATTAAATATTTATGTTATTTAGTTCTAACCAGCATAACTACCACAAATGAATAAACAGCTTAAAAACACTCTTCCCAAGAAACCACAGGTTGAATATAATACCAGTAATGGAAGCACAAACCAACAAAATAAAATAATAAGCACTGGCACTTCTACTCCTTTGCCAGCTTCATTAGGAATCAAACATTATAATTTAATCAGATCCAGTAACGTCACCCCTCCCCATTAAAAATTATCAAGATTATTTGAAAAATCAATGACATCCACTATTGCCCTTAATATATTTTTGTGTCTTGAGATATCAGCTGTTGATCATGGCACTATTATAATTAGCAAAATACTTAAAAATATATTATCTTCATCACGACCTTCTAAAATTTTTTATTTACATATTAGTATTGTAGTAGTATGTTTATGAGGGAACATTTAAACTTTTTTAACAATAAGAGTTTGCAATCAAAAAAGTCTTAGATGATTTTCCAAAACATATTTACCTTTATGGTATTCTATAGATTTGTAATTTATTAATGTAATGAAAGATTTTTACATTAATATCACAGAAATAGAAATGAGAATGATAGCTGCCAGGCAATCAGGAGAGAGGGGAATGAGGAGTTCTTGTTTAATGGAGATAGTTGTAGTTTTCAGAGAAAAAGAAAAAGAGTTATGCAGATGGATAGTGGTGGTGGCTGCACAACACTGTGAATTTAATACCACTGAACTATATACTTTAAAATGGTTAAGATGATACATTTTATGTTATGTGCATTTTATCACAATAAAACAATTGAGGCTGGGCGCAGTAGCTCACACCTGTAATCCCAACACTTTGGGAGACCAAGGAGGGCAGATCACGAGTTCAGGAGATCGAGACCATCCTGGTTAACACGGTGAAACCCCATCTCTACTAAAAATACAACAAATTAGCCAGCGTGGAGGTGGGCACCTGTGGTCCCAGCTACTCAGGAGGCTGAGGCAGGAGAATCACTTGAACCCGGGAGGCAGAGGTTGCAGTGAGCAGAGATCGCACCACTGCACTCCAGCCTGGGCAACAGAGTGAGACTCTGTCTCAAAAACAAAACAAAACAATTGAGCCTGGGCAACATAGGAGGACCTTTTCTCTACAAAAAATTTTAGAAGTCCAGCTACTGGGGAGGTTGGATCACTTGAACCCAGGAGGTCAAGGCTGTAGTGAGCAATCATCGTGCCACTGCATCCCAGCCTGGGTGACAGAGGGATATTGTGTCTCAAAAAAAAAAAGAGAACAAATCAGAACAACAACAACAAAAAAACCCTACAACACTGGGAGAAAAAAACTTGTTAGAACAAAGAATTTAAAATGCAGTAAATGTTATACATTCCTAACCAAAAATGCAACTATATGACAAACTTTTTCTAAAAAGGGTAATCTACTTCCTTTCTTAACATAAATTCTTTTTTTCTCCAGTAGGTCAAAATCTTTTCCAGAAAATAAATTCCCTCTTCTCCCCTCCACCCCAATCCTGTACACCACCTTCTTCAGGCAGCAATCTCTGTACTGCCTACCATGTACAATGCTGTATTTCCTGCAAGCCAGGAAACGAAGAGAGAGGCTGAATCATGAAGTTTCTTCTTCAAGCACCTTCTTACTGAACTTACATAGTTGCAGAGTGAGGAGGTCTTTAATATTTCAATCAAATCTTCTACTCTAATCCCTAGATCATTCTAGTTCGAGTTTTTTTTTCTCTCCAAACTTTCTAAAGTTCTTTCTTAATCAGAATCGTGCAAAATATTAAATGTAAAAAGCATGGTGATTGTCTCTTGTGTTGAGCATGTGTTAATATGAACATACCTCACAGAACTATTCCATCCCAAAGGATGATTTACAAATATGAATACTCAAATGGGCATGTAGCTCTGCAAAACCTGAAGCTTTCATTTATACAATATACTGTGACTTAGGCACAACCAGAGAGTCCATCTAACTTAATTCTTTCTCCAAACATAGTCAAAAGAGAATTTCTGGACGCATTTTTTAAAGGTCAATTTGAACTTACATAATTTTGTTTGAGTTAGTCATTACTCTTGACTCATGCCCAATATGAAATTACATCTATTAAGCACAGTAAAATGCTTCGGCGCACTTGACAAGGCAAACTGGTCCACTCTTCCTTAATTTCAGGCTATATCCAAATTCTGACTGTTCAAAACAAACAAGCAGAGCAAATCCATTTCTAGACGAATCAAAATCTCTGTCCCTCTCACTCTCTCTCTCTCTCTCTCACTCACACACACACACGCGCGCACGCGTGCAAAGCAACCTAGCAACCTAGGGGTGGGAGACTTAAGAGCTGTTTAAAATTCAATCAAGGGACTTTTCTTTCACTGAAACATTTTATGTTTAATTCATCAGCTCCTTGAGTTAAAACTATGGAATATTAAGTATAGCAATGATGAAAAAAAGACTTCAGTTCCATGTTATGTGTAGTATGCGGACTTCTAAAATGGTCCCCAAAGTTTTCACCCTCTGGTGTATACCTTGTATAATCCCCTCCTCTTGACTGTGGATGAAATCCTGTGAATATGATTGTTTACCTTACACGATACAAATGATTTTGCAGATATAATTAAGGTTGACTGAGTTAATCAACTAAAAGGGAAATTATGTCAGTGGACCTAAGATATTCACTTGAGCCCTCTAAATCTGCGTCTAAAGGTCAGTGACAGAGGAAGTTAAAGAGATTCAAATGTGAAACTCTCTTGCTGGTTTTGAAGGAGGAAACTGCCATGATGTCAAAAAGCTATGTGGTAGGGCATGGCACCAGAGTTCAAGAGTCCCCGGTTGACAGCCAGAAAACAGGGGCCTCAGCCCTAGGACCACAAGAAAGTGAATTCTGACAACAAACGGAATGAGCCTCAGATGGGACAGAAGCCTGGTCAAATTCATTGATTTCAGAGGTGTGAGACTCTGAGCAGAGAACACACTAGGGCTATGCCTGGAATTCTGAGCTACTGAACTGTGAGCAAACAAATGGGTGTTGTTTTAAGTAGTTAAAATTGTAGTCTTTTGTTATGCAGCAATTAACATACATATGTTAACATATATATGTATATATACATACACGCACAAATTGTTTTTCACACAATCTTTTTTCACTTCCTTCTTCATCTTCACCCCCTTTTCCAGAAAAAAAGTGAAAAAAGAGAAAAACTAGTGAGGAAGGCCCACGAGGTTTTCATGCTGTATATTCAGTGGATTCCAAATTGATGTAGTCTCATTCAAGGTAATCCCCTAGGTATCCAAAGAAATATTAAAGTTTCTAGTTAGGTATTTTTCATCCTTAAAAATGTACCTCTTTGGGTATATTTAATAACATACACAGTGCTTTGGGAGCCAAGGCAGGTGGATCACCTGAGGTCAGGAGTTTGAGACCAGCCTGGCCAACATGGTGAAACCCCATCTCTACTAAAAATACAAAAAATAACCAGCCATGGTGGCGGGCGCCTGTAATCCCAGTTACTCGGGAGGCTGAGGCAGGAGAATCGCTTGAACCCGGGGGGCAAAGGTTGTAGTGAGCCAAAATCCTGCCACTTCATTCCAGCCTGGGTGAAAGAGCGAGACTATGTCTCCAAAAAAGAAAAGAAAAGAAAAGAAAAACAGAAAAACGGCCGGGCGCAGTGGCTCATGCCTGTGATCCCAGCACTTTGTGGGGCCAAGGCGGGCGGATCACAAGGTCTGGAGATCAAGACAAGACCATCCTGGCTAACACGGTGAAACCCCGTCTCTACTAAAATACAAAAAAATTAGCCTGGCGTGGTTTCGGGCGCCTGTACTCCCAGCTACTCGGGAGGCTGAGGCAGGAGAACGGCGTGAGCCCTGGAGGCGGAGCTTGCAGTGAGCCGAGATCGCGCCACTGCACTCCAGCCTGGGCGACAGAGCGAGGCTCCGTCTCATAACAAAAACAAAAACAAAACAAAACAAAAAACCAAAAACGACAACAACAAAAAACCACAACCATACACAACGTTAGTACAGGTAGATAATTCATAAAAGTTCATATATTTAGGGATGCTGGTTAAAAGTTTAGAAGGTACTCCTCCCTCAAAATATATCCTACCCCGTTTTACTCCTCCCATACGTTCTATAATAAAATTGGAATCTGTACTAAAACTCTCAAATTATTTTTTCTTTTGGCACCTTGTAATGCTCAGGACAGCATTTCTAGTTGTTTCCAGGAGCCCTAGCAAGTTAAGTCTATTGACTAAGGGAATGTTTGCCAAACTTGATTGAGAATTACTTTTGGGGCACTTGTTAAAAAAATGCCAGGCCCCTCCCCTAATGATCAAATTTCTGGAGTGACCTGAAAATCTGTTTACAAACAATGTCTAAATCATTCTCATTCCTACTAAGTTGAGAAATTAGGCGCTCAGTGTGAGAAACATGCTCACCCATCCAAACCCAAAGAATGGACTTAGAGGCATGAAGAACAGCTCTCCTAATCACTCCCCGCTTCTCCTGTGAACAGGATATTCATGACAGACATCATTTCAGCCCAGGTATAAAAGCTGGGTTCCAGGAATTGGTCTGCTAAATGGTGGGGATCTTGTAGGAGTGGTTTCATTTGCTTCTTGAAATTCCTAACTTCAGTTCTTGTAAGAGGAGCGTTTACAAAGCCATTTTTTTCCCTGTCCCATGGGAACTTCCCTAAGAGTGAACATGCTAGATGCCTGCTGTGTGGAAGGGATAGGTAAGCTCTCAGTATCTCTCTTACACTGTTTTAATTCTTTTCTTTAATTTGAATAAGAATTTAAAAGAGCAGTTGGTTTGGCTTCCCCATGGTCTCCAGGTCTTTCTTCCTATAACCCTCCTGTTGCCCCTTGATCTTCCTGTCCCCTATCTTGTGAGGGGTATGGAGGAGTGAGCATGATAGGGGGTCCCAGGGCTTTTCCCTGGGCAGGGGCTTTTTACCAGGCTTTCTTCTTCAAGGGGGAACATGGGGGCTAATTCCTTAATCCAGCAGAGTGCAACTTATCTAATTCACACAGAGAATTAAAGCTTGGCACACCCAATCCTCATCTGAGCCAAACTGAGGCCAAAAGACCAAAGGCTTACAAATAGGGTCTTTGGGCCAGATAAAACAGCAATAATCTGTTATGTTTTGCTTTTCCTTGTCTCTGGTACAAGGGTTGTTCCTCCAAACCTGTAACATTCTCCCCAAAGGACTATCTGGGGGAATGTCACAGGGAGTCTCTTTGGCTCCCTCTTTCCTTTGTCTCCTAGGCCTAGAATTTCTGTCTCCCATTTTCAGCCAGTCTCTGTGTCTGAGTTTTTCCCTGTGTACTCAGCCCTGCTTACTGGAGGTGTCTTGCACACTCCTGTATACTCAGCCTCCCTTACTGGAGGTTTCTTCTACACCCCGGAACCTTCAAAAAGGCCCAACCACCAAGGCAATACTCTACTCATAGTCCAATTTTCCTACCTTGGCTCATGCACAAGGTGGCCTGGTTGCCACGGTGCCTGCTTTTCTCCCTGTGTCACCTCTGCTGCCTCCTGAATAACAGTCTCAGGTATGTCTATGACTTCTGCAGGGAGCCAGGATGCCCGGACAGAGTGGGCCACCTAAATCAAGTGGGACGTGTCTCCTCTCTTGGGCAGAATCCCACTCCATGCAGGCACAGAGATCCTGGATGGGCCCCCAGGTTGTGAGAGACATGCTCACCTGTCCAAACCCAAAGAATAGACTTAGAGGCTTGAAGAACAGCAAAAGTGAGACTTTTAATAATGGTCTTTCAAGATTGGGTGTTTGATGGGCAGGCACACCTGGGGCAGTCACAACAGATAATTTATCTCCTAGCACACAAGTCCCTCCCCCAGTTCCTCACTGGTGGAGTACTATGCGGTTACAATCTTCCCAGACATCGCCTGAGTTTCATTATCCCCATTATAAGGTTATACCCCATCCCCTTCTCCACTTAAGTTTTGATTCCCCAATAACAAAACTTTCTTCCCTTTTATGGGTTGACCCCTCCTCTACATTCTGTTCACTTATTGTGGCTTTCTAGGTGCATGAACCATGTGGTTTGTTACATTTGCAGGCTGGCTGCCAGTATTTAGATTTATCATGCCTTGAAAAATCTCCCAGGTTCATGCTATTATCCTACCTCAGCCTCCTGAGTAGCTGGGACTATAGGCACCCGCCACCACGCCTGGCTTTTTTTTTTTTTTTTTTTTTTGTATTTTTGGTAGAGACGGGGTTTCACTGTGTTAGCCAGGATGGTCTTGATCTCTTGACCTTGTGATCCGCCCGCCTTGGCCTCCCAAAATGCTGGGATTACAGGTGTGAGCCACCACACCCGGCCAATAAATCCTTTTTAAAGAGTTTTTACCAAGATGGTATTGTGGAGAGTATGTCAATTGGTAAGCAATCTTTTTACCACATGTGCGTATTCAACCAAATTTATTTTTGAACATTCAGAACACCAGATTATCACAGATTAAAAATAAAGCACCAAAAATTACTACACATTAATACCTGAGCAGAGACTGAAGGCAAATATTCATCTATTAAACCTACACCATAATGCTGAAACATAGCTAAAAACATTCACAACACATTCTACAGAGTATAGTAAGTAGTATTTTTTTGTGAATTACAACCACATAAATGTAATAATTTTAATTATACCATATAAAAATACACACAAAATTACACATAAATGTATTTAATATACTATACATTGTACAAAGTACTAGAGATCATGCATGTTTAAATGGAAACATCTGCAAGGTGACAATCATTTTTTATTATATACTACAGGACAAGTTCCTCTGCACTTGTTAAGTGTTGTTGTTATGCACTGTACTTTCTGGAGGGATGAGAAAAAAATTATCAATTTGCAAATAAATGATTACTTACTGAGTCTATCTCAGCATAACACATAGGTTGTCCTCTGTAAATTTTTTAACTATAGTATAAAAATTGATGCAGGCTGAGAACCATTTATTTTATTACATACCCTTGCCCAAACTACTTTCATGTCAATATGAGCATGTTTTAAGGGAAGAGGTTTTCTTTGTATGTGTCTTTAGAGAAATCTATATTTTTGTCTGGCGAGTAGGTAGTGGAGGTAAAATGGGAAAACAATGTGTTGAGCTTACATTCAAAACTGAAATTGAAAAATAAACAACTTGTGAGTACACAGAAATGTGAGCATCTTTTATCAGAGACCATGATTATCCTGTGAATAAAATAATTTGGACTTTAATATAAATTATATCCATTATTTTAAATAAGCACAGTAAAAATGCAAGTCTACATTTTTTAAAAACTGAAGTCTGTTTTCTCTTGAAACCTTAAAAATATATAGGAAGAAAAGAGAGAAGAAAAAATGAGGGGAAATAATGTTTTAAAATATACTACATGAATCTGAGTTTATTAATTATTAAAAATCATTATTGTGTAAATTAACCTTATTTGATATATACAAGCCTCAATGATTTGAGAAAGAATGAGTGCAAGTCGAAGAATGCATGTCTTTGATAGATTATTCATTAATAAGACAAAAAATTACATTTGAAGATTAGTTTTTCCAAGTGTGATACGTTCAGAACAACAGTGTCACCACCTTCTCCCAGAATATTTTTTCAGAAACCTTAGCCAAACTTAATTTTCTACATCTATGTAGTGTAAGTCTATTTTAATTCAAAATGAAAACTCTGAAAATTAAGGGAGGCCTCTAGAGCAATAGTTCTGGAAATACTAAAGGAAATACCAGTCAACTTTTATTTTAAACTTTTATTTCACCAACCTCAAAGACAAGGATTTGGGGCCAATTTGAGAGGACCACCCATAATAAAATGTACAGTTATAAAATTGCAGGGCACTCTTTTATCATTTTAAGGCACACTCTGTTTTATCCCAAATGACTGTAAGTTCAAGGTCACAGTGATGATATATATTCAATTTTGGTCTGGTTTCTCATGGGTATGTTGTTATATTTATAGCCAGTCATTAAGTTTAAGAAACTATAATACAATCACTTCAAAATAATATATTCAGTCATTTTTATATTTTTAAAAATGTAAATATGTAACATAATTTCCTAATTTATATACACTGTAAATCGGGAGGTTTTTTTCCACTCCACAGTGGAGAAAGGGAAGGTTATTTCTACCAGTATTCCAACAAATACATATTTGATTATGTAGAAAGCATGATTATGTTAAATACAGCATCTCCTACTTAGAATACAATTATTCAACACAATAAATGGACTAATTTCAAAGAACAATGTACACTGAATTCAGGCCTTGTACACCCTCTTTTTACTAATAACACCTATGGTCCCCATTAGAATAAACTGTCACTAAATGAAGGCCAAAGATTTCGATATTTGGCTTTCTGTCCTGCCTCCTTACTTCCAAGGTTATTCATGCAAACTGCATCAACATTACTAGGCAGAGAAATAGTTAGTAATATTTAATTACGGGGAAAACTATAATATGAGGAACTGAAATTTCCTTAGAATTTTTATGGGGAGAAATTGAAGCATTTAATGCAGATAAAAAATAGTTTCTGAGCCTATCATATTTTCTACTTTTCTTCCATGAGTACAACATATTAATGTTAACATTTTAGTATTAATATCTTGTTTTATAATATTTTCCTTTAACACACGCATGTTAAAAGGTTGTACTACGTTAGGTTCCAGTGGACAAGTTCCCCTGTGAAACATGTGACTATGTAAAGAGACTGAATGGAAATACAAAAAAACAAAAGAAATTCCACAGTCAACTTCCAACTACATAAATGAGACTGTACTAGACCCGTACTAAAACGGCTTGTACAACAATGTACATCACAAAATAAATCTGAAGCAAGATTACTTCAAATAATTATTTCAACTAATTGCTGAAAGATCATTACTAGGCAAACTTTTACCCAATAAAATCAGAAAACATTCAAGCAATCACACAAAATAGAACACACTAGGCTACAAATCTTGAATATTTTCAAAGAAAAATAAGGGTATGAAGTATAAGTTTTCATGGTTTAAACATTTATTGTAAGTCGTAGATGAATCATACGGAAAAGATTATTTTTGCTTTAATCCTAATATGCTAAGAAAAGTTCATTGGCACAAATATCCAGAGGTATTTTACAGTTTCATTTACCTTTGGTGGCAAAAAGTATTTTGCTAACCATATGGATACAGTCATATAGTTTCCAATGCACAGCTTTATGCTAAAGAGAATTCAAATGTGTCTCCTTTTTTCCTAAAAAAGGGATGTAAAAAGTCCAATATGAAACAGAACAAGTGCAACATGAAATACAAAATATGCCTATCATGTAGGCTTTTGAACAGTTAATAGCTCTACGTGTTGTCTATAAACATTTTTTTACTAGTAACATCACTATTGTATAAATATTAAAAACCAAAATGACATTAAAAAATAGCATATGAACTTTACAAAAATGGCTATTTTTAGACTTCCTAAACTAAAATCAGAATTCAAATATGCAAACAAATCTACACTAACTAATCAAAACACATCAATAGATACAGTTTTTCATAAGTGTTCAAAGTTACAATGCACAGAATGAGTATAGACAGATTCTGACTCATATATCAAGTCCTACACAAAGTCTTCAGAAATTAACTGATTAATTGGTATTTCAAAACACAGATGTTATTGGCAGCATAACATGCCAAACACTTTAAGAAAGTACTGTACTTTATGTAAAAGTTATCAACCATAGACAATTAAGACAGCTTAGAATATCACCTAACTTCTGAAAGACATGTTATGAATTTACACTGTTAATGGAAAAACAGCTTGATTATTCTCACAATTTCCAAATTTTATTCTGTTGTTAAAACTAAGTTATTAACAGATAATCAATTCATATAAGTTCTTCTGAACTCAATGTAATTTATCAAAAAATGTGAATTCTTGAGCATTTGCAGTACACATATTTGGATTTGGATTACTGACCTGACTTTTCTTTCCTATTGTTCTTATTAAAAGTAAAGAACTCGAGTAGCTTTATAGCTTTCCTATTTCCTCAGGCTATTAAACATATTGTGAAAGAATGCATGAGTAATGTGTAAACATAAAAGTTCATTACAGAGTTTAGAACCTTAGTTCAAAAAAAAACCGGGATCAAAGTTTGGCTCCTAATCAACTTACTATGTTGTAAAAGTCCTTTCTACATTTACCTTACTAGGAAAGAAAGTTTTCTGGCAGGGTGTAATTTTATAATACAAACATATTACTGCTTTCTTATCCTGGCAAATGTCATGCGCTCCAAATGGATTTTCCCCAGTAAATTTTACAAAGTATCTTGTTACCTACGATATACAAGTTCACAAATCCTACACAATGAGAAAACAAAAAGCAATCATGAAAAATAATCAACAAATGCCTAGTCATAGAAGGTCCCAACACATTTTCATTTTTCCCAAATGATTAATAATAACCAGTCCCTAAAACGTCAAATGCAGCACTGTAAAGTTTCACACTGAACCCAATGATAATGCAAGACATTATGCTAATTTGGACCCAACACCTAAAATTAAAATGTGGGCCAACTGATTTATCTGGGGGTTCAGAAATCAACAGCCCTAGTTTAATTCATAGTTGTGTGTTTCCTCTATTTCCCAGAGCTTTCAAGAACTAAACTGAAAACTGAATTTTACCACCTTTTATTTCCCTTGGCCACAAAGGGTGCTAATAAACAGCAAGATGAAATGAATGCACTATACCAGATGTGAGAAGTCTGAAGAATTAAGAAAAGTATAGGAACTAGGCCAGGTGGTCATGCCTGAAATCCCACTACTTTGGGAGGCCGAGGTGGGAGGATCGCTTGAAACCAGGAGTTCGAGATCAGCTTGGGCAACAAACTGAAACTTTGTCTCTACAAAAAAATTAAAAAGTCGGGCACAGTAGCATGTACCTATAGTCTCACCTGCTCTGGGAGGCTGAGAAGGGAGGATCATATGAGCCAAGGAGTTCAAGACTGCAGTGAACTATGACCACCCATTGCACTCCAGCCTGGGTGACAGAAAGAGACTTTATTTCTAAAGAAAAAACATATAGGAACTATATAATGAACAAAACAAATAATCCACCTCATGTAAGTGTGTGTGTATTGTGGAAATGTGTAGTATCACATGAGTGACAAGACAACCAACAACAAACACTTACTATGCCTATTACAGTTATTTCTTCTTTTTTCCTTACTATATAATCATGTAGATAGTAGTATAGTTCACTCAAGAAGGGGTATTCCATTATATAGATCTGAATTTGTCTAGCCAAAATGTGAAAAAATAAAGATTAATCAATACATGATCAATATATATTGAAAAGACTCAAAATCAATGTTAACCAGGCACGAATGGCTTTTCTAGAGTCACCACTGTAAATATTTTCATTCTGGTGATAACCAAGAAAATAAAAAAGAGTTAGTAGAACCTGTTTAATTTCTGGCATAAAAAAGATCCAGGAAAAAAATCGTGTTAGCAATCTCTACCTATTATCAGTTCCAAATTACAATCAGTAGTAACTCCAAAGGAGACTTTAGAAATACTGAATGTACCCAGTATTATTCCCTCTACAGACTACATTTGATCTGGTTATCAACAATAGGGTCTAGGAGTTAAGCACAAAACTTACTCATAACTCAACAATTGCTAAATTAGAATGCCATAACAGTTGCTATAAAAGTTGAGCTCAGAAATTTCCTGAATTAGATAATCTATAACTGCCAATAAATAATTTCATTTTTGTTAACATTGCTAATAGGGCAGTGCTGTTTTACCAGCCAATAATATAGATTGTGTGCACGATGGAAACTGTGTAATTTAAAGGCAAAGGACTTTCCTTTTCTCAAGTGACAGAAACATCCATTTTGCTAATCTTCAAAGAGCCTACCTTCGCATCTCTGGTAGCCATTTGGGTTTAAAGTGCATCAAGACTCAATGAAGACCCTGTCAAAATGTAAGTGTACACATATGTGTCTGTATATATACATATATAATGGCTAAAGACCCAACCTACTATTGATTATAAAATATTTAATTAGAATCATTTTTGTAGTCCTTAAAATGAAATTTTTTTTGGCATAAATAAGACTTTAGGACTTGGTGATAACTACACTCCCATGAAAATATTTCAGTGAGAATTACTGTTCCTAGTCTGCTGCTTTAAAAAGTAAATGTACGGCCAGGCGTGGTGGCTCACGCCTGTAATCCCAGCACTCTGGGGAGGCAGAGGCGGGCAAATCACGAGGTCAGGAGTTTTGAGACCAGCCTAGCCAACATGGTGAAACTCCGTCTCTACTAAAAATACAAAAATTAGCCAGGTGTGATGGCGGGTGCCTGTAGTCCCAGCTACCCGGGAGGCTGAGGCAGGGGCATCACTTGAACCTGGGAGGCAGAGGTTGCAGTTAGCTGAAATCGCGCCACTGCACTCCAGCCTGGTGACAGAGCAAGATTCCGTCTCAAAAAATACAAATGTAAAGCAAATGTACTACTCACAAATGAGAAATTTAAGCTTGTTACATTCATGAACAGTATTAACTAAACAAAGAGGTTTTAGAATACATAAACATAATATTTATGGCTATCAATAGAAGATCTAAATTGATGAATTTTCTAAAGTTCTTTCTGTATATGGAACTAAGTCCAAATTCAGAAATAGTTTAAGGACACGTGTAATCTGTAACTTGAGACACACTAAAATATCAGGTGACAGAATAAAAGATGCAATGTGTATCAAAGTTGTTTATGACTATAAGTATAGTTAAACATATGGAGATGTATCCCTATTTAAATATATATATGTAGTATGCCACGGGACAAGTATATAATCTAATAAATTCTCTCTCTTTCCTCTCCAGCTGAAACATATAGCACTTCGTATTTTACCCCTTCTGCTGCTTCTCTCAAACAAACAAGCACCTGTCCGCCATATCCCCACCATAAGTTTATCATTTCCCTTTAATGTTCTCAGTAAGTGAAAATATGAATACTGAACAACATGCTCGAAGCTAGAAAAGACAACAATGGGATCAAACAAACTTAAAACCCTCAGAGGTGAGAGCAAGACCCTCTTCAACTGAGGCCAAAAGAGCAGGACCTGAGGAAGCACTGAGAAGAGAAGTTAGGTAACCCTCTACAGGCAGTAAGTAGAAGTAACCGTCCACAGGCAGTAACAGCTGAGAGGCTGTAATGGAATCCAGATGCAATGGCAGATAAAATGAAACTGGTGCTCGAGGACATCCCTGGGTACTAACAAGGATACATGTTCACAAGTGCAATGGTGGAATCACTGGAAATTTACATGAGAGGCTTTGTGGCATCACTAAAACTTTAGTTGAGAGGATTTGGGCATTTATAGTCTATACATCTAGAATAACTCTATAAGCCGGGTATGGCTCAGCCTGAGTTTACGCTATCCTAAGGCAAAGAGTATACTCTTCTGCCTTGCCGATTACCTTCTTCCTACTCTTGTAGCTAAAAGTGAAGTAAATTCTGAAATGAAATAAAATGTTACTCTTTTATTTGTCAAACAGTAATCCCAGAAGTCACCTAGGCAAATCAAAATTCCACTGTTAAACCTAGTGGCTAATGTCTCCAATTTATTCAGGTGTACTGTTTATACTCATGCTATTAATGGGTTACAGTTGTCTACTGTTATTCCATTAATAGTATAATATTATACATCAAATGTGATGTTACCTTGATTATGTTGTTGTTGTTGTTGTTTTTTCCCACAGCAGAAAAAAATGGTACAAATCTAGAGTTTCCAACCACCGGAATTCGGTTATTTTCACAATCCATTATGACCTTAGGCACTTTTGGCAACCATGGTGCAATGAATTGAATCCAATGGTATAAACTAAACAACTGAACTGCTCCAATACTGGGAAGCAAATAGCTATGAGCATTTTTTCTTTACATTTAACAACAGACCACTTTAATAGTCTCCTGACGTTCACTGAGAATATATAATAAGATTCATATTTGAAAAATAGCAAGAAAAATTGTTTACGTTTGAATGTTTCCACCCATCAATCTTGCATTGGTTACCAAGAAAACATGTCTCCTTACCATTCAAAGCTCTATTTTCATAGATGTAAGAAGACAAGATCCACTTTGTTCATGGTGGCTGCCAAAAACTAACCAAAGGCTTTCTGTGGCTATTTAACCTTTGAGAAACCAAACAGCTGTAAATTTCATCAGTTATTTAAAGACTTATTTCTTAACAGATAAACTACAGCAAATTCAAAATAACCTACTTTTGTGAAAAAAGTTTGATGAAATGAGCAGAATGCTTGCAGTGAGATTACAAACAATGCTGCATCTACTAAATCTCTAATATTAGACTTCTCATATGGTTGATAAAACAGACTATTTGATATGCACAGGAGTCCTCAATGATAGTGATCACCATATATCCCTTCACGAATTTTTCAAAAACGATTAGTACATGGATTCCACACCACAAAACGAAACCATGCTTCAACTACTTCCCTCAAACATTACAAAACTAATTTCCTATTTTCAATATTGTAAAAATAGACTTGTCTTCTCCAAAGGATCTTGCTGTCCATACTGATGGATCTGTGTGTTCCCTCTTATCACTGGCCTTAAACGCATAAATCATCTTCGTCATTCCTTAAGTTCACTCTTACATAAAGTTGCATAATGCATGGAGTAAAAGAGGAATGAAGGCAAAGCATGGAACCCTATATAAATGTGCTGACCCAAAAGCAATCACACCAACAGCCAGAGGAAGTGGAAATTGTGAAGCAGTCTTCAACAATTTACTGTAAAGAGACAGAGAAATATAGATTATTTATGTGAAATACATTGTGAGCCAAAATTATATCAATCTTTTATACAGTTTTGGGAAAGATAAATATTCTAAGTGATTTTAAATGAATGTTTTATGTTATGAATTTACCTATTCATAATTTTTTTTTTTTTTTTTTTTTGAGACAGAGTCTCACTCTGTCGCCCAGGCTGTAGTGCAGTGGTGAGATCTTGGCTCACTGCAAACTCCGCCTCCCAGGTTCACACCATTCTCCTGCCTCAGCCTCCCGAGTAGCTGGGACTACAGGCACCTGCCACCATGCCCAGCTAATTTTTTGTATTTTTAGTAGAGACGGGGTTTCACTGTGTTAGCCAGGATGGTCTCGATCTCCTGACCTCGTGATCCACCCGCCTTGGCCTCCCAAAGTGCTGGGATTACAGGCGTGAGCCATCACGCCCGGTATACCTATTCATAATTTTTAAAAAGATCAATACAAGCCATATTTGGCTAGAAAAGAAAAATATTTCTATTTTTAAAATAGCCAGTTTTGTTTAGTCTTTCTAATTTTAAAAACAGAAAAATACTAGTTGGACTCTTATTCAGTAATTCCACTTCTAGAAATTTATCCTAACAATAATCATCAATAATGTTCAATAAGACATAGCTACAGAAATGTTTATTTTAACCCTACTTATAAAAAAAAAACCCAAAGAGCCATCTTAAATTCCCAAAACAAGGAGTATAAAGAGAAAAATCAGAAAAGACGATTACTTTTTTACTCTGAAAATAGAGAAACTGAGAATAAGAGGGGTTAAGAAATTTAACTAAAGACAGAGCTATTAAATGGCAGAACCAGGATTTAAACTCCAGGTTGACCTGATTCTAAAATATCTGCAAATATCTGCCAGAATCAACTGAAAAGACTCCCAGAGCAAACAACAAGTGAATGAAAAATCAGGTTTTATTACAGAAAATTTGAAACTACAAAAGTAGACTAACAGTATAATGAACCCTCATGCAACCACTATTCAGCCTCAAAAATGATCAAATCATGGCCAATTTTATCTCACCAGTATCTCCAACCACTTCTCTTGTTTGCTTTTTGGGAAGCAAATCTTAGATCATGTCTTTTTAGGATTAACTTCATAAAGAAAAAAAATACTGCATTATGTTCTATCAAGTAAAACCTATAATTAAGAAAAGAAGTATAATATACTTGCATATAAACCATAATACTGTTATAGCTTTACTTTTAGGAATATTCAAATTAATTAGAAATAAAGAGTATGTTTCATATATAAATGGGGGAAAGGCCAAGACCAGATATGAGAAAAAGAAAAATTAAACTACTGTACCTTGATTTGATTGAAACAGTGTAAGTATTTCCAAGAACTGCCATAGTTGGAATAAGGATAAATGCCAAAGGTTTACATGGATCAGGATTAAGTTTAAAATAATACCTATAATATGAAAAAAAAAAACCCCACAAATCAACAATGACCTGATCATTTTAAATTATCAGAATCAATAGGATAAATATTGTTAAAAACATTCCAATAGCAATATGGATATAAGAGAGCTGTAAACAGTTCATGAAATATCTGATAAGTAATTTTTGCTCTATATCATCTTTGTATCCAAGGTTTTAGAAAGAGAATTATGATCAGAAACTACTAAAGGAAATGAAAATAACCAGTATGAATGCACTTTCTTTTTATAAGCAGTATATGTTTAAAACAGCATAAAGTTTTAAAAAAACAAATTACTTCAAATACATGAGTGCTACTCTATAACAAAAAAGATAAAATGAAGGTTCATAAAGTTATTTGTCCCTTATCTTTTTAAAAATCCAATTCATTTCTTGCATTTACTGACAGTAAAATGTCTATAGCCTTTTAGAACCAAAAATTTGTGCTCCTCAAATAATTCTGACAGCAAATCTGTGAACAAACATCTGGATATTGACTAAAATAAGGAACAAAAGGAGGATATTAAAATCTAGTAATCTTTTATTTAATTTGAACTTATTTTGGTTCTGCCAACTTAAAAAAATTCCCAGTATTTAGATAACTTGAAAATTTTATATCATTTTTGAAAACTACATTGAATAGGGGTTCAACTACTACTTGGATGAAGTGGCCTTTTATTTAGCAATTGACCAATGAATAAAAATACAATTCACCCTTTTGGGCTGATTTTTTGGAAAAGTTTATATTCCTGAAGTTTATATACACATCATAGTAAGGGAGAAAATGTGAATGTATTAAAAATAAATTGCTTGAACCCGGAAGGCAGAAGTTGCAGTAAGCTGAGATCGCGCCATTGCACTCCAGCCTGTAAAACAGAGCGAGACTCTATCTCAAAAAATTATAAATAAATAAATAAATAAATAAATAAATAAATAAATTTCAGGTAATGTATAGTTTCCTGTTCTTGAGGAATTTTCATTAACCATTAGGAATCTAGCAAGTCTCTACTTAGGGCTATTTATTGTTTGAACCACATAAACAATAATTATATTAATAAAACGCACCTAAGATTCTTTAGCCAATAAATTAGAGAAGGCATGCTGAGAAACACAATCCATGTTAATAAGTTAATCACAGTACTGTGCATGCGAAGGCTATCTTCAGCATCGTTAGCAGATAAACGAAGATGGTGTACTGAGGAGTCTTTATGATGATTGGATTTCTTTTCACTTCTTCTAGAGTGTTTGGGATTCTATAAAACAATAAAGTAAAAATATCAAGATACTAACTAAAGTATATTACTTTATTTAGAATCATACTCATTACTTATTAGCTAAGTAAGTACATCTTTCCATTACCAAACTGACATAAAATCCTGAAATTACTTTGCTTAAAAATACTTTAAAAGTTATAAAACTTTTATTCTTTTGACTTGCTACTTCTACTGCTGAGAATATATCCAAGTAATTTTTCAAAATAAAATTTGATAATAAACTTGTAAAAAAAATGACATAGGTACTGACAAAGATGAACTTATAAGTCTTTTAAAATATTCATTAGGTTCACTTTACTTAAATTCAGAATACTGTATCTTTTAAGCACTATGAAATCCTAACCTTAAAAAAAAATAAACTCTTATATTTCCCCATGTTCTTTCATTTTAAATTTACATAGAGTTTTGAAAATAAAACTTACCACAGGCTGGCTATTCTTAAAAGTTGTCAAGCTGGCTTGCAGATGAACAACCTAAGAAAAATAAATCGCTGTTTAATTTTACTTTTATTTTGAAACAAAACATATAAGCCTTTGGTATTAAAAATGAAAAGCACTGTAATCTGAAATTTTAAAAATGCAAACCAAAAAGTCATTTAAACATTTAAAAACATTCTTATACAAAACAACAACTACACATGCTGGCTATCATGGATTAAAAAACAAACAAAAGCAAGAAACATCAACAAAGAAAAAACGGAAACAGAAACAAAACAATACAAACTTCTGGAGTATGGTGGGGCCAGGATATACTGCTATATCTTTTATAACCTGTAAAAGCCTAAGTTTGAATGATGCTTTGTTATAGCAACTTAATGTGTCTTGTGAGTCAAAGATTTCATTACATTCAATACAGTAAAAGAATATAACACATTTTACATATTTTAAGTCTTTGAAAACCAGAACCCAATTATATACAGTGGTGAAATGTTTATAAGAACTGGAAAAAATCTTTAAATTTAATTTATTAGGGTTACCTAAGTATTTAAGAAACCTTTGCTTAGTGGGTCAGTGGTTTGAAATACCTAATTAAAAAAATACTAAAATTATTATTTATAAATCAAAGTAGCTGTAAATAATTTTTAAAGAAGCATACAAATTTCCTTTGGAAAACTGAAAATAATATATGATATGTATGCATTTAGTTTACACTTTTAAAAATTTCATTTTTAAGGAAAAAAAGCATTATCCACTCTGATGTCAACTGTCTGTTCCTAAGAATAACATGGAGAGAATACACCTGTATCACCTCCTGGAACTTTTTTTTTTTTTTTTTTTTTTTTGCAAAGCCGTCGACTTTATCAGACGTGTTTTTCACTTCTTCAGTAAAAATATTAGCCTAATTATTTTTATTGTCGTCATCTGATCCTTCAGCAACATTTGTAACATTTTATATTATCTTAGCATGATTAATAGCTTGATCCTACTGACATTACTTTTTGTTTCATCTCTTACCCATGTTCAAAAAGAGGTGTGAATACAAACTGCTCTAGTAAAATGTTAAAAAAAAAAAAAAAAACTTAACACTTGTAAAGACCAAGAAGCAAGCAGAAACAGATTCTATCTTCTCCTTTCTCTTTCCTTTTTAACAACAAAAAAACCCCAACTTAGATCAATAATTTCCCTTTTCCAGTTAATTGTATGTAATTTAAATAACTAAGATGTTTTTAAAAATCTTTACATTCAAACCCATTATGTAACAGAAGGTTACTACAGTGGTTATGAGAATTTTTGTTAATAATGCCTATAGGACATCCTATATGTGCCTAATACAAAGCTCAATCATTTTGGCTTTACTGATCTGACATACCTTAAACACATAGTAAACATAAGAAAGAAGTATGGCTAGTGCTCCACAAGTTGTCCAACTAATTATGATCAAGACAATTGTCAAAAAGGGCAAGTCTGGTGATATCATCTTGATATCTTTAGGAAGTTCAGAGGGTCTGGAATTATAAGAACAAAGTTTAAAATACATATTAACAAATATTTATATAGTCACATATGAGAAGAAAACAATATAGTACCCTCCTGTCTCTCTTGCTTATATGCAAATATATAAGGTAAACAATAAGGTATTTTAAAAATAAAGGCAAGTGGCCCCAAATATTTGATTTTAAGTTCTGTAATGTATTGTGATAACTCCTCTACCATTTTGATATACTATAGCTGATACTTGTACTACAGGTGAAAAAATGTCACCAAAGATAATCATTAATTATACACCCTGTGCCATACATCTCCAGTCTTGACAGGAGGAGAAACTATGTTCTATTTCTTAAAGCCTAGAGACCACTCAGACCCTTGGTGGTGTTACTATCAGAATCTCTATCTGAAGCTTCTCAGAAGGGTGGAGGAAGAAGCATCACACCCACTATAATCTCCTCTGTGACAGGAAATCACATGACATGTCTGGTAAGGAGGAGTGGCAATGGGCACTAGATTGATGATTTGCCAGGAAAGCCTACCAGTAACTTCAGATTCAAACTGTGTCATTGGGCCCATAATAAAACTCTAGGCAATGTTTCTGGAGCTTTTATACATCTCATCTAATCTGATCCTAATATCTGGATTACAGACTCTTGCCCCCTGGTTTCACTATAGAAGTCAGCATATAAAAGCAATATCATGGGAGAAACAATCCCTCCTGGGAAAGATTCACAACCATGAAATTTAAAACTATCTGTGTAATTTGTCAAACTTTTTTACTAACTCTTGAGCACTAAGGTCAAAATCAAATGTAACATTTAACTTATAATAAATGATTAGCTTTCACAGACACTAACTTTGAACACTAACCCATACTTTTGCTAGTTATATATTTTTCCTTAGAAAATAGTTTAGTAAAAATAATTAATTTCAGGTTCCTTATCAGAACATATATTTCTTCTTAAAGCAATAAGAAAGCTGTTAATCATTCATTCTTTACCTTTTCAAAGCTAGCCACAATGAAGAAAGAAGTCTCACAGATGCAGAAGAGAGTAGGCCACTCCAGTAGGCAGTACACGTTCCAAACAGAAAGAGAATCAAGGATATCAGGGGGAAACACATACTCTGACTAGTTAAAATGATGGCATCTAATTCTGGTAACAATAATACATCCCACAATTCTTTAAACCATTTATACCTGTGGAGAAAAGAAAATATAAAAGCAAAAAACCCAACAACTGAAATTTAAGGACTTAACATTTGAGGTGTCTGACCATTCAAGAGAGTCTCTAAAGTTCCCTGATACTTAATTTATAATTATACTGAAAAACAAATATTTAATTCTTTGTATGGAACAAGTCATTTATTTTCCAAGTGAGCCTACTGATCTTCGAAGATCTGCATTTCAGTATAGCTTTACTACTCTCTGTTGATCCTAATAAAAAGTAATATGTTCTTTTTTTTTTTTTTTTTTTTTTTTTTTTTAGAAAGCCAAGTTAGGTGTAATGATGGAAAAAAATATCTACATATTGATGCTTAACCAAAAATCTGAAAATGTGACTAAATTAAGAATGGAATGTTAACTAGGGTAGAGAGATCTAAAACACACTTTCAAAAGTGATCAGAGAGGCATTGTTTCATCAATACCCTGTAATGATTTGCATTTGAATCTAGGATACTCACAGATCATGGACCATATACACCTATTTACAAACATTAAAGGCAGTCTAAGTTTAGACTGATATATATAAAGTGAGTAATTACTTTTGAAATGATTATACTATTAAGTAAACATTGATATACTTATTAGACCTCTGCCTAAGAGAAAAAAAATCCCATTTAACGAAACAAGTCAACTGCCAAATCTGTATGAAAATTTATATTGCATTATGGAACCAAATACAATGTTACATGTAAAACACAATTAAAATCATTATCACAGATAATAAAACTTACCCCAACAGAAACTTAATGATAATTACAAAAGGATCAACTTTGTATGGTTTGGCTTCTTTATCCAACATGGTAGCATATTCTAAGCAACAACCTGGTGATTTAAAAAAAGTTACATGCAATTCATAGTAATTAAGTATGAGATATACTATATCCCACGTTCTCTATAAGAGCAACATATTTTGTGTCAGAGAAAGCAAGGGTCTTCATTACTATCACAGAGACTCTTCTTGAAAGATTAAAAATAGCTGCAATTCAATAGCTCTTACATTAGAGTACACATTCAATCATTTGTAAAAACAAATTCAGGAAGTCAAAGCTGGGATTTCATCAGCTGTATTTTCACAAAGCTCCACGAGTGATTTTAAAAATTAGCTTTATTGGACAAAATTCTGATATAATTCTTCTATTTAAAGTATATACAATTCAGTGGTTTTTAGTATATTCAGAGTTGTACATCCATCACCACAGTCTTAGAACACTTTCATTATCCACAAAAGAAAGTTTTCTTTAAACTATCACTCCCCAAATTCCCATCCCTTGGCAACCACTAATATACTTTCCTTCTCTAAAGATAGGCCTATTCTGAACACTTCATATACATGGAATCATAATATGTGGTCTTTTGTGATGGGCTCCTTTCACTTAGCATTTTTCAAGATTCATCCATGTTGTAACATATACCAGTATTTCATTTAATTTCTTTTTATTCAAATTCCTTTTATTCCATTGTATGATTATATTACATTTTATTTTTCCATTCATCAACTGACAGACATTTGGGTTGTTTCTGCTTTTTGGCTGTTATGAATAATACTCCTATGAACATTTGTATATCAGTTTTTGTACGGATATATGCTTTCATTTTTCTTGGTTATATTCCTGGGAATGTAGATGCGTGTTATGTAATAACTCTATATTTAGCCATTTAAGGAACTGTCAGACTGTTTTTTTCACAGTAGCGACACTATTTTACACTCCTACCAGCAGTGTATGAGGGTTCTAGGTTTTCCACATCCTCATTAAAACTTATTATTTGTCTTTTTTTAATTACCGTCATTCTAGTGGGTATAATCCACAGGTGATTTTTGATAAGTGTCCTTGGTTCAGAACTACATCTTTAATTGGCTGGATACATAATCCAATACTTAAAGCCTCTAGATTAACCAGCATCAAACATCCCCCAGATGTACATTCTATATGTTTGAGAATCAATTATCAAGTCAGTTAAAACCAAGAAAAACGAGACTTTTTTCAGACTTTCAAAACAAGATAGACATTTATACTCAAGTCTGGTTGATGTCATAGGGTCAGAATAATCTCTTTTTTTTTTTTTTTGAGAAAGAGTCTCACTCCGTTACTAGGCTGGAGTGCAGTGGCATGATCTCGGCTCACCGCAACCTCTGCCTCCCGGGTTCACGCCATTCTCCTGCCTCAGCCCCCCGAGTAGCTGGGACTACAGGCGCGTACCACCACACCCGGCTAATTTTTTGTATTTTTTTTTTTTTTAGTAGAGAAGGGGTTTCACCGTGTTAGCCAGGATGGTCTTGATCTCCCGACCTCGTGATCCGCCCGCCTCAGCCTCCCAAAGTGCTGGGATTACAGGCGTGAGCCAACGCACCTGGCCAGAACAACCTCTTAATTAAAAGGCTGGGTCTGGCGCAGATCAACTGAATATTGCTTACCTCTTCCTGGAATATAGGTTAAATCAGGTTAAAATTAACACTAAAGGCAGACTTGAAGTTGTATAAAAGTAACTGAAGGGCACTAAGTAGCTGTAGAAAGATTTGAGTGGAGGGGATTTATGGACTGCTGCTTTAATATATTCAGGCTACACTCTTTTTTCCCCTGCTCCTGCCTACCTTAATCACTGTCCAAGCCCAGTGAAACAAAGTTTTAGCCTCCTGGGAAACTGTAATAACTGCTATACTCCAGGGAAGGTTTTGTCCATTGTACTACAGTTTCTACATCTGCTTCTCCAGATCCATTCTCCACCCCTCACTTTTTCCTGAATTCTGGGAGGCTGACTTTTATGGACTGGCTTCTAGTTAAGTTCAGGAGTTAGAGGTATCAGCAGATAGGAGGGTAGGAGAAAATAAGGTTAGTGTATGTATTTCCTTATCTTTTTCCTGCTGAGCCACAGGTTGGCAGTGGCTGTAGTGTTCCTGCAAACCAGGCTACAGCTCCAGGAATGGTGTCCACTCCTACAGCCCTCTAGGTTTGTTCCTTCTCTTGTCCTGGTACCTTGGAGTACTAGATGGCTCTGTTACTAGTTTAGCACCTTCTCATTTCTTGTTGGTTTCTCTTAATCCTGCACATACCTTTGACATAGTCCATTAAAATCTCAATTATTCCATTCAGTATGCCTAATTGACACAGTTGATACAGCTCAAATATAATAAATGCCTACTGTGTGCTCAGTACTATCTTAGACACCAGGAATAGAATGGAGAACAAGATCAGGCTCTACATTTTAAGAAGTCTTCAGACTACAGGAAGGAAACTTCAAGTGCCAGGGTATAAAATGGAGAAAACAAGTGAGGAATTTTCTTGGAGATGTCTTAAAACTTAAGAAGATCCCAAACTCTTGCAAATTTGGGAAAGATGAATGATACATTTAAGAAATCATCTGTCTTGTTTAGCCACATGTAGGATGAAAAGGCAGCAATGAAGCATTGGCTCTTGGAAGGAAGGAGGGAAGGAGGAAAGAACAACAGACAGACGGACAGAAGGAAGGAAGGAAAAATGGAAGGAAGGGAGGAAGGGAGGGAAAGAGGAAGAGGAAAAAAAGAGACGGGAGGGGAAGGAAGGGAGAAAGAAAACGAAACAAACTAGGATGACAAGGAAGGAAATTAGGGAGTGAGTGTCTCTTATTAGAAGTATACATATTATGAACTATTCCTGCAGCAGCAACAGCAAAAAAAGAACAGGGATGGGGATCAGTGGGAAATAACCTGAATCTAATCACACCTATGGCTCTAATTATCAATTTATAGAAAATAGAAAAACATGTTCAACTGTACCATGGGGATGGAATCAGCAAACTCTAAACTGTAGAAAATACAAAAGTATAAAAAAACATTTTATTTTATAAATTATAAGGGGAGAAAAAGAGATGGAGAATAGACCCTACAGATAAAGAAACAATTCAGTTCTGACAATGAAAGTTGTTGTCAGAATCAAAATGGAGTCACTGTTTTTTCTCTTTTCTCTTTTTTTTTTTTTTTTAAATCCTGACAAACAGAGTCAGGGAAGGCTGTGAAGGGAGGGTTCTCATGCTTGTATACCTAATATAGCAAAACTATCACAGAAGACTCTGCAATAACCACAACTCTTCAAAGGCCACTGCAACCTTACACACACAAAAAAATACTTCTCTGAGGACATCTGCCCAGCAACTACTTGTCCAACCTCAGGCTGGCACCACCCTTGTTATGGATCCTTGTAGCCAAGGATAATTATTTCAAAACAATTATGTAATCCTCCTCATTTTTTCTTGACACTCATTGTCTTCCTTTACCTTCCTGAATATGCAAACAATTTACTATGACCTGTGGATTCCTGTTGCAATACCCTAGTCCCAAATAAACATTATTTTATTTTAGAGAGCCCCCTCTCTGTTATTTAGGTTGACATGAAGCGTGTCCAGAGGTAGGACCTGGAATAGGATTACTTTTGGACACAGTTTGTGATGCTCAGAACTGGTGTGCAGTACTCACTTGAGCCCCTGGAGCTCTCTGCTTCCACGGCACACCTTTTGTCAGGTTAGGACTCTCTCTCCCTCTAAAATCAAGGTAGAACCTCTTGACTTTATTCTGGATATGGTAAATAAAGGACCTTACATCTCTCCTGGGATGACAAAAGACCTTTTGTCTCTTCTGGTAAGTCTTTCCTGGTGTAAAGACAAATGTCTTTGTGGTTTGAGGACCCTAGTTTCTATGGAATTTACATTCTGTTTGTTACACATGTCTTTTCTAGGGAATTTACTTTAGGTTTTCTGTGTGCCTAATTTAACATTTTACTTGATCTGCATCCTGCAGGCTACTTTACCCCAAATTTTGGTCCACAGCCTTAATTACATATAGGGGCCCAATTTTGTCAGAAATATAATTTGAATCTAATTATCTTTCATAAACCAGTGAGTTTGTATTACTACTTTATAATTAAAATTCCAAAATGAAATCTATTAAGGCTTTTGAGTATGTCTGTATATGTTCAGGTACATTTATACATACGTACATGTATTGGCATAGTTGGCCAAAATCCCCTAAGAAATTCTATTCGGATTGGCTTCAATAAATGAATACTCATATAAATTATATACTAATTAACCCAAGTGTCTTTTAGTTCAGTGACTTAAGTAAATCTTTAATAAATAAGCTGGTTCTCATCTATTAAATACTAATAAGTGACAGTTCAAATTACTTGTTAAATTTAAGGTTACTAAGAGTTAAATTTCTAGTTAAAAATATAAATTAATTTACAATAACAATTCTAATTAATGTATATAAAATATATTAAAAATAATGTATTATTGATGAGAAAACTTATAAGAAAGGCATAAAAATGTGTTCTTTATTGAGGAAAAATAATTTTGTCTAATTTGGATGTTATTTAAAGGTTGTTTCAAAATATAGATTTAGAAAAAAATAGAAATAAGATAGAAAGGAACCAGTAAGTAAGAGAGAGATGTGAATAAAGTTACGGGTTGAGAATGTGTTTTTGGTAAGGAAGGTTAAAAAGAAAACAGAATAGTTTTGTATAAGAACAACTTATGTGATACATTTTTGTCCTAAAGTAAAATGACTGGTTATTTAAGAAATAGGAAATATTTGGACAAGACATAAAGGCTAAGCATGTTATCAAAGGTCTAAGTAAGTCATGAAAAAAGTTGATGAAGAGTGACTTTATGAAAGAAAATTCTGCATGTGATCAAATTGGCTATAAAAGAGATTTGTGTCTTTCTAAAGATTAAGCTTTGATATTAAAGATACACTAACGCAAAACTAAAAATTTGGTCCCCTGTGTAAAAGCAGCAAGGCTTTCTTGAAATATTCATTTACTCTTAGAAAATTAGAAAAGGTTTTGATTTTTAAATCTGAAATCTGTTTTCATTAACAGCCATGCTTTACACTGTCCAGAGTTTCTATTTCTGCCACATTTCCTCCTGAGATCTGCTCTTCCTCTCTCCCTTTAAGAAGGCCTCAGGTGATAACCTCTCTTTCAACCTTTTTTGTCACCTCCTGTGTAACTTTTTTCTTCAGTTCTAACTCTACTATTATGGCCTGAAGTCAAAATATTCATCTAGAAAAACAATGTTTTCCTCTTGGATAACTTGATTCTATATTACTGGCTTTTCTTGATATGTCTCAATTGTTCCATGTAATCAGGAAACTATGTCACATGCTTTTACTTTTTCTACAAGCCACTTATTCCTCTGTTCCTAATACTAGCTTTCTTGTTTATATTCCTCTATAATATGGGCTTACACTTACAACCTTAGACACATTTTTCCTGTATCTGATTAAATTCAAGTACCCGTTCATCAGGTTCATTTAAGTTCTGGGTTATCTAAATGAGTTTCCCATAAGAAGATGAAGTCACACTGCAACAGACTTTTCTTTATCTTTTGGTAATAAAAAACCTAATACAGATAACACAGGAAATTACACAGTACTGATGTTTTATAGGATAATTTCCTGTGTTAATCTTTATTAGTTTTTTTTTTTTTTATCACTTAGGATAACTGAGCTTTAAGAAGGTTAATATTTTTATATCCATACAATTTTCTGTATTGCTTTTTACGTCTTTTATTACTTTAAATGAACTATTATTTCACAATGACCTGTGATCCTCTTTTGATCAAATGTTTTGAACCTTTTGACTTCTTCGGCAAGCTTCCCAAAGATGAAAATTTTTTTTTTTTATTGGTGGAGGAGTGCAATGGTGCAATCACGGTTCACTGTAGCCTCAACCTTCCAAGCTTAAGTGATCCTCCCTTCTCAGACTCCCAAGTGGCTGGGACCACAGGTGTATGCCACCACACCTGGCTAATTATTTTTTATTTTTTATACAGAGAGGGTTTCACCATGTTGCTCAGGATAGTCTCGAATTCCTGTGCTCAAGTGATCCACCCTCCTAGGCCTCCTAAAGTGCTCAGAGAATAGGCATGAGCCACACACACCTGGCCAAAAATTCTAAACTATGTCTTTTTTACCTTAGCTTTCAGATTTTCTAGTTGGGCCCCTGAAAAGCCTCCAAGAATATATCTCTCATCTTGCAGCGATATTAAATGATTAGGCTTATTTGGTAAATTCTATGGAAAACATTGTCAAATGATAAGTGATACTAGATCTTCTTTCAGTTATATTCATGTTATTGATATGCTACAAAATTATATAAATTCATAGAAATCAAATATGTTATCAGTCATAATTTTGGTTCTGTTAAATCTTCTTCAAAGTTATATTTGTATGGATATACTATTGATGTCAACATTTCTAAAAATTATGTAAAACTGATAAAAGTCTGAGGGTCCTGATATAATGCTGTCAGTCATGATTCTAGTTGATATCTTAAAATGCTGCATGTTAACAGAAATAACTAAAATTTCCTTATCACTTTGGGGCTTTCATCAGATTTGAACCATGACTATGCTGTCATCCACAGTTATTGTTTTCAATTCTTCTCCAAAAGCATTTGTAATCAGCTGTATTGCAATCAAGTATTTCATGAAAAAACTTTAACAAGAACTCTTGAGCTTTATTGCCGGGGCGGAGCAAGATGGCCGAATAGGCCGAATAAGAGCAGCTCCAGTCTCCAACTCCCAGCGCGAGCGACACAGAAGACCGGTGATTTCTGCATTTTCAACTGAGGTACTGGGTTCATCTCACTAGGGAGTGCCGGACAATCGGTGCTGGTCAGCTGCTACAGCCCGATCAGCGAGAGCTGAAGCAGGGCGAGGCATCGCCTCACCTGGGAAGTGCAAGGGGGAAGGGAATCCCTTTTCCTAGCCAGGGGAACTGAGACACACAACAAGAACTCTTTCTCTCTCTTTTTTCTTTTCTTTCCTTTAAAGACAGGGTCTCACTCTGTTGCCCAGGCTGGAGTGCAGTGTTGCAACTGTAGTTCATTGCAACCTTGAACACCTGGGCTCAAGTGATCCTCCCACCTCAACCTGCTGAATAGCTAAGACTGCAGGCGTGTGCCACCATACCCAGCTAATGTATTTTTTTTTAACTTTTTTTTTCTTTTTTTTGTTTTGTAGAAACCTGGTCTCCCTATCTTGCCCAGGCTGGCCTCAAACTCCAGACCTCAAAAGTGATCTTCATATCGGCCGGGCACGGTGGATCACGCCTGTAATCCTAGCACTTTGTGAGGTGGAGGCAGGCAGATTGCCTGAGTTCAGGAGTTCGAGACCAGCACGGTGAAACCCCCGTCTCTACTAAAACACACACAAAAAATTAGCTGGGTGTGGTGGTGGGCACCTGTAGTCCCAGATACTTGGGAGGCTGAGGCAGGAGAATCACTTGAACCTGGGAGGCGGAAGTTGCAGTGAGCCTAGATCAAGCCACTGCACTCCAGCCTGGCGACAGCAAGACTCCGTCACCAAATAAAAAAAAAAAAAGGGATCCTCATATCTCAGCCTCCGAAAGCATTGGTATTACAGGTATGAGCCACCACACCTGTCCAATAAGCACTCTTAAACACAGATTTCTGATAACTTTAAGATTAATTAACTAAATAAAAATTTCCAAAACCCTGACGAAAAAACTGATGGGCTCAGGAAACTGCTAATCAAAATCAAGCAGAACAAAAATTAATTACATGAGATTGACCAACTGATAGTGTTTTTATGACTTCTACTTGAAATGTTGGCTCTTCACTTAAATGTTTTATTTTCCAGATTTAAGGAAAATTTATCTCTTAAGCAGGCAATTTGGTAAAGTATACTTTTGTGAACAAAGATGGAATCATATGCTTTTTCTCTACTTGGTTCCTACAAAATTTGGAAACTATCTGAGTATTCTTATGGCTGTATGATTTTTTTTTTCCGTAAGTCCAATAAAAATCTGGCCTCTTTATAACAGGACACGACTGGAAATATTGTATTGAATGTTAGTTATATTACGAAGGCTTTATCAAAAATGTTATATTTGAGAAGATGCACAGAATATCTGACTTTAAAGGTTCCAAGCCTGATAGTGAGTAAATAAAAACTGTCAATTGCTGGCAGGCCTAGGAACCTTAAGACCTTAAAAACCTCAAGAGGTTTTTATTGTTTTGGGGTTTTTGTGTGTGTGTTTTGTTTTGTTTTGAGACGGAGTCTCCCTCTGTTGCCCAGGCTGGAGTGCAGTGGCGCGATCTCAGCTCGCTGAAACTTCTGCCTCCTGGGGTCAAGCGATTCTCGTGCCTCAGCATCCTGAGTGGCTGGGATTATAGGCATACAACACCATGCCTGGCTAATTTTTTTGTATTTTTAGTAGAGATGGGGTTTTTGCCATGCTGGCCAAGCTGGTCTCAAACTCCTGAGCTCAGGTGATCAACCTGCTTCAGCCTCCCTAAAGTGCTGGGATTACAGCCATAAGCCACTGTGCCCAGCCCTCAAGAAGTTTTTTAATCTGAGATTGCTATGTGATCAATACAGAGATAATAAAAATTATGTTTCTAAATAAAAGCTGTAACACACCTGTTATTAGAATGTAGCTCTGTTGATTGTTTTCAAGTTCTTGATAGACTATACTACTTGACAGACTAGACTAGATCCTGCATTCTTCTAGATTCTTCCAATCCAACTTTCTTCCATGGAATTACTGAAAATGAGAACAGCTTTGTTCTGAAAGCCCTATAAGCTGAAACTAGATGCATTTTAAGAAATAAGCCTCATGTTTGATGTATGGGCCACACAAAAAGTTCACCAAGCCACCTGATGTCATAATCAGAGTCATCTAAACTACAAACCAGGATGAGAAGTTGATACTTTCACTCTTCAGATAGCTTTTCCCAAGATGTCAGAATAAGACTTCGTATCATGACACCCTTACCCTTCTTAATGACCTTTTTAACTTGAAGAATAATGGTCATTTGATGTATTCAACTGGTTGTGTTTAAGCCTAGGTTCATGGTTCAAAACTATTATGCAAACTGATCATTTTACTTTGTATTTTCCCTTTTTAAACTTTATATCTGTTTTTCTTTGTGTCTTCTCTGATTTATTTGAGCTGTGTTTTGTAATTCTCATTGTGGAGATCTTTTGCCTCCCTGGTTAGCTATATTCCTAGGTATTTTATTCTTTTTGTGGCAGCTGTGAATGGAATTGCCTTTCTGAAGTCCTTGCCAGAGCAATCAGGCAAGAGACAGAAATAAAGGGCATGGAAATAGGAAGAGAGGAAGTCAAACTATCTCTGTTTGCAGATGACATGATTCTCTACCTAGAAAACCCCATAGTCTCGGCTCAAAAGCTCCTTCAGTTGATAAACGACTCCAGCAAAGTTTCAGGATATAAAATCAATGTACAAAAATCACTAGCATTCCTCTGTTAACTTGTTTAAATTTTGTAGAACTACAACTCCTAACAGCTTAATGCTGGCCCAGCACTTTGGAACAAAGTAAACTGAACTTAATAATGGACTCCAGGTAGACTTAGCCTCAGAGCCACTCCCTTCAAACCTCCCTTCAAACCTCCCTCAGTGCTCAAATGTGGCTAAAAGGTTTATGACACTGACTCCTAGTCACCAATCATTACAATGTGGGATTAGACCAGCAACCTGGGACAGGTCTATTCCAGCACCAAGGGATATCAAAATCTAACTATGATCAGTTATGCTTTTGGAGAAAGATCTTAATCAAAAGGGGAAAATGTAAAACTGGCCAGAATCAACATGGAGTCATTTGTGTTAGAAAAAAAAAAAAGAAAAAAACAAAACCAAAACAAACCCTGACAAACAGAGCTGAGGAAGGCTAAGAAGAGAGAGTTCTCATACTTGTATGCTTGATAATAAAACTAACACAAAAGACTGCAACCTGGAACAAAGGCCATCTCAACCTTATACAAAAAAAGTTTCTCTGAGGACATCTGCCCAGCAACTGCCTGCTCAACCTCAAACTGGCATCGCCCTTGTTATTCATCCCGGCAGCCAAGAATAATCATTTCAAAACAATTTTAATCCTTTTTATTTTTCCTTCAACATCCTGTCTTCCTTTACCTCCCTGAATACGCACAAGTTTACTGTAGCACACCAATGCCCTATTACAAATAAACATCATTTTCCTTTAGAGAGCCTCTCTCTGTTTGTTATTTAAGTTGACAAAACTTAATGAAACTAATGACCAACTGGACTGTGTGGATATTCTTTGAAAATGCTTTAAAAATTTTTAAATAAATATTTGACTCCTGGCCAGGCATGGTGGCTCACGCCTATAATCCCAGCACTTTGGGAGGCCGAGGTGGGCAGATCATGAGGTCAGGAGATCGAGATCATCCCGGCTAACAAGGTGAAACCCCATCTCTACTGAAAATACAAAAAATTAGCCAGGTGTGGTGGTGGGCACCTGTAGTCCCATCTTCTTGGGAGGCTGAGGCAGGAGAATAGCGTGAACCCTGGAGACGGAGCTTGCAGTGAGCCGAGATACTGCCACTGCATGCCAGCCTGGGTGACAGAGCGAGACTCCATCTCAAAAAAAAAAAAAAAAAAAATTGACTCCTAAACAATGAATGGGTTAATGAGGAAATTTTTTAAAAATTAAAATATTCCTTGAGACAAATAAAAATGGAAACATAATATACCAAAAGCTATGGAATACAGCAAAGAAAGTTCTAAGAGGAGAGTTCATAGCAATACATGCCTAAATCAAAAAAGTAGAAAGACTTCAAATAAAAAACCCAATGATGCATCTCAAGAAACTAGAAAAGCAAGAACAAATGAAAACCAAAATTAGTAGAAGGAATAAAATAATAAAGATCAGAGTAGAAATAAAAGATATTGAGACTGAAAAAAATACATCAGCTATGAACAAGCTTCAGGGAAAAACAAAAAGATCAACAAAATGAAAAGTTGCTTTTTTGAAAAGTTAACCAAAATCTACAAACTTTTAGCTAGACCAAGAAAAAAGAGAGAAGACTCAAATAAAATCAGAGACAAGGAAAGAGTTATTACAACTGATACCACAGAAATAGAAAGGATCATTAGAGAATATTATAAACAAATTTAACCCCACAACTTGAAAATCTAGAAGAGATGGATAAATTCTTGGATACAACCAACCTACTAAGGTTGAATCAAGAAAAAAAAATAGAAAACCTGAACAGACCAATTACAAATAATGAGGCTGGGCATGGTGGCTCACACCTGTAATCCCAGCAATTTGGGAGGCTGAGGCAGGCAGATCACCTGATGTCAGGCGTTCAAGACCAGGCTGGTCAACATGGTGAAACCCTGTCTCTACTAAAAATACAAAAATTAGCCAGGTGTGGTGGCACACACCTGTAATCCCAGCTACCTGGGAGACTGAAGCACAAGAGTCACTTGAACCTGGGAGAAGGAGGTTGCAGTGAGCCGAGATTGCACCACTACACTCCAGTCTGGGCAACAGAGTGAGACTCTGTCAAAACAAAACAAAACAAAAAACCAAGTAATGAGATTGAAGCAGTAATAAAAAATCTCCCATCAAAAACAAGCATGGGACCTGAGGGCTACACTGCTGAAATCTATCAAACATTTAAAGAACTAATATCAATACTAGTCAATATTCTAAAAAGACACTGAAGAGAAAAAAGCAACTCCAAATTCATTCTATGAGGCCAGCAGCATAACCCTGACACCAAAACCAGAAAATAATACAATAAAAAAAGAAAAGTACAGGCCAATATCTCTGATGAACATAAAGGCAAAAATCCTCAACAAAATACTAGCAAACTGACTTCAACAACATATTAAAAATATCATTCACCACAATAAAGTGGGATTTATCCCAGGAATGCAAGGATAGTTCAATGTATACAAATCAATCAATGTGATAAATAACACAAATGGAATCAAGAATAAGTATAAAAATCATTTCAATATATGTCAAGAAAGCATTTGATAAAATTCAAAATCGCTTTATGATAAAAACTATTAAAAGACTGGATATAAAAGGAACATACCTCAAAACAATAAAGGCCAAATATGACAAACCCACAGGTGACATTACACAAAATGGGAAAAAAAATTGAAAGCTTTTCCTCTAAGACCTAAATAAGACAAGAATGTCTGCTTTCACTACTTATTCAATAGAGTACTAGAAGTTCTAGCCAGAACAACTAGGAAAGAGAAAGAAAAAAAGTGCATCCAAATTGGAAAAGAAATAGTCAAGTTATCCTTGTTCACAGATGACATGATCCTAGATTTTTAAAAAACCTGAAAACTCCACCAAAAATACTGTTAGAATTGGTTTTTTTGAACTCAGTAAAAGTTTCAAGATACAAAGTCAACATATAAAAATCAGTAACTTTCTATATACTAATAGAAATCTGAAAAAGAAATCAAGAGGGCTGGGCACAGTGACTCACGCCTGTAATCCTAGCACTCTGGGAGGCCGCAGCAGGTGGATCATTTGAGGTCAGGAGTTCAAGACCAGCCTGGCCAACATGGTGAAACCCCATCTCCACTAGAAATATAAAAAAATTAGCTGGGCGTGGTGGCACATGGCTGTAATGCCAGCTACTCAGGAGGGTGAGACAGAAGAATCACTTCAACCTGGGAGGCAGAGTTCACAGTGAGCCAAGATCGTGCCATTGCACTCCTGTCTGGGCGACAGAGTGAGACTCTGTCTCAAAAAAACAAAAACAAAAACAAACAAACAAATCAAGGGCGTGATCCCATTTACAATTAAATTATATCTAGGAATAAAAGTAACTAAAGTAAAAGATCTCTACGGTGAAAAATTATAAAACACCAATGAGAGAAACTGAAGAAGACACACAAAAAAATAAAAAGTAATTCCATCTATGTTCATGGATTGAATGATTCAGCATTGTTAAACTGTCTATACTACCTCAAGCAATGTCTAGATTCAATGAAATCCCTATCAAAATACCAATGAGAGTCTTCACTGGTATAGAAAACACAGTCATAAAATTATATGGTACCAAATAGCCAAAAAAATCCTGAGCAAAAACAAAGAAGCTGGAGGCAATCACATTACCTGACTTCAAAATACACTACAAAGATATGGCAACCAAAACAGTTTAGTACTGGCATAAAACAGTTACATAAGCCAATGGAACATAATAGAGAACCCAGAAATGAATCCACTCATTTACAGCCAACTAATTTTCACTAAAGGTAACCAAAACATACACTGGAGAAAGGACATGGTGCTGGGAAAACTGGGTATTTATATGCAGAAGAAAGAAAGTAGATCCCTATCTTTCATCATGTGCAAAAAATTAAATCAAAATAAAGACTTAACTTTAAAACCCGAAATGATGAAACTACCACAAGAATATATTGGAGAAATGCTTTGGGCCATTGGTCTGGGCAAAAATTTTTTGGGTAAGACCTCAAAAGCACATGCAACAGAAGCAAAATGGGATTATATCAAGCTAAAACGCTACTGCACAGCAAAGGCAACAAACACCAAAGTGAAGAGATAAGCCAAAGACTGGGAAAAAATTTTGCAAACTATCCATCTGATAAAGGATTAATAACCAGAATATATAAGGAACTCAGACAACTTAACAGCAAAACAAATACTCTAATTTTAAAAGTGGCCAAAAGATCTGAACAGACATTTCTCAACAGAAGAAATATTAATGGATGGTCAGAGGCGTAGTCCCAGCACTTTGGGAGGCCAAGGCAGGAGGACTGCCTGAGGTCGGGAGTTCAACACCAGCCTGACCAACATGGAGAAACCCCATCTCTACTAAAAATACAAAATTAGCCAGGCATGGTGGCCCATACCTGTAATCCCAGCTACTCGGGAGGCTGAGGCAGGAGAATCGCTTGAACCTGGGAGGTGGAGGTTGTGGTGAGCTGAGATTGAGCCATTTCACTCCAGCCTGGGCAACAAGAGCAAAACTCCATCTCAAAAAAAAAAAAAAAAAAAAGACATACCAATGGCCAACAAATATATTTTTAAAAATGTTCAACATCACTAATCACCAGTGAAATGTACATCAAAACCACAATGAGATATTACCTCACCCTAGTTAAAATGGCTTGTTATCAAAAAGACAAAAAATAACAAGTGCTAATGATGATACGGAAAAAGGGGAATGCTAGCACACAATTGGTACAAATGTAAATTAGCATAGCCATTATGAAAAACAGACTGGAGATCCTTCAAAAAACTACAAACAGATCTGCTATATGACCCAGCAATCTTACTGCTGTATATATTGTCCAAAAGAAAGGAAATCAGTATATCAAAGAGATGTCTGCATCCCCATGTTTACTGTAGCACTATTCACAACGGCCAAAATATGGAATCAACCTAAAGTCCATCAACAAATGAATGGAAAAGAAAGTGGTAATATATACACAATGGAATATTATGCAGACATAAAAGGAATGAAATTCTATCATCTGTAGCAACATGGATGTAACTGAAGGACATTATGCTAAGTGATAAGTCAGGCATAGAAAGACGAATATTATACACTGTCATTCGTATCTGGGAATTTAAAAAGTTGATCTCATGGAGCTAGAGAATAGATGGTTACCAGAGGGTGGAAAAGGTAAAGAGGAGTGGAGGGATGAAGAAAGAATGGTTAATGGGTATAAAAATACAGTTAGAAGAAATAAGGTCTACCGTTTGATAGCACTGCAACCTCTGCCTCCTGGGTTCAAGCGATTCTCCTGCCTCAGCCTCCCGAGTAGCTAGGATTATAGGTGCCCACCACCAAGCCTGGATAATTTTTTGTATTTTTAGTAAAGATGGGGTTTCACCATACTGGCCAGGGTGGTCTTGAACTCCTGACCTCAGGTGATCCGCCCGCCTCGGCCTCCCAAAGTGCTGGGATTACCGGCATGAGCCAGCACCTGACCAAGATGACTGTAGTTAATAATTTATTTTATATTTTAAAATAGCTAGAAGATTTAGAATGTTCCCAACACAAAGAAATGGTAAATGCTTGAGTTGATGGATATCCTAATTACCCTGATTTGATCTTAACACATTATATGAGTGTGTCAAAATATCACCTGTACCCCATAAATAGGTACAATTATGTATCAATCAAATAAATTAAAAATAAAATACTTCTTAAAAAGTCATTTGAGGCTGGGTGCGGTGGCTCACGCCTGTAATCCCAGCACTTTGGGAAGCTGAGGCGGGCAGATCACAAGGTCAGGAGTTCGAGACCAGCCTGGCCAACATGGTGAAACCCCATCTCTACTAAAAATACAAAAATTAGCTGGACATGGTGGCCGGTGCCTGTAATCCCAGTTACTTGGGAGGTTGAGCCAGGAGAATCACTTGAACCTGGGAGGTGGAGGTTGCAGTGAACCGAGATCACACCATTGTACTCCAGCCTGGGCAACAAGAGTAAAACTATGTCTCAAAACAAGCAAACAAAAAAAAACAAAAAAAGGCATTTGATAATATTAGGGCATTCTTGTTAATTTTTTGCTGTGTATTATGGTTAAATGTTTTGCCCCTTTTTAAGTCATAAATACTAGCAAATTATTATATGAAGATAATTATACTGCTTGATTCCTATATGTATTTTAAAAAACGACTTAGTTAATCTGGTTAGACTCAAAGTTATTTTTTCCATTAAAAATGACACTGATACAAAAATGACAAGTTAAGAGGATGTTAATAATTTGCAGGTCTTAAGACCACACATTGAAGGTCTCTGGACTAGCTTCCTCAAACTATTTGGGATTGGTAGTTGATAGTGGAAAAGTAATAAAGACGCAGAGAAGGCTCATCATAAAATCACATGCTATTTTGGAGTTTTCAAGAACAGAATAGTAGCTACTATTATGTGGCATAATTATAAAATAATAAATTAATTAAATAATAAAGTAATAAAAAGGGAGTTTTAAGAACTCTCTTAATTATGTCTACTGATTCAATATAATAGAATTATACATATAAATACATATGTGGAACTAATAGTTGTTCTACTTCAATATTCATAACAAAAGTAACTTAAAAATTAGAAGCATTCTTACCTGTTGAGAAAAGAGAATATAATTGTCCTCTATAAGTAAGAAGCATATTAGATATGACATAAGCAGGAAGAGCTCCACCATGAAATCTAACTACCTAAAAAACAAGTAAGTCAATGGGCAACTCCTGAATATTCATGTTAATGAAATAAGTGTAGTTTCACATAAAATTTAAAAGTTGCTCTTCAATTTATACCTTTCCTGACATGGCCACAAAGATATTTCCAGTAGTAAGTATCAAAAACTCTAAGTACAATAAATGTTGAAAATACATAGCAAACTAAAAATGCATCTGAATTTTTTATCAAAGGCATAATAGAACATATAATTGAGTAGCATATACTACAAAACTGTTTTCCAGGACACACTGATTATTTAACATGTTTCAGGCATGACAGTAAACACCTTATATGCATTATCTCATGTCCTTCTCCTAATATTGTTTGAGGTAGTTCTTATCCCTATTTTATAGATAAAAAAATTCAGGCATGAGAGCCCAACTAATCTGCACAATTTAGAACATAATGGGCAAGTTACTTAGCTTCCCCTCTCTATGTCTTTATCAGTAAATGGGGACAATACTAGTATGTACCTTATAGGTAGTTATGAGCATTAGACATGCATATGTGTGTAAGGCATTCAGAATATTAACTCATATATGACAAGTTATGAGGAAATGTTAATTGCTTTATTAACTTTTTATGTCCTTCACTGTGTTTGAAAATCTTATGGAACTACAAGTTTTAAAATCAGTGCCTGAGTTCATAATCATTATGTTATAGTGCCTCAAGTCATCCTATCAGCTCTCTACAAAATACATACAACAAAAACAAGCATTCCTACACACCAGTAACAGACAAACAGAAAGCCAAATCACAAGTAAACTACCATTCACAATTGCTACAAAGAGAATAAAATACCTAGGAATACAACTTACAAGAGATGTGAAGGACCTCTTCAAGGAGAACTACAAACCACCACTCAAGGAAATAAGAGAGGACATAAATAAATGGAAAAACATTCCATGCTCATGGATAGGAAGAATCAATATTGTGAAAATGGCCATACTGCCCAAAGTAATTTATAGATTAAATGTTATCCACATCAAGCTACCATTGTCCTTCTTCACAGAATTAGAAAAAACTACTTTGTTTCATATGGAACCAAAAAAGAGCCTGCATAACCAAGACAATCTTAAGTAAAAAGAACAACCCTGGAGGCATCACTCTACCTGACTTCAAACTATACTACAAAGCTACAGTAACCAAAACAGTATGATACTGGTACCAAAACAGATATACAGACCAAAGGAACAGAACAGAGGCCTCAGAAATAACACCACATATCTACAACCATCTGGTCTTTGACAAACCTGACAAATACAAGCAACGGGATAAGGATTCCCTATTTAATAAATAGTGCTGGGAAAACTGGCTAGCCATATGCAGAAAACTGAAACTGGACTCTTTCCTTAAACCTTATACAAAAATTAACTCCAGATGGATTAAAGACTTAAAGTAAGACCTAAAACCATAAAAACCCTAGAAGAAAACCTAGGCAATACCATTCAGGACATAGGCATGGGCAAAGACTTCATGACTAAAACACCAAAAGTAATGGCAACAAAAGCCAAAATTGGCAAATGGGATCTAATTAAACAAAAGAGTTTCTGCACAGCAAAAGAAACTATCATCAGACTGAACAGGTAACCTACAGAATGGGAGAAAATTTTTGCAATCTATTCATCTGACAAAGGGCTAATATCCAAAATCTACAAAGAACTTAAAGTTACAAGAAAAAAACAAACAACCTCATCAAAAAGTGGCGAAGGATATGAACAGACACTTCGCAAAAGAAGACATTTATGCGGCCAACAAACATATGAAAAAAAGCTCATCATCACTGGTCAACAGAGAAATGCAAATCAAAACAACAATGAGATACTATCTCACCCCAGGTAGAATGGTGATCATTAAAAAGTCAGGAAAGAACAGATGCTGGAGACGATGTGGAGAAATAGGAATGCTTTTACACTGTTGGTGGGAGTGTAAATTAGTTCAACCATTGTGGCAGACAGTGTGGCAATTCCTCAAGGATCTAGAACTAGAAATACCATTTGACTCAGTAATCCCATTACTGGGTATATACCCAAAGGATTATAAATCATTCTACTATAAAGACACATGCACACATATGTTTACTGCGGCACTGTTCACAACAGCAAAGACTTAGAATCAACCCAAATGCCCATCAATGATAGACTGGATAAAGAAAATGTGGCACATATACACCATGGAATACTACGCAGCCATAAAAAAAGGATGAGTTCATGTCCCTTGCAGGGATATGGATGAAGCTGGAAACCATTATTCTCAGCAAACTAACACAAGAACAGAAAACCAAACACTGTATGTTCTCACTAATAAGTGGGAGTTGAACAATAAGAACACATGGACACAGGGAGGGGAACATCACACACCAGGGCCTGTCAGGGGGTGGGCGGCTAGGGGAAGGATAGCATTAGGAGAAGTACCTAATGTAGATGACGGGTTGATGGGTGCAGTAAACCACCACAGCACGTGTATACCTATGTAACAAACCTGCACGTTCCGCACATGTACTCCGGAACTTAAAAGTATAATTTTAAAAAAAGCCTTAAGTTCTTTTAATGTCACATTATTAAAAGTAAATTTACTTTAAAGCATGTTTTCCATTCCACATAATTTTTTTAGAACATGTATAGACTTCTCTGGCAACCTGAGGAAAGCTATGTAAGTACAAGCTTACTATAAAAGTTGGAGAAAATTTCAGAAAATTCAGGGTCTCCCTAAAGTTCCTCCATGGATTCCCAGGTAAAAAGAGAAGAGAAAAAAATCAGATAACGTACAGCCCATACTTGTCACTTACAGTTTACAGCTTTGCATGGAAGGTTGGGAAAGCTGAGTAAAAGGGAAAAGACCATTTTGCTACCTAATACCAAATCATACATGACATGCTGGGAAATATACTGTACTTATCGAGAATATAAAAGGAAAGTTAAGCAACACAGCAGGCTCAGGAGTTAGACTCCTGGATTTAGATTCCAGCTTTGCCTCTCACTAGTTCTGTGTCCTTGGGCAAGTTATTTTACTCCTCCATTACTTTCCCTTCCCTCTCTCTATATCCTCATCTGTAAAATGAGATAAACAGCACTTACCTCACAGGGATGTAAGGCTTAAATATGTTCACACTTGCATAAAGCATTTGGAACAGTAACTGGTACATGGTAACTGACTGGAAAATACTAGCTGTTATTGTTACCTTTAATGCCCTTCACTGTGTTTAGAATCTTGTAAGACATCCCACGCAGAGTATTCTGAATATAAAATTTATTTTAATGACAGAGGATCATTGCTATGAGTATTAAATGTTATACTGGGCTACAGATACAACTGGGTATATAAGATACTACTAAACTTACAACTATAAACTGACCTCCCTGTCTCATAGTCAAACTGTAGCCATACTTAGTATTTGGTGCAGTATTTCTTTAAATTTTGAATTACATGCCAACATTGAAAAATTAAAATATTTCGTCTAAAACTTCAGATTTCTAGTTTCTCTAAAAAGCTGAAGATCTGGCAACACTGGACTTCATTCCTGCACAGAAATGATTTACCAGCATTTATGGAATTCTCTTGAGAAAGTAACTTTCAGTTTATGCTTTGCCCTCTTTTTCGTAAGAGCAGACTATAGAATATGTGAATATTTTCCTCTTTCCTTTTTCAGAAAAAAATTTAACTTTATGAAAAGATATCTACTGAAGGCTGAAGTTTCTCTTATTCATTTTCTCCAACCTTCTGTGACTGAATCAGCAACATTCAAAATATGTATTGTTTTTTAAAACAAGTAAGATATACAACTTTCATTCATTCTCTTACTACCTACAAGCTACATTTTTAAACAAGCATGAAGGAAGAACATCTTATGTCTTTTCAATAATTTGAGAATTTAATTCAATTAATACAAATTCTTTTTGTTTTTAAATTTTTTATTACAGAACTAAGCTTAAGCTTCAATAATACAAATTATTTAATTGACATTTTAAAAGAATCTACATTTGATACTGTTAACACCTGTACATCCTCAGTCTTTAGAAAGATTTCCACATCAAAACCAGAATACTAGGTCTGTCCTCTTTTGGTTTATAATTATGCTTGACTCTAGTGTATCAAGCTGACTTGACTTTTCTTGTTACTAAATTGAATTATGAGACACAGGAATTATATGGATAAGAGAGTATGTTATATTCCTACTCCAAACCACTGTTTACAGTAATATGCCCTTTCACCATACTAAATATACAATAGTATGAATTTGAGAGATTTAATTGGTTCCTTAACATTTTAGAATATATACTGTAATTATCCATGATGCTATTTTCCAACTTACACAAAGATTTTAATCTTCCCTTCCTAATTTAGCACAAAATTTATATATATATAAACTTACAATTTTATAATGTTCACAAATTAATAACGTTCATAATCTAGTTCTCACCAAGTTGCTCTGAGGATTGAATGAGATAATGCATATAAAAAATGTTTCTAATTTAATTTTGTCTTGTGAGTTTTATTACAGTATTAAATGACTTAAGAGTTAAAACAAAATTCTACTATGCCTGCATTGCAAAATACAACAGATCAAAAAAAAGTGAAAGTAATAAAAGCTGTAATACAAATATGACTGAATTTTAAAACTATGTAACTTCCCTAACTTATCAATTGTTATCTTATTTATGTCCAGGTTGCACAATTGTGCAAATTATAGCAATGCTAAGTAGTATCTATAGTTCTACTACTTTAGGCAGTATTTTTGTAATATTATTTGCTAATGAATTCAATACGTTTATCTTTAATAGAATTTATGTTTACCTTTTATAAACTAAGTGCACAATATAAAAAGTTATTTGAAAACATTCATTTATACAGCAGAGCCTACCTATTTTATTGTACTATGATTTTATAATGTAATATGAGCAACATGAAATCTTTTTTCTTTTTCTTTCTTTCTTTTTTTTTTTTTTTTTGAGATGGGGTCTCCCTTTGTTGCCAAGGCTAGAGTGCAGTGGCACAATCTCAGCTCACTGCAACCTCTGTCTCCCAGGTTCAAGCGAGTCTCATGCCTCAGCCTCTTGAGTAGCCAGGACTATAGGTGTGTGCCACCATGCCTGGCTAATTTTTGTCTTTTTAGTAGAGGTGGAGTTTTACCAGTTGGCCAGGCTGGTCTCGAACTCCTGACCTTAAGTGATCTGCCTGCCTTGGCCTCCCAAAGTGCTGGGATTACAGATGGGAGCCACCATGCCCGACCGTGAAGTCTTAATATGAAATTCATTTAGGCAAAAATATTAGTTTGTTTGAGAATCAGGTATCAGCTCTCATTTTTTGGATGTATCAAACATGAAAGCATCACCTTAAAGCAGGGGTGGACAACTACGGCCTGTGGGCCAAGAATAATTTTTGGATTTTATTAAAGTGGAAGAAGAATGAAAAAGAAAAAAGGAAGAAGACAGAAGCAGCTACAGCAGTGGCAGTAGCAAAAGATACTGTATGTGGTCTGCAAAAAATTATTGATTATCTGGCCCCTTATGGAAAAAGTCTACAACCCCTTCCTTAGAGTTATCTATTCATAAAGCAGTAAATAATTAACCAGCCAGGAATCTCTCTTACCTGTCCAAGTATTTGTGAAAAGGAAGTCTTAATTGTCACCTAGTTTAAAACAATTATTGAAAAAAAGGTTATTTTCCTCTAAACTCCTTTACATTTTATTAAATTGAGTACTTCTGCATTTCTCTAAGCATAATAATTGATTTTCCATAATGGTAAATCTTAAAGGCACTCAAGATCTTAAAGAATCTTCTGAACCACCATGTAAATTGTATTAAGTACAGTTTTACTGTTTAGCATACTTTCGCACGTATCTAATTATTTGACAGTCGAGTAAATGCTATTATGCCCCTTTACTACCTAAAATATTTGATTAAGTAGAATATCTTATTACCACATCATGCCAGCTAAAGAAATTTAAGTCAAAATAATATTTTAAAAAGAATTTCATCCTTAATTATCTCTACCATAAATACAATTTTTTTTTATAATTAGGAAGTCTATTTGATATTAGAAAGGAGATAAATTTTTTTTAGGGAAGTTTAAAATGATTACATTTTGTCAAAATATAGACTTCTTGAAAATATACAGTATTTGTAAAAACATGGACATTTTGAGAGCATGCAGTATTTGCAGCCAAATTTTTATCACAATTTTTTCTATTGCTTTAATATTATAAATATGAATAGGCAAGTTAAAAACTACTATGGCCCTGAAAAACCCTTAACTGTTAGAAACAGGATGCAAGATATCAAAGCAATAATAAATTCCACGAAATCTAAATTAATTCATAATATAAGTTCAACTGAAACTTGGCTGGAGGAACAGATTCTATTAATTTGACAATATCAATCCTAGTTTACCCTTGAAAAGTTAGATCTAACAAAGTATCCAAACATTTAAGCTTGGTTTAAAGCAGTTGAGCAGAAATAAAATATTTCACATAAACCAGAGGCCTATGATGTCATAACCACTGAAATGAGTACTTTAACCACTTAAATCTGGAATCTAGGGACTCTTCATTCATGAATCCATAAGTAAATAAAATGTTACTCTCAAGTCTATTTCCCTTAACACAAAGAGATGTATTTTGATTACAAAATAAACATAATAGGTATGAAATCACACATTTTAATGACTAGCAGAGCTTAAAATAATTAGTGAAAAGGAAAGAAGATCCTTAAGCTAACAACCAGTAGAGCTATACACCAATAAGTATCATGTCAGTTACTGCAGTAAGCCCCTGTCAGCTGACCTCATGATGTTCTTCAATTTATAAAAGATTCTGGACTTGGGGCTTCCAAATTCAGAAGTTGAATCTACAGTCTCATTTTTTGCTTTATCTTCTATTACTTATTAAGATGTACACATTTTCAAATGGTCTAGTTATGGAGATGCTAAGGTGGTGTTAATAGGAAAAATGAAGAATATTTAAAATATTTTAAATGCCTATTTTTTGTATGTATTGGCTTCCATACCACCATGTATCTAAAGCTTATATAAAAAGAATATTTCTAGCTTATTCTATAACTAAACCTTAAAAATTAATCAAACATACAACTTACCTCGTACCGACAGTCTGATGATGTGTACATTTTTAATAATGCCACATGGCTGTCATTTTCTGGTTGAGCAATATGGAGTTTCAGAGAAATTTCTGTGGAAGATGGAGCCCTGAAGAGATAACTTAAATTCAATTCTCAAATACAAAATGCTGGTAAAGAGCCACGGCTAAGTTAATCCCCAGCACAATACAATCGAATAATGTAGAGGAAGTTAGGTACCAGACACATAACTGTGGATGGGCACTTTTTCAATGATATCACAATTCTTTGAATGCTTCCTCTAGGACACAGGAGTAGGGAGAGGGTGGAAGGGGGCTCAGGTTCCAAGCAAGTAAAGTTTAAGTTTTCTATCATTTAATAAGAATACTCTATATTAAATTATAGGAACAATGCTATATAAAGGATACATACATTTTACTGAGGCATTTTAATAATTCATGATTTAAATAAATAAACTAAGCAGAATATCTATTATTCAAAAACGCCAAAGTTTAAAGTAAATTCTTTCGAATACTTACTGTGCAATGGTTAGTGAATCTTCATAAGACCAAGGAATATGAAGTTTATAGATACTGGTTATTTCTTCTGTTAAAACATTAAAAAAATGTATTATTAACAATATGTTACTCTAAACATTAAACGACTATAACACCTAACTAATTATACAATTGTTCATTTCATTTAAAAAATCAGTACAGGTTATATTACATGATAAAAAATTATGGAGAATTCCTAAATAATAATGCTTTAATTCGATTTATAATAGATATTACAGCAGATAGGCAGTACTAAGAAAGTGGAAAAATATTAAATAACTAAATCTGAATTACTACTATAAGACATAAAGATATATGGTATTTTAAAAATGTGGATATTTAAAGTGAAACAGATAAAAATGCTTTACTGTTAAGAAAGGGTCTATGTTAAATCCCCTGGAAATATAAACAACTTTTCTATTATATATTTAATTTTACTTCACATAAAAATATATGGAAGTATTATAGAAAATTCAAGTTAACACCTACTGACTCTTCAAACAACAATATTATTTTCTACACATTTTTTAGAAAACATATTTACCTTTCACTGCTGAGCACTTGCTTACCACATTGATTTTAAAAGCTTGGTATATCTAACAGAGTTTGACCACAAAAAGAAAATAAAAAGGTTACTTGTATGTTAAAGTAAACATTAAAGTAAAATCAAATCCTTCTTGTTGGAGTCAGGATTAATTACCTGTCCAAAGTTCAGAAGCTCTAGATTGTAGTATAGGCCGTTTGTATTTAACACCACTTTCCTTGAAGACAATCCTGTTGAATTCAAAGTACTGTATTACTTAGAATATCAAGGAAGTTTTTAAATATGTACTGATTATTTAATTAGCATTAAAACAATGCCAATAATTAAAAATTTGTTTACAAGTTTTCACTTCTGCATGGAGTTAACTCCTAAAAATCTAATCCCCCAGCAATAAACTCTAGACAAAACAACTTTTATGACTTCCAATCACATCTATCTGCTTTTAAATAGTCAGGTATATAATTCCAATTTCAGAAAGGTATATACTTTCTTGGTAGATCTTTTATTTTAGAAGCTTCTTATCTTCTAATGATAAGGGTGATTCAGAATTGTCATTTCTGTATTGTTCTGGGTATTTTTATACCAAAACAAAGGGTAAGGGGAGAAATAAAAATCTTCGAGTTTTCCCAAGTAACACAGATTCTTTTCATAAATGGGATGTAAAAAAATATTTACAGGATGGGCATACCAAAATGGCACAGGAGCTAACGTAAAAAAGTTCCCAATATTCAAAGCTAGAACAACTTAAGCAAAAATATATATAATGATAGAATTGTTTTATAGCCCAATGAATAAAATAGATATCCCTGAGTCCATAGTGACATAAATAAAAATTGAATAAATAAATAAATGGGGGAGAAGGGCCTACTTTATCTCAGGAAGAATTCCACTAAATGTAGAATACCAGAGTAATATTTGCTAAGTACTAGATGAACCAATGGATGCTAAAAATAGTGGGTTATTCTAAAGAAAAACAGGACATTCATATATTCTCAAAGTATGTCACCCCAGATATTTATTAATTACAAAAGGAAAAAGCAGTATCGTTATAATGGAGAAATCTAGCAGGCACCACCTTAACCAAGAAAGGAAAATTAACATAACTAGTAATTAGAGATATGAATATCATGTATACTCAATATGATATAGTAGGTAATCCTCATTGCTTCTGTGGTATTTTGGCAAAAATACATAACCTCAATATAATCATAAGAAAGTATTAGACTGGGCGCCTTGGCTCATTCCTGTAATCCCAGCATTTTGGGAGGCCAAGGCAGACAGATTTCTGGAGTCCAGGAGTCTGAGACCAGCCTGGGCAACATGGTGAATCTCTGTCTCTACAAAAAATACAAAAAAGTTAGCTGAACATGGTGTCACATGCCTGTAGTCCTAGCTACTCAGGAGGCTGAGGTGGAAGGATTGCTTGAGCCCAGAGGCAGAGGTTGCAGTGAGCTGAGATCACGCCATTGTACTCCAGCCTGGGTGACAGAGTGAGACCTTGTTCCCTACTCCCCCCACAAAAATGAAAGTATCAGACAACTCCAAATAAGGAACACTGTACAAAATAATTGAACAGTATTCTTCAAAGGTTTCAAAGTTGTGAAAGGCAAGGAAAGATTGAGGAACTGTCACAGATTACAGGAGACTTAGGAGTCATGACAACTAAACGCAATGTGGAAACCTGCAGAAGCAGGACATCTGTGGAAAAACTGGTGAAAAACAAATAAAGCCTGTAGTTTAATTAATAGTATTGCACTAATTTCTTGGTTTAAAAGGTTGTATTGTGTTTATGTAGAAGGTCAACCTTAGGGAAATGTGGGTGAAGGATATACAGAAACTCGTTTGTAACTTTTCTGTAAATCTAAAATTATTTCAAAATAAAGTTTAAAAGAATATTTAGAGAAATCTTGAAACCTTCTTATACAAATAGCAATTTATAATTCTATATTAAAATTGTATTAAAAGGGCCAATAGGATAAATTTCTTTTTTTTTTTTTTTTTTAATTTATTTATTATTATTATACTGTAAGTTGTAGGGTACATGTGCATAACGTGCAGGTTTGTTACATATGTATACTTGTGCCTTGTTGGTGTGCTGCACCCATCAACTCGTCATTTACATCAGGTATAACTCCCAATGCAATCCCTCCCCCCTCCCCCCTCCCCATGATAGGCCCCGGTGTGTGATGTTCCCCTTCCCGAGTCCAAGTGATCTCATTGTTCAGTTCCCACCTATGAGTGAGAACATGCGGTGTTTGGTTTTCTGTTCTTGTGATAGTTTGCTAAGAATGATGGATTCCAGCTGCATCCATGTCCCTACAAAGGACACAAACTCATCCTTTTTGATGGCTGCATAGTATTCCATGGTGTATATGTGCCACATTTTCTTAATCCAATCTGTCACTGATGGACATTTGGGTTGATTCCAAGTCTTTGCTATTGTGAATAGTGCTGCAATAAACATACGTGTGCATGTGTCTTTAGAGCAGCATAATTTATAATCCTTTGGGTATATACCCAGTAATGGGATGGCTGGGTCATATGGTACATCTAGTTCTAGATCCTTGAGGAATCGCCATACTGTTTTCCATAATGGTTGAACTAGTTTACAATCCCACCAACAGTGTAAAAGTGTTCCTATTTCTCCACATCCTCTCCAGCACCTGTTGTTTCCTGACTTTTTAATGATCGCCATAAATTTCACATAAGAACAGACACACAGACACATATATACACACACTCAATTACCTGCAAATGTATGTGATTATGGAAGTTCACTTCTCAGAATATGACTGCTAGCCCAATGAGAAGAAAATCACTGAACCACATTATACAGTTATTCTAAGAACTATACTTGAAATAGTCAACAACATTCGATATTACAAAGCTCTGCTTTACTGCAACTCTGTTAAAAATAAAAGCAATTCTTATGCTTTCCAAAAACAGTACTTACCAAAGGAAAAAAGATGAGTTACAGGAAGCTGTATGTATCTTGTCTCTTTTTTAAAGAATTCACAATCTACAACAAACTGAAATACAAAACACTGATTTATTTTTAAAAAGTAAAGTTAAATTTATAGTAAAATATCTTTACTTGATGTTTGAGTGGAAAATAAAAGTCTATAAATCTCAGCTTTGGAGAAAGTATCATCTATTACACTATAATTCTGCCTATACTTAGATGACAAGAATTTCTCAAGGAGAGATACTATGCTGAGAAAACTTGATACACAAGCTTAACTTAAAAGATTATTAGAGGACCATTTCTAGAACAACAGATCCATAGCAGTTTTTTTAAATAGTTAGCTTTAGGTGTTTGCAGAAGAAGGACAGTAAAGGATGGATCAAAGTATTAAGAGCCTAGGCTAATTCAAGATTAATTAAGGATTTAAATACTATGTCTCTTAATACTTTCATAGTCAACAGGAAAATGTGATTTTGTTATATATCTTTTGAAAAATCCTGTATTTATTAAAGATAGTCTAATTCGCCTATAAAAAGCTTTTGGAGAAATACTGCCATTGATTGACATATGGCTAATGTTATTTGTGGAACAATATTTCAGGTTAAACAGTTATTACAGTAAGTGTAAAAAAGGTTTGCTATGTATGAAGCCAGAAAAAGAAATGCTTTTCAAAAAAGTAGAACTAAAATGTGACACCCGCATCATTATAATTTTTTGTAGTGACATTTCTTTTTAAATAACATTTCTATTAGCGGCATGAGAAGCTCTGCTCTACTTATTTCTGGTAAAGGAAAAGTTTCATTAAAATAATCTCTACAATGCGATATTATTTTGATCTATAGAAGCTAAAGAAAAATTAATCTGATGCGTAACTGTAGCTGCCAAGTAGTTTGCTGTCTACAAAAGCAGAAAGCTAGTGGGGTCTATCCTAGGCTTTTCTAATAACTATACTTTGGATTTGTCTGAAGCAGTATTACTTTGTTTGCCTCTTGGGTAGATTTTTTATTGTTTTCAAAAGTGAAAAACAGACAGGGAAATTGCTACTAGATTATACCATACACTTGGGGGAATAAAAGAAAAAACTTTTAAGGGGTTTTGCTTTTATTTCTCCCTCCTTACTTATAAGGCAAAGAACACAGTCAGATATTTTCATTATAGAAAACAGCTGCTGAAAGATAATATAAATCATTTATTGAACAGGATTATTCATTATATTTTTTACAAAGTACTTTTGGATAAGTCTATATCAGACAGGGAAGCAGTTTTTAAAAGCAATTTAATCACTTTGAACAAGTTTAAAATAATAGAATTTTTATTATTGCTTTAAAAATTTGGCTGTGCCTTTAGTTTTACATAATGACAAAAACCCTACCCAAGAAAGAGAAAATTCAAAGGCCTGTCTCTCAAACACCCAAGGTAAGTAAATTTCTAACGGGTTTAATCATTTTGTTTTCTGTTACAAAAAAAAAAATGCAGATAATTTCATATTTGCATTTCTAAAAATATATTGATACAAGTTGACTAAAAAATGTTTTACACTATTTGAATATATGTCACGTTCTGATGATGAGCTATATACATAGACATGCAAAAACTATGAAAGACTTAAGTTATAATTCTAGTGAGACAGGGTTGTATAACAGTAGAGTCTGCAGTGTTACTTTCCAAAGAGCATTAAGATGCATTACATATTTATTAGGCTGCTAAGACTGTCTATTTGCAGAAAGGCTCATTAATTTCTTGGAATAACCAGAGAGGGCCTTTTCAAGTTTGAGAAAAATATTAGATTCATTCAAAACCATCTTACCTGACAGAAAAACCCTTAAAGAGAGCTTTTAGTATTGAAGATGCTGAATTACCTCTCACTTGAGCTAAGCAAAACAGAACAATGAATCCATTATAAGGGACTTGCGAGATTTAGTCATTGAGATGACTCCCAACTACATCCCCCTTTTCCTTTCTCTATTTCTCCTAAATTTTTCTGATTATTTTGGCTACAAATCTTACCAACCTTCTCATTCAATAAACATTTTATTGAGCATTTATGCAGTAGTCACTGAAGGTTGAGGATGCAAAGTGGAATAAAACCTATCTGTTCATTACTCTTAAAGAGTTCACAATGTGGTCATGGCAACTGAGACATAAATAAATTATAATTCAATATAATAAAATTTTCAAAGAAGTTATAAACAAAGTATCAGAATAAGTAAAAGATTACTGGGGGACTCTGGAAAAGGGAAAAAGGGACACAGGTTGGATCCTGAAGAGTAAGTTTGCTGGGTGAAATAGGAAAAGGGGAGTCCAAAGTACCCTCTACCTCCATTTTCTTTCTTACCCACTAATTCTATCAAAATCACCATTCTTTTCTTTCTATTCCCACTTCCCCAGTACAGGCCGTGGATCCCTTATCCAAAATGTGTGGAACTAGAAGTGTTTGATTTTTTCAGATTTTGGAATATTTGCCTATATATAATGAGATATCTTGGGAATGGAACCCAAGTCTAAACACGAAATTCATTTATGTTTCATATATATCTTATACACATAGTCTCAAGGTAATTTTTATATTTTTAATAACTTTGTGCATGAAACAAAATTTTGACTGTTTTGACTATATTTCACCACATGAGGTCAGGGGTAGAATTTTGCAATTTTGTTGTTAGGCTGGCACTCAAAATGCTTTAGATGGCGTGCCCTCGTTATTATAGCAGTGAGTATCCCCACTTGTCAAAAAGTTTTAGAGTTTGGATTTTTGGATTAAGGGTGCTCGGTCTGTACAAGCCCTTTAGGAGGTGTGTAGTCTGTTTCTGATCTATTCTACAGCATAAGGAGATTAATCTCCCCAAATAAATGATTTCTGATACCATTACTACTATAGTGAAAAATCTTATGGCTTCCTACTGACTTTTGAATTCTGTTAAGTCCTGAATCCTCCAATCAAGACTTTCACAATATGGCCATGAACTAATTTTCCAGACTTTTCCTCCACTACTATTCAAACCTATCGTGGCCATCCTTTCAAAATTATTATTTACTCATTCACTGGTTTTCAAATATACTTCATGCTTTGCTCTGTTGCTTTGTCTGAACAGTGCTGTTCCTTATAACTCCTGGCAATGATGTTACTATTGAGCATCTGGAATGTGACTAGGACAACTAGGGAACAGAATTTTTTATTTTATGTTAACTTAAATTGAAATAACCACATGTGCTAGTGATTCCTGCATTGACAGTATGGCTCTAGAATGTTCATTCTTCCTATAAAAATCCTAGCTATCCGTTAAGGCCATTTTGTTTTATTTCATTTCATTTAAAAGGTGGGGTCTCATTATGTTGACTAGGCTGCAGTACAGTGGCTTTTCATAGGCATAATCATAGCATACTACAGCCTCCACCTCCTGGGTTCAAACGATTCTCCTACTTCAACTTCCCAAGTAGCTAGGACTACAGGTACTTGCCACCATGTCCACTTGAAAGCCATTTTAAATATCATCTTATTATAATGCCATTCTTTTTATGTACTTGCTATATTCTGATTTGTGTTATGTGTATTTGGGTAGTTCTTTTTCCACTCTTCCCTCTGCTCCAGTTACATTTCTCTCCCCCTTCCCAATAGCATGTAGCTTTTTCACAGTGGCTCATACCTGAATTCCCAGAACTTTGGGAGGCCAAGGTGGGCAGATCACCTGAGGTCAAAAGTTCAAGACCATCCTGGCCAGCACAGCAAAACCCCATCTCTACTAAAAATACAAAAATTAGCTGGGCGTGGTAGCACGCACAGGTAGTCCCAGCTACTTGAGAGGCTGAGACAAGAGAGTCGCTTGAACCCAGGAGGTAAAGGTTGTAGTGAGCCAAGATTGAGCCACTGCACTCCAGCCTGGGTGACAGAGCAAGACTCTCAAAAAACAAAAAAAACCAGGGTCATGTCTTCATTTGTGTGCCTCCTATAATTCCTTGTACATAGCGTTGTACTTAAAGGGTACCTAATAATTCATAGGTTTTACACCTATGAATTATTATTATGTGTCTAATAATTCACAGGTTTTGAAAGACTGATTGATAAACTGGAACCATTTCTCACTTGGAACAAAGAAACTTGGGTTTATTCTGCTTAGTTCAAGTTAGAGTAGATGATCCTAATAATTTAACAGTCTTAGGTGGATCATGAAACTGGCTACGGTTTTAGATAAACTGTGTGCAGAAAAACTCATTGAAAAAGAACTGTAAAATTTAGCATGTATCCCCAAAACATTCTGATAACAATCTTAACCCACTTGTTACCTTACTTCCATGAACAGATGGTACATAAACAACAAGATGAGACAAAGATGGATAGTCTTGAAGTCTTAATGTCAGAAACTAAAATAAAAAAAAAAACAAACTACTTTTATTTCTTAGAGATTAACGCATGTTTAAAGAAAAATAAATTACACTTATTTCTTACTCAATTAGTTATCTTAAAAAGCAGGCTTCCAATTTATGTTCAGTACTTCACAAAATGCCCATGTTCACATTTCCAGGTCAATCATCCTGTTGAAAATCAAGTTCCTAATAATTATTATGTTAAATAAGGACTGCCAAAAATATTCCTTGGATCCCTTCACATAAAACAAATGACATTTAACATTAAATTTAATTATTTTCTATTATTATTTCCAAATTTGATGTCTTTCTTTTTATAATTTGGTTGTTACATATAGTATGACAGCATCTTTCTACATTTATTTTGGTAGTATATAACAAAAAACATTCAATAGCTAATGAATGAATAAATGCTAAATATAATGAAAGAGTTACAATTTAATCCCAAATGATTTTGATCTAGCCCAAGTAGTAAAGAGTTGCTGGCTAATGGCATATCTGCACATCATCCCCTGGAATTTATTTAGCAAATGACAAAGACAAGTATGTCTAAATAATGCACCTCACCGAATGAGTAACTGGTCTCAAAATTAAGACCAGTCCTATAGTCCATATTTTGAGGAATGGATTGGTAGAAGACTGCTCCATTTCATGAAAAGCCAAGGCACCAAATACAGGTTTTTTTGTTTTCTTTTTTGTTTTAATTTAACTTTTATTTTAAGTTCAGGGGTAGATGTGCAAGTTAGTTACATAGGTAAACTTGTGTCATGGGGGTTTGTTGTACAGATTATTTCATCACCCAGGTACTAAGACTAGTTACCCACTAGTTAGTTTTCCTGATCCTCTTCCTCCTACTACTCTCCACCTTCCAATAGGCCCCAGTGTGTGCTGTTGCCCCTACATGTCCATGTGTTCTAATCATTCAGCTCCCACTTATAAGTGAGAAGATGCAGTATTTGGTTTTCTGTTCCTGCATTCATTTGCTAAGGATAATGGCCTCCAGCTTCATCCATGTTCCTGCAAAGAACATGATCTTGTTCTTTTTTATGGCTGCATAGTATTCCATGGTGTATATGTAATACATTTTCTTTATCCAGTCTACTATTGATGGGAATTTAGGTTGATTCCATGTCTTTGCTATTGTGAATAGCGCTGCAATGAACACACACATACACGTGTCTTTATAATAGAATGCTTTATACTCCTTTGGGTATACACCCAGTAATGGGACTATTTCTATTTTTAGGTCTTCAAGGAATCTCCACACTGTCTTCCACAATGGTTGAACTAATTAACACTCCCACCAACAGCGTGTAAGTGTTCCTTTTTCTCTGCAACCTCGCCAGCATCAGTTATATTTTGACTTTTTAATAATAGCCATTCTGATTGGTGTGAGATGGTATCTCACTGTGGTTTTGATTTGCATTTCTCTAATAGTCAGGGATGTTGAGCTTTTTTTCCATATAATTGTTGGCTGCATGTATGTCTTCTTTTGAAAAGTGTTGGTTCATGTCCTTTGGCCACTTTTTAATGAATTGTTTTTATCTTGTAAATTTGTTTAAGTTCCTTATAGATGCTGGATATTAGATCTTTGTCGGATGCAGAGTTTGCAAAATTTTTCTCCCATTCTGTAGGTTGCCTGTTCACTCTGTTGATAGTTTCCTTTGCTGTGAAGTAACTTTTTAGTTTAATTAGATCCCATTTGTCAATTTTTGCTTTTGTTGCAATTGCTTTTGGTATCATCATCATGAAATCTTTGCCCATTCCTATGTCCAGAATGGTATTGCCTAGGTTGTCTTCCAGGTTTTTTATATGTTTGGGTTTTACATTTAAGTTTTAATCCATTCTGAGCTAATTTTTGTACGTGGTGTAAAGAAGAGGTCCAGTTTCAACCTTCTGCATAAGGCTAGGCAGTTATCCCAGCACCATTTATTGAATAGGGAAACCTTTCCCCATTGCTTGTTTTCGTCAGGTTTGTCAAAGGTCAGATAGTTGTAGGTGTGTGACCTTATTTCTAGGTTATCTATCCTGTTCCATTGGTCTATGTGTCTGTTTTTGTACCAGTACCATGCTGTTTTGGTTACTGTAGCCCTGTAGTATAATTTGAAGTCAAGTAGTGTGATGCCTCCAGCTTTGTTCTTTTTGCTTAGGATTGGCTTGGCTATACTGGGCTCTTTTTGGGTTCCATATGAATTTTAAAATGGTTTTTTCTAGTTCTGTGAAGAATGTCAATGGTAGTTTAATAGGAACAGCACTGAATCTATAAACTACTTTGGACAGTATGGCCATTTTAATGGTATTGATTCTTCCTATCCATGGGCATGGAATGTTTATCCATTTGTTGATGTCATCTCTGATTTATTTGAGCAGTGTTTTGTAATTCTCCTTGTAGAGATCTTTCATCTCTCTGATTAGTTGTATTCCTAGGTCTTTTATTCTTTTTTTTTTTTTTTGGCAATTGTGGATGGGACTGCATTCCTGATTTGGCTCTTGGCTTGACTGTTGCTGGTGTTAATTGGAATGTTAATGATTTTTGCACATTGATTTTGTATCCTGATACTTTGCTGAAGTTGCTTATCAGCTTAAGGAGCTTTTGGGCTGCGATGATGGAGTTTTCTAGATATAGGATCATGTCATTTGCAAACAAAGAAAATTTGACTTCCTCTCTTCCTATTTGGATGCCCTTTATTTCTTTCTCTTGCCTGATTGCCCTGGCCAGGTCTTCCAGTGCTATGCTGAATAGGAGTGCTGAGAGAGGGCATCCTTGTCTTGTGCTGGTTTTCAAGGGGAATGCTTCCAGCTTTTGCCCATTCAGTATGATGTTGGCTGTGGGTTTGTCATTAGATGGTTCTTAGTACTTTGAGGTATCTTCCTTCAATACCTAGTCTACTGGGAGTTTTTAACATGAATGGGTGTTGAATTTTATCAAAAGCCTTTTCTGCATCTATTGAGATAATTATGTGGCTTTTGTCTTTAGTTCTGTTTATGTGATGAATCACCCAAATACAGTTTTTAATCGAGTTTTGTTCTGGAAGTATATGTGGGGTGGGAGTAGTTATATGTTCTAACAATATGTTTGCATTAAAACATTTCTAAAGACACTTAGCTTTCCCCAATCTTCTTCAGAAGCACCAATGTGGGCAAGGAGGACAGAGATGCTCAAGCTAAAGAACCATTAATGAGTAGCTGACTAGATTCATGTGGGATGTTTATCAAACATAAACTCCTGGGCTTCACCCCAACTTAGCAAAGTCCCTGTGACAGGCTCATATGTTCTAATGTAAATTAAAGACCTTAAAAGGGCCACATAAGCCACAGCTACAGGCAGCTAAGACCCAGCAGACAAATGGTAGCTAATATGAAACATAAATTAATTACGAAGAACTTGGATAATCTGTGCAGCTATCCACTCTAATGGCTTTTAAGTATTTATTCTCAAGAATGGCCAAGTGTTGAATTTATACGTGCTTTGATGGAGGGCTCCATCTATTTCTTAAAAGTTCAGTACACGGAAATGCCTAACAGTGATATAATTCTCATCTGACATTACTTTTATTGAGATAGCAATATGAATAAAATTTACAAAATTTCTTTGCTTTAGTCATCCCTTCAATTTCAAAGCAAAATAATTTTGTGTGCTGTTTATAAATGGCTAATACATATTACATACAATTTTTATTTTCATTAAAATAAAAGATCTGTCCTCTTAAGCTGAGAACACATAAGACTGCAGAATGCTATAATACTTGTTTTCTAACTTCTCTCTTTCACCATTTGCCATGAAAAGTAGGCAGCTGAAATAGCTTGTTCTCCTGCTATTCAGCCAGCTGTTTCTTACATTCAGAACAAACAACATAGGGACCTAGTGTTTGATACAGAGACTGATTAATCTTTGGATATTTAAAATAATAATATAAAAATTTTATGATTTAAGAAATACTTCTTAAAACACAGGAGCAAAGTACATTTTATTGGGTTTTTAATAATTTATTTCTTCTTAATCTTTACATTATAGGCTGGATAGAACATCCAAATTAATCTATACAATTCATCCATGTAATAAAAAATCACCTATACCCCTCAAGCTATTGAATAAAAAAATAAGTTGAGGAAATATTTAATAACACCTTATAAATGATTGTTCAGTAAGTATATCCTAACACTTTTGTTTGTTTTAATCCTGGTTAGGACAGTATCAGTGGGAGACCTTAAAAATGTTTGAGTCAATTTACTCTCCTACCATATTTGTTTGATAAACACAAGGTCACATGAATGAATATGTACAAATAAGACTGACCAAGGTGACAAAAAAATTTGCAACCATTCCAAAGTGAAGTGTGACTTGCAATTATTTCTTCTGTCACCATTCCTCTCTGTTAGCATAAGTTTCTCATTCTCTGTATAGTATAGAGTTGACTATACATACAAATAATTATAAACATTCAGGAGCAAAAATAACTAACTTAATTGGAGCTAATTGTGAAATAACTGGAAACCACCAGATGATTTCACTTACAAGTCAATGAATGAGTCTAGGATTCATTATGAAACTATATTTTTAAAGCACAGATTTACTTGAAGACTGAAAACTATCAATCCTGATAAAACATTATCAGTTACAATAAACACAATTTGGAAATCAGAACAGACATTTTCATCACATTTTAGAATTATTTTGCTTTTCAACAACAGATTTTGAGACGATGCAAATAAGCCCTTTATAAAAGTACTTGCTGACCTACCAAAGTTGCTTAATCAAATCACAAACAACTATGAAATAAATCCCTGCTGTGACTTATCACCCTGGAGAGCACTAGATAAACTAGTTATTTGAGTGCTTGACCATGTATCGTATCTCTTTGAGATGTCCATTTCCCAACTGCAGGCCCTTCCTCCCAAAATGAATTCTAAGTATACTAACTCAGTTCATATTTTAAGGCAGGCCATTAAACATATCCTCAAATTGAATATTAGAAATCCCTCCAGTTCTTTTGGTCTGAATCTATAACATATAGAGATTCAGAGGACTGTTAACTTATAGTTTTTATCTCTGAAATTAAAAAAATATATAAATGACACTAATGGTATGTTATTTCCTATCAAATGTATTTCTAGAGAAAATATTTTTTAAATGTAGGTTAGCAAATCTCAAGTTTATTTAACACCATGATAAGCTAATGAAAGAGAATATTCTAAAATGTATATAGACTCAAGTATTTTTTTCAACTGAATATTAAAATTCGGAAGCCATAATTTACCTTAATTGTTGGCAGCAGTTCAGCTTTCCATGATAAATCAACCCCTTGCTGGCTTTGAAATAAATATGAAAATATAATTAAAGGACAAATATATGGAAATATTATAAATTATAAATAAGATTCAGAGGAAAAAGAAACCATCTCTACACCTAGTAGAGATGTCTAGTGAGTCTAATCCAATATACTCTGTCCGCATAGTTCCCTTAGCAACAAAAATGTTTTTCCCAGCTAATTTCAATGTTTGCAAAAATTACTAGTATATTCATTTCCTTTACTTTTCATTTTAAAAACAATACCATAATTTCATATAGCATCAAAATTAAAATAACAATGTATGAAACTATTCTAAAAGTGTGATTTACAAGTATTGTTTACGTTGAGATAAATGAACAGTGGAGGGCCATGCATTCAAAAGACTTACCACATAGAAGTGCTGTTTATGCAAGCAAAAATCCAACTATTCGTATCCTGTTGGTTAACAGCACAAAACAAAACACACTAAGTATTGTAGAAAATAATTGTACAAAACAAGCATTCATTTTCAACACTTTATTGTTATATGATAGGGTGACTAGGAGCAAATGAAATATAAATAACAGTTTATTGTTCAGAAACATATCCAACATGTTCTCAAAGTCAAATAAATCAAGGATAGGTAAAGAAAAAAAGTCTAATGTCAACATTGATAGGTAAGCAGTTATCCTGGAGCCAAGAGTATGAGAAAGACTGCACTGACAGGTGTCTCTCTCTCTCTCTCTCTTTTTTTTTTTTTTTTTTTTTTTGAGATGGAGTCTTGCCCTGTCGCCCAGGCTGGAGTACAGTGGCGCGACCTTGGCTCACTGCAACCTCCTCCTCCTGGGTTCAAGCAATCTTCCTTCCTCAGCCCCTCAAGTAGCAGAAACTACAGGTGTGTGCCACCACGCCCAGCTAAGTTTTTTGTATTTTTTGCAGAGATGGGGTCTGACCATGTTGCCCAGGCTGGTCTCAAACTCCTAAGCTCAAATGATTCACCCACCTCAGCCTCCCAAAGTGCTAGGATTGCAGGCGTGAGCCACCACACCTGGCTTCCATTCATAATAAATGCACACTACAGCATTTTTAAACAAAACCACATTTTTTAATAGTGCCTAACATAGGAGGTACTCATTAAAAAGAAACAAAAAAATCAAAATCATTATTCTGATACAGTAAATCTAGATAACATTGTAAGTTACTCTATTATCTTAGAGAATATTTGCTATAAAAAGTACCTCAAATTTTAGTATGGAAGCCAATGGAAAACAGAATTCACTTTGTAAAGTTTCTATAGAATAGCTTTGCTTAATTATATCTATTCTTTAAAGTTCTAATAGAAACTTATAATTAAAGGGGTTTTGAATTCCATTCCTTCATCATGAACAGAGTAAAATGAAGGCAGAAAGACAGGGTGGGAGACCTAAACTAGAACCAAAATCACAATTTAATAGCATAGTATCTGTGATAAAAAAAAAATTTGATTAATACTTTTCAATCAAAACACTGTTCCAGAGAAATTATTTTTCAACTACTTAGATTTAATAATATTTCATAGCTAGGTCTACCAGTAGAATTTGAAAAATGAACAACAGTTAGCCTCTTAAATTTACATAAAATGTCCCAATTATCTTACCAGCATAGTGCTCTGACAATAGACGTGACTGTAGATTTTTCTATGATTTTCAAGAGGAAATGTAAAATATATCTTCTCAGATTCCTACAAAAAAAGGAAAACAATATAGCTATAATGAGCAGATTAATTTCATCATTCAAAAATCCAGATATAGCAAATGAGTTAATTATTCTAATTTTATCATTCTTGGTGTTGAGAACCAATTCTCTAGGAGTAGGAGGAGGAAGATATGGAAGGGCAAGAGAAAGATTAGATATAAACTCTGTAGTCCTCAGTTTGTCCTGGAAGTATCAGTGTGAATGTAATTTTTTTGGTTGTTTTATTGGGTTTTTCTTTTGGTCTTTTAGTTAAGATTTTATGCAGTTCTTAGCTCTGGCCACTGAAAAGGCATAGAAATGCCAACCCAATAGCCACAAGCATTTCTAGTACCAGATTATGGTTTTGAGATACCACTTCCCAAAGAAAAGGAATAATTCCTTAAAGAAATAGCTGATTCAAGGTTTGGAGCAGGAAATGTACAAAATAAGCTAAAATATCTTGTCATACTCAACAGTGAGGAAACTATTAAAGACAACTAAAGAGTATATCAAAAAGACTCAGAAACTAAACTTGAAATCGTTTCCACTGGTCAAATACAGAATGATTTTCATATCAACAGATTGAAAGACAAATATATTTAAATGCATGAGTACATAATAATACTGGAGAAAAAAACCCTCTAATGGTCACTAATAAAAGGAAGCTTGTGAGCCAACTCACCATTCTGATAATGAGTAAATATAAAGTAAGATCCAAAGATCCACACAATTATCACTCTTTTCCCATATGATTTATTCTACTTTTGATAAATTTAGTAGATGAGCAGAAGTTTTTCTCTAAGTATACAGAATTAACTAGAATACTGTTCTAGTTAAAAAATAATAAAATTAAACTTATTACAATTTTTGCATCCTCCTAAATCAATTAATAACTCCAGGCATTCCTCATCAACAGTGGCTAACATCACAAAGAGAGAGAGAGTCTAGCAAAAACAGAAACAAAACAAAAATCTGAATATGAACAAGCAGCTAGATCCAACTACTAAATCACAGGACTACAACAGGCAAAGGAACATGCTGAATGACTACAGGAATGCAATCAGTAAAATCAAGACTGTGAAACTCCAGAGGACAAATGACTTGGTGTTTTTTTCAACAAATAAGTTTCAAGAAAAAAAAAGAGAGGGTGGTGGTAAGAGAAAGTCTTCCAGATTAAAGAGGAATAAGACATTAATCAATAACAATGTATAGGCCTTGTTTGGATCCTGATGTAAACAAACTGAACATCAAAGAAAACAGCAAAAAAGATAAATTTATACAACTGATTACTGACTAGATAATCATTTAGGAATTATTATTAAATTGTGGGAAAATGGCATGCAGTTATCTTTTTTAAAGAGTTTTTAACTTTTAAAGATAAATACTAAATTATTTCTGGAAAAACATGAAAAAAATTAATTGGTGGAATACTTACATTGTAAGCTACATAGGTCCATTTAGACACTTTTACTGGAACCCACATAGATGTCCCTTAAGGTAAAGGAAATTAATTTATTTGCCTTGTTTTGTTTTTATACTACATAGTTTCTTTCTTCTTTGAATCCTGGTGAAATACTTCTCAATCACAATAAAGAAGTGGTTTTCTGAACACTGGCTATATTAAAACAGAAAATCTAGTAATATACTTTCTATATGCTCATCACCAACTAGCATTCACATCAAGTAAAGTAAAAATCTGCTTGGTGTCCTTTAACTCTAAGGCATCATCAACATAAGGAAATAAATATTTCATTTCCCAAACAAGACATATAATTAAACCGGTATAATTTGCTTTATATTTAAATAGACAAAGCAAGTTATTTTGCTTTATATTTAAAAGCAAAATTTATCTGCAAAAGATATGTTGGTAATCCAAAAGAAGAACGAAGAATAACTGATAATTGAGGAACTGATAGGAGTCAAGAATAATATGGCACTTAGTTTATGTAACTGTTAGGAGAAGAGTCATTTAACTGAAATTTTTCTATTTGTCATGTTATTTTCAAGACAAAATTTTTATCAGCAACCTCTTACACATTGCTTCTTTTTCCCTTCCTAACCAAGAACTGCACCAGCATCATTATAGGGAAATTAATAATATATGTGTATATATATAATAGGATCCTAAAACTTGAAGTATCACAGTTTCAAAGATTTTGTCAGCTATAAACAAATTTACCTAAAATTAATAATGAAATACTTTATTTAAAATTAAAATATGTTATTGTCACCAACCTGTTAAGTCAGAAATTATAGCTGGATTTTCCTCAAAATGTTTTGATGGGTGTCTTATAAAGTGGTGACTCAAAACTGACAGTTTCTTCTTGGAATTTTGAGTTATCTAGAAAGAACATTGATACATTCTGTATTACTTTGTATCTATCGTAATAGCTCAATGACACATTGCTTCAGTAATAATGACAACAGCCAACACTTATTACTCTGAGGCACTGTTCTGAGCACGGTACATGAACTCACTCAATTATCACAAAAACTCTAAGAGATAATGATTTTATCTGCATTTTAAATGTGAAGAAACTAAAGCACAGAGAAATTAAGAAACTTGCCCAAGTTCACACAGCTATTAAGTCTGGGCTGGGATTCACACCCAGGCATTCTGGCTCTAGAGTCCATGCTTTCATTATTATGCAATAGTGCCTCTCAAGTAACATTTAAGAATAGAACATTATAAAAATGTATAGAACCAGAAGAGAATTTTAGAGATTCTCTGGTTTGTGATTCCAACATACCAGTTTCCAAATTCAGACTACTGCCAATACCATAACAAAGAATCCACTGGTCGCTAGAGGAAATAAATATTGTCAACTTTCCTACCATAGAAATTACTCTTTTATTCTATCCTTCTACTTGTTTTTTAAATATCCTGGCACAATAAAAAGTTGGCAACATTAAAAAAGTTGTCATCCCTTTAAAAAAAGTATACTGGGGTATAAAATCCATTTGATATTGACCATTATTCAACTCTCTAGTTTAATAATTGAGGCCCTGACAGGTAAGTGACTTTCTCAACAACAGAGTGAGAATGGCAAAAAAGTAACAGTGAGGATCCAGGTCTACTAAACCTTTCCAGTCCCTTTGGAAGTCACCCAGGATTTGCTTGAACATTTTAATTTGCTACTTTGTAAGACCGTGCATTCCAATTTTAACAACTCTTACCAGGAGAATGCTTTATTTACAGCAAATATCTGATTCCTTATTACACTGCTATCTTAGATTGGGAGACAGTCCTTCAAAACTTAAAAGCTTGCTATGTTCTCCATTCAAATAAAACATTTCTTCTGCAGATAAAACAACTTCAAACATATCAACCGTTTTTCACAGAACTCTTTTAGTCCCTTCACCATCCTGATTGCCTCCCCTGGATGAACTCAAGTTTGTTGATGTCCCCCTCAAAATATGATGCATGAAATAGAATACAGTTCTCTAGATATGGTATAAGTAGAGTGGAGGACAGTGGAGAACTTTTATATTAATTGATGCAAACTCTCTACCTCAAATAACTCAGTCTTACACTAAACTTGTTTGATGTTCTTAAGTGGCCACATCTGTTTGTAATCAATTAAACGTTACAGCCTGTCTATCAAAACTTCAGGCTGGGCGCAATGGCTCAGGTCTGTAATTCCAGCACTTTGGGAGGCCAAGGCAGGTGGATCACAAGGTCAGGAGATCGTGACCATCCTGGCTAACATGTAGAAACCTCATCTCTACTAAAAGTACAAAAAATTAGCCGGGCGTGGTGGTAGGTACCTGTAGTCTCAGCTATCAGGAGGCTGAGGCAGGAGAATGGCATGAACCCAGGAGGCGGAGCTTGCAGTGAGCCAAGATTGCGCCACTGCACTCCAGCCTGGGCGACATAGCAAGACTCCGTCTCAAAAAACAAAAACAAAAACAAAAAAACTTTAATTAAGACTGGATTCCACCATCCTTACTCTCAAGGCATCTACTCACAAGTTTTTACTCATCTACTCACAAGTTTTTAGCTATGACTTTTATGCTAATAACCACTAGAAATTACTCTGATTCTTGCCTTATCACCATGCTTAGGACTAATTATTCTTTGCATTTTAATTTCCCTGAATATATATGTTCTGCTTTTCTCCTGGACTATATGCTTCCTGAGGGTTAGATATCATACTGTAAGTTTTTATTTTCTACTATTTAGTCCAATTACACATAGTGAGTTTTTAAAACAAAACTGTTTCATAAACAGTATTTTTGATTCTTAGCAATATGGTTATCAAAAATTTCTCATTTTCCCCTTAAAATGCATAACACATTTATACATTCAGAATTATAATTTATTACATACTAGTACTATAGTTCTTTTCTCATCTTATGAGTTAATGGCAAAACATGATTTTATTTATAGAAATTAGTTTTATGTCCAGTTTTTTTAGGAATATACCTGTCTGAGGTATCCTGTTCTTCACTAGACGGAACAAGGTTTTTCCTAAGTTTACCAAATGTCAGTTCAAGTACAAACTGGTCTAGCAACTTTAATTGATTCTATTATTTTATCTAGTTGCACTCCCTCAGGTAGGCTTAGAACTTTTACCACAGTTATGTCTTACAGCTAAAACAATGTCAACAAACCAAAAAATGTTTGTGTTCCATGACAAATGTTTGTGTTCCATGACCAAGTCACAGTGTCAACAAGTCATAGGTGAAGCTTGTTTAAATCAATAAATATACTAACTTAATACCGAATCTTGTCACTTAAAATGTGGTAAAACACAAAATGATCTGGACCTTCAGGAGACAGCTAAGTATCTATGATTCTCTCTATGAGTGGTTATACAGCTTTCTGAAGAGTTAAGGAAAAAAATCCCTATCCTTCTAAGAGAGTACACTACAGGGTATAGGAGCTTTCCTCATTGTTAAGAATTAAGTACTGCCTGGAGACGTATTGAGAAAGAGGTCACCCATACTAGTCTTCCAAAGAATTGGAGCCTTCAGGTGAAACACTCCAAAAATATCTGGGCTGCAACGCTTTGCCATGAAAAAGACTACATAAAAACTAAGGAATTTTTTTCTCCAAAAGAAGAAGCCAGAGCCATAGTTCTCAAAATATTTCCATGGAACAAGATGACCTGAGTTAAAAGGCTGTTTAAGATGAATAATGGCAATCTGTTCCCAACTTACAAAAAAAAAAAAAAAAAAATTAAGTTAATGGAAAGAATTCTCTGAATTTTGCTGAAATCCTGCTACCATTTATCTGCTAGCAGACAAGAAAGACATAAAAGAGTAACATGATAACCTGTAAAGGATACTATGATTTCCATATGTTCTGCTAATTAAACAATTTGGAGAATTACTAGTTTGAAGAGTTTACACTGTGAAATTACACTTCATTGCAAAGGTAAAACTTATAGAAGTACATAATTTAAGTTCTGGTAAGCTTAGGTTATTCAATAAATTACACATTTCGATCTTATCAGAAAGCTAAAGTGGTATTTTTAAAAAGCATGGTTCAAAACTGTTTAACAAACTCAGGAGGCTGAGGTGGGAGAATCACTTGAGCCCAGGAATTTGAGTCCAGCCTGGGCAACATAGTAAGAACTTGTCTCTCAAAAAGAAAAAAAGTCTAATAAGATAGATCATGATGTTTATAACATATTACAAAAAAATTTATAAAATAGTTTGTAAGAACTATTTCCCCTACATTTAAAAAATGAAAGAAGGGGCCGGGCGCGGTGGCTCAAGCCTGTAATCCCAGCACTTTGGGAGGCCGAGACGGGCAGATCACGAGGTCAGGAGATCGAGACCATCCTGGCTAACACGGTGAAACCCCGTCTCTACTAAAAAAAGTACAAAAAACTAGCCGGGCGAGGTGGCGGGTGCCTGTAGTCCCAGCTACTCGGGAGGCTGAGGCAGGAGAATGGCGTAAACCCCGGAGGCGGAGCTTGCAGTGAGCTGAGATCCGGCCACTGCACACCAGCCTAGGCGACACAGTGAGACTCCGTCTCAAAAAAAAAAAACAAAAACAAAAATGAAAGAAGGCCGGGTGTAGTAGTTCACGCCTGTAATCCCAGCACTTTGGGAGGCCAAGATAGGTGGATCACCTGAGGTCAGGAGTTTGAAAACAGCCTGGCCAACATGGTGAAATCCCATCTCTATTAAAAACACTGGTGGTGCACATACTCAGTCCCAGCTCCTCTGGAGGCTGAGGTGGGGGGATCACTTGAACCTGGGAGGCAGAGGCTACAGTGAGCCGAGATCATGCCACTGCACTCCAGCCTGTGCGACAGAGTGAGACTCCATCTTAAAAAAAAAAAAAAAAAAGATATATGTCAAACTTTAAACAGGGGAAACAACTGGGGCAAGATTTAAGGTTCTCTCACTTTTCATCTTCATTGCATTTTATAAATTATTTGCAGCAGTTAAAGTAGTATGAGTAAAAGAAAGATATTTCCATTTTGGAACTAATTAAAATTGATATAAGGTATATGTTTCTGTTTTCATCAAAGTAAAAAAATTACATTAAATCTATCATGGCTGTAAATGATATAGCAAAGTAAAAGCTTTCACTTAAATAATTTTTAGTTTAAAAATACATACTTGTTTAGTATCAGCATCAATAAGATCAAAGAATGCTCGAACTGTAGTCAACTGCAATTGTTTACACCTAAGGAACAAAGTAAGTGTTACAAATAAAACTTTCTTAAAACATATACTTTTGATCGAAATATGCACAATTCTATTGTTTAGTGGAACATCTGAGTTTCCTTTAGTGCTCTAAACTCAAAAATTATGTAATAAATCATTCTTATTAAGCATATATCTTAAATATGACACCTATAAAAATAAAGCAAATTAAATCTTCCTGGATGTTGGCCAGAATTTTCAGGGTCCTTCTGTTTTCCCTAAATCCCCTCACCTAGCCTAGCCATAGATGTACTACCTACCCCATCTTTATATGCCTGAAGTATGTCATTCTAGCAGATACTACTGCTTGCACAGCCAGAGAAAAGTCAAAAGAGAATCTTTAAGCTGAAACACAATGAGATAAATATATCAGGGTCTGCCTATTTCTTGACCCATATGGATAAATTTAATTCCTACTTGGTTTTCCATGTGCTGCTCCATAGAATAGTCACTGCTCCATTAACCAAATCTGAATATGGTGATTGGCCAGAAGCTCACAAAGTCCTACCAAAAGTGCAGTTGATTCCACCCAACTAGGAAAAACTCAAAAACTTTGATATTTGCTGTTAGCTTCATTTGAGACTAATGCTATTGGGTTTTTGGGAGATTGTTTTACATGTTGTCACAAGGACCTTGGTCAAACTGAAACAAGAACCAAGATTAGAATTCCAAGCTTCTCGGCCGGGCGCGGTGGCTCAAGCCTGTAATCCCAACACTTTGGGAGGCCGAGACGGGCGGATCACGAGGTCAGGAGATCAAGACCATCCTGGCTAACACGGTGAAACCCCATCTCTACTAAAAAGTACAAAAAACTAGCCGGGCGAGGTGGCGGACGCCTGTAGTCCCAGCTACTCCGGAGGCTGAGGCAGGAGAATGGCGAAAACCCGGGAGGCGGAGCTTGCAGTGAGCTGAGATCCGGCCACTGCACTCCAGCCTGGGCGACAGAGCCAGACTGTCTCAAAAAAAAAAAAAAAAAAGAATTCCAAGCTTCTCAATTAATATTTTTTCCATAGTCTTATTTATGGATGCAGTTTTAAGAAAGTTAACAAACCAGGCCAGGCGCAGTGGTTCACACCTGCAATCCCAGCACTTTGGGAGGCCAAGGTGAGTGGGTCGCCTGAGGTCAGGAGTTTGAGACCAGCCTGACCAATATGGTGAAACCTTATCCCTACTAAAAATACAAAAATTAGCCGGGCGTGATGGTGCATGCCTGTAATCCCAGCTACTTGGGAGGCTGAGGCATGAGAATCACTTGAACCCGGGAGGCGAGAGGTTGCAGTGAGCTGAGATTGCACCACTGTCCTCCAGCCTGGGCAGCAGAGTGAGACTCTGTCTCAAAAAAAAAAAAAAAAAAAAAAGTTAACAAGCCAATTAAATTACTATATTGAGGAGAAAGAGGACCATGACAAATCATCAAAATAAGTTATACAAGTATTAACTTACCACACAATGGAGAGGTGGTCTGTTGAGACCCAGGTCTTAGGCACTGCTGAACTCTAAAAGAAAAGAAAAAAATAATCAAACTTACGAAAAACACATTTGTTATTCTCCAAAAGGTCTGAAATTCTTACAAGCTAATATTTAGAAACACATAATATAGTCTCACTATATTGTGATGCCTAGACATTTTTAAATGATATTCTTATAAAAGGTGATCCAAATATATTAGAATTTTCCTCTATAAAACATAACTCTTTCTAAATATCACTCCTGGTTAGTCAAGTTTAAATTACCTTTTAAAAATTATTAAAGCAACCACAGACCCTTTCCTAAAGTTTAATGTCTGACCATTTTTTTTTTTTTTTTTTTTGAGATGGAGTTTCGCTCTTGTTGCCCAGGCTGGAGTGCAATGGCGTGATCTCGGCTCACAGCAACCTCCGCCTCCTGGGTTCAAGCGATTCTTCTGCCTCAGCCTCCGGAGTAGATGGGATTACAGGCATGCACCACCACACCCAGCTAATTTTGTATTTTTAGTAGAGACAGGGTTTCTCCATGTTGGTCAGGCTGGTCTTGAACTCCAGACCTCAGGTGATCCGCCTGCCTCGGCCTCCCAAAGTGCTGGGACTACAGGCGTGAGCCACCACGCCCGGCAATGTCTGACTTTTTATTACTCTAATGAGAGACAAGTTTAAGATTCTTTAATAAATCACAGTTAATGCATAAGTTGCAAAAGACATTCTGGTAATTTTAATTTTGACTAAACTACCATTTGATAGATTCTAAGATGTTATTTCTTCATCAGTGGTGTACCTAAGAAATACCTAGGCCTAAGAAGAGTTTTCAAACCAAATATGCCTGATCACAATTCCAAAACTACCAAATCTGACTTTCCCAAGTGGGGTCCAGGCTTATATATTTTGAAAAAAAAAATCCCTAGCTGATTAGGATGTATACAACTAGTAAAAGATAGATACAAGGACAAAAGGCTTCTAAAAAATTAAGTATTTGCAGAAGGCTTCCTAACAATGGCACAGCACTCCTTTTCACACCAGATAATGATCTCTCTGTGAATAGCATCTTACACACAATAGGGGCTCATTAAGTAAATCTGATTTTATTTTTCATAGCATCTCTTTATGTACCATCAAAGAGACAAGGAGCTGCCATCACCAGAACTGTCAAAACAAAATGAAAAGAGTAGACTAACAGCATAGATGCCAGAAAATTTACAGAGGCCTAAAATGTCTCTTTAATAAATGAACTGAAAAAAAAAGATATGTATAACTTCTAAGGAATCACTATTACCCTTGATCTATAAAGTATCCTTGGGTTCCAAGTTCTGAAGTGGGAGGAATCTACAGCTTACTTGATGAACGTGTAAGTACTTGACATATTTAGAAATTACAGCTGATAGTTTACTAAAAAAAATTAGACAACCAGAGTTCACTGTAGTTCTTAAATTACATTAATGGTCAGTAGAGTAAGAACTCTTAGTAGACAGCATTTACCATTACCAATATAAAGTTGGTTTACTTTCATTCAGTTTAATTAATGCATGTGTGCTAGAGTTGAAAAGGAAAGGCAACACAAATTAAAAAATCATTTGCTCATGATTGTTGTGTTGAGAACTGCTAAATGTCTACCAAAATCCATTCTTTTTTTCTTGCACACTTGGCTAGACTTCAGCTCTTAGCCTGTCTAGCTTTAATATGTGACCAAGGCTGGGCATGGTGGCTCACGCCTGCAATCCCAACACTTTGGGAGGCCAAGGCGGGCAGATCATTTGAGGTCAGGAGTTTGAGACCAGCCTGACTAACATGGTGAAACCCCATCTCTACTAAAAAATTTTCAAAAAATTAGCTGGCCATGGTGGCGTGTGCCTCTAATCCCAGCTACTCAGGAGGCTGAGGCAGAAGAATCACTTGAACCCTGGAGGTGGAGGTTGCAGTGAGCCGAGATTGTGCCATTGCACTCCAGCCTGGGCAACAAGAGTGAAACTGCGTCTCAAAAAATAAAAAATAAAAAAAAAATAAAAAAATAAAAAGGACTGAGTTTTTTCTAATCGTATGTGAGCAGGAGCGATGTGTGCCATTTGTAGGCCTGACATTTGCCTCGTGTTCTTTCTTCCTTCTTGTAGCTGAAGATAACTGCAGCAACCCTGAAAGTAAAGCATTCAACATGGAATGCCTACTCTCACCCTGAGTTCCTGAATGGAAACTCATGGAAAACCACACCAACCTAAATATCCACCCAGGGCAGTTACGCGAGTAAAACGTCAACTTCTATTGTGCTTAAGTGTCATTACCTGTGTGGGACTATATTACAGCAGTTTAGTCAACCCTCTTGATACAATTATGGTCTCTAACTTAAAAGATTTTTCCAGTCCTAATGGATGTAAATATCATTTAACTATTCTTGAGATAATCATTGAAAAATTGTTACTTGTTAATAATTTTTTAAAGTGAATATACATGTAGATATATGAAAGACTGGAATATCTGGAGGCTAAAAAATAAATCTTAGGTTATACAATGGCCAGCTTTGATAAAGTTCCATAAGTAAAATATCTTCATCAGAGATACAAAAATCAGAGATAACAAGCTCCCTTGAAAGCAACACATTATCAAACGGATTAGAAAAAATAGGGAAATACACACACACCCATGCCTACACACACACACAAAAAGATTAAAGTTCTTTAAAAGATAAGCTTTAGGATGTCGTATCAATACAGCACATGCTCCAGACAAGGTCCAGGAAATAAGTTACATCAAATTTCATATGACTAAATCATCTGTGTTTACAAGGAGTTGACATTTAGTCTTTTGAGGACTTCCAACAAATATCTGACCAAAATATTCAACACCAAATAGCAACATTCATACCTCTAACAATGAGGTTTGATAGATTTACTAATTTAGTTCCAAAGCTATTCTGGCTACATCCCAGTTCCTCTAGTTATATGAAAATGGTGGGTAATAGCAGAATAGCTTAATAATTTTTGTTCTATGTATGGCAAGCATTCAGTAAATAACCTATTTAATGAATGAACAGTAATCTAAAGTAGGATAACAGTAGGTGAGATAAACAAAGGAGTATCTATGAAGAGGTACAACTATGAAACAGTGACTTTCTAATGTTATCTCCTAAAAAGCAAAAGGAACAGACAGACTACATTCTATGCATTTTCTCTTTAGGAAGTAAGTTATATTTGGAGATGATGTGTATACCGAGTTAAGAAGCTAAGACCTTAACTGAAGACTTCAAGGTTAAATATACATGAAAGAAGTCCTAAGAGGAAACTTGACTCACTTTACATAGATTATGTATCCCAGTTAAAGATCAAATACTTGATGTCCTAGCAGGGAAGAATAAGTAGCAAATTAATTAATCAGGGTTCTACTTATACTATTTATACTGTCAAAGCTAATCATGCTGTTATAAAATAGGTAAACTTTCATTCAAGTTTAACATTCAGGAGTATGTGATATGTTTGATATTCCACTATAATTATATCTAGTACAACACTCAGATTGTACTAGATTCCCCTTGTAACTGGATTCCCCTTCTTTCCAGTCCACACATTCTTATATTTACAACTCTAATCAATGAACAGGCTCTTATTTTGGACAAGAAACCATTACTCCTCATAAATAAGGGTCATTTTCATCAAGTTTCTAAGATCCTGTGTACTTACTTTTTTTTGTTTGTTTTTGAGTCAGAGTCTTGTTCTGTCATCCAGGCTGAGGGGAAGTGATAAAATCACAGCTCACTATAACCTTGAACTCTTGGACTCAAGTGATTCTCCTGCCTCAACCTCCTGAGTAGCTCAGACTATAGGCACTTACCACCATGCCTAAATTAGCCTGGATAATTTTAAATTTTTTTTTTGTATTTTGTAGAGATGGGGGTCTCCCTATGTTACCTAGGCTAATCTTGAACTCCTGGCCTCAAGCAGTCCTCCTGCCTTGGCCTCACAAAGCACTAGAATTATAGGCATAAGCCATGGTTCCTGGCCATCCTTTTTACTCCCTATAGACATACGCATCCACAACTCTGCCCTCCCAACACATTCATATTCATTCATTCATTCATATTCCCTCTTTCTCTCTTTCCCTCTCTCTCTCACACACATGCATGCACATACAGCAGTGCAACACCACTAACTCAGCAGTCATTACCACGCAGCTATACATTATTTCTTCTTTCATGCTCTACTGGGTCTATTACATTACTATTTCAGTAGAATCTTAAAAAAAGATTACCACAACAGATAAGGCACTGGTATGATGGCTTAATTTTGGTAGAAAAGTCAATCCTGAACGAACTTGGTAATCCCGGAATCCTCCAGCTACAGAAAGTGTGGTTAAATTTATGTGTCGAGCATTTAGAATCCAATAGTTGTTTACAGTCGTATAAAAATCTGGTAGGGAATAAAAAAGAGACATTAAAAAATAGTAGCCATTCCCTGAAAGAATAAGATATCTATACAGTAATATTAATATTTAACTGAATTTTTGCTTAAGTCATTTCATCTATAAACAGTGTGTTATTCACATTTCCCTACTTTCAGTAAAATCAGTATCTTTACACATATTCCTACTTCCCCATTAAATAAAAGTATAAATACTAAGAGTTACTAAAGGTATCAATAAAAAAAAATCCCAAATTTTACTAGTTTTGTATCCATAAGCAAACACGTTTCTACATTCCACAAGGGTGATGCTTATTCATGAGTCACACAGTATAGCAAAAAGAGAAAATAATAATATTCTTCCAAAGGTAAGAATTTACATTATCTTACAAATTATTGTATAATTTACAATATACATTAAATGTATACATTACAAACTGCATACATCACATATGTGCAGTATTTTATATATCAATTACCCTCAATAATGTGGTTTAAAAAAAGAGCGATAGACCCCTCCCTATGATGGCAGTGTCCCAGCTTAAAAAGCCTTAGCTTGGGAGGCCGAGGAAGGTGGATCATGAAGTCAGGAGTTTGAGACCAGCCTGGCCAATATGGTGAAACCCCATCTCTACTAAAAATACAAAAACTAGCTGGGCATGGTGGTGTGCACCTGTAATCCCAGCTACTCAGGAGGCTGAGGCAGAAGAATCACTTGAACCCGGGAGGCAGAGGTTGCAATGAGCCGAGACTGGGCAACAGAGCGAGACTCTGTCTCAAAAAAAAAAAAATGGCTTAGCAAATCTCTTCTGTGGCCAACCACCACCACACAAGCACTATTTAAATTCTTACAATCTATCAGGACAATACCATTGACGTTAGTCTTAGGACTATGCTACTGCGGAAAACCTCATGTTAGGGTTCAACCCATTTATTGTAACAAGTAGTTCAAAGGGAAGAACCTGCAGACAATTTTTCACTTTGTCTATTGAAGGTGAAAAAAGCCTAGTGTCAAAGATTAAACTGAGGCTAGGGCAGGGGATTTCTCAATTCTTTTTCTGATTATCAAAACTTAATGCATTTTTATCCTGGCATTTGATCCCACTCAGGGCTTCAAACATTGGGTACAGCAAGCTGCCCCCATTAAAGATCTCAGCAGTACTTACTTAGATTACCACCTAGCAGACTGACTCTTAACATCTGGAGAGCCTGGGATGTAAGTACCAGTGGGGCACACATGCCATATGTCTAGATAGTTTAAAAAGTCAAAAATCCAGCTAATAACCTGTTAAATCAAATATATTTTTTCTGCCTATCTTGAAAAATACATCATTGAAATAACCTGCAAGGCCAGGTTCAAATTAAGAATTCTCAGACACCTCAGAGTTAGCCACTGGATGGTGGTAGCAAGGGAAGAGCAGATCTCCAGTCTCTTACTGTGCTTCTCTTCCCATCCCAATTGGATCCCGCATGACAAGGGCCTCATGTGCACATGCAAGCTCTGTCTGTACTTTCTGCAGAGCTCTGCCTTGGCTACAACTCAAGCTTAGAATTCTACATACCTGCCCTCAGGAGAACAAAGAAAATAAAGAGACCCACACAGGTCTTGGAAGCAGGCTTAGGGCACATAGACAAGAAAAGTCTGGAGGCAGCCGGGCATGGTGGTTCACACCTGTAATCCCAGTACTTTGGGAGGCCGAGGCGGGCGGATCATGAGGTTAAGAGATCGAGACCATCCTGGCCAACGTGGTGAAACCCTGTCTCTACTAAAAACACAAAAATCAGCTGGGCATGGTAGCACGTGCCTGTAGTCCCAGCTGCTCGGGAGGCTAAAGCAGGAGAATCGCCTGAACCCAGGAGGTGGAGGTTGCAGTGAGCCGAGATTGCACCACTGCACTCCAGCCTGGCAACAGAGTGAGACTCTGTCTCAAAAAAAAAAAAAAAAAGAAAAAGTAAAAGAAAAGTTTGGAGGCTTGGTTAGCTAGATCCCAGTGCAGAAGTAAAGACACAGCCTCCATGTGGGGAGGCTACTTAGCCTTCATACTTCTCACCCTCTGGGAAAGGGTAAGGGCAGAGCAGCAGGAGCCTCCAAAGTGCAGAGCCCAGTGCAGGGCCTCCTTCCTCCTACGGAAAGGCAGTATTTTCATCAAGTATAAGCAGGGAATCCACTTCTGAGGTCATATGGATCTCTGTCTCTCAAAACCTTAAAATTTTCATTCTAATTTTGACTTAGTAAAATAAAAAGAATAAATATAGAATAAAGAGGAAAGACTTGCTAATCACAGGAAAGGTACAGGATTCTTGACCCTAAGAATCACTTTCAGCCTGAGCCTTATAGAGACAGAACAGTGCCACCCTCCAAAGCAATAAAACCTATTGAGGGTGCATTCCTCAAATAATTTTTAAAATATATTTAAGTCATTCTAATTTAATCTATGCAGGTCATCTACATATACCACACAGAATGCAATAATATAAAGAGTTCTCAATTACGGTGACAAGTACTATGACTTTTAGCCTTTAATTTTTTTCCTAAACCTAAGGTCATTTAAGATTATTAGACTACAACAAATTTAAACAACTTCATTATTAAAATTAAGATGTTCTTTATTAAAAGACTTCTACAGGCAAAGTTTTAAATGTACCAACAGAAAAACTGGGCCTCATAATAATTACTGTTGCACCAGATACTTAACAGCAAATAAATTATTCTTTGGCAATGCTGTTATGTCAAGGAGGGCACTTTAGAAAAACTACTTTGGTTTGGAGTCACCGGGAAATATTTCTCACTTAACTACAAACAAAATTTTCATCAAAATTAAGATAATGCAAATTTTTATAGGTAAGAAGCTATATACATTTACTAACCAGGAAGAATTCTTTCTAAAGATTTTCTTCTACTCATATAATATTCCTATAAGCAGTGAGGATAATCTCTGACTTTTTTTAACAAAAATTTGAGAAAACAGACATTTAATTCTTATTCTGTGACATTATCACTTTTGATTAGATGATGTCAATCACAAACTCCTACATTTCATTCAAAATTCCTGCAAGATTATAGTATTATCTATGGTTTTATTTCCTATGTTAATGTACTTCAATTAACAGGCAGTACAGCATGCAAAGTTAAGAGCACAAGCCCAGAAGCAAGTTTACCAGGGTCAAATATCGGTTTCACTAGTTTCTTGACACATGACTCTGGGCAAGAACATTATCTTGGCCTTTTTCTATCCATAAACATGAGGATAATAATGGTACCTACCTCACAGGACTGCAGTGAGGATTAAGTGTGGTAACACATCACGTGAAGTCTTTAAAACCCATAACATAATAAGAGCTCAATAAATATTAGGAATTATACCTCATTATATAAAGTGTTAGCATACCTTTGTACTTAAAAACTAGACATTGCTACTATTTTACTTAAATATAAGCTTATTTTGGATAGAGTCCTAAAACAGTTAACAAAGCATAGGAAGCTTAAAGACATCTTAAGAGACAGGGTACCATCCTCAAAAATCACTAAACTGGCCAGGCATGGTGGCTTATCCCTGTAATCCCAGCACTTTGGGAGGCTGAGACAGGCAGATCACTTGAGGTCAGCAGTTCAAGACCAGTCTGGGCAATATGGCAAAAACCTGTTTCTACTAAAAATATAAAAATTAGTGGGGCTGGTGGCACACACCTGTAATCCCAGCTACTTGGAAGGTTGAAGCATGAGAATCGCTTGAAGCATGAGAACCTGGGAGGCGGAGGTTGCAGTGAGCCGAGACTGCACCACTGCACTCCATCCAGCCTGGGAGAAAGAGCAAGACCCTCCCTGTCTTTAAAAAAAAAAAAAAAAAAAAAAAAAAAAAAAAAAAACAACAACTAAACGGAAGCCCTAGTGCCTAAGAATTATAAAACACATGTCAACCACGTTAAGATGCTATGGACAGACAAAACTTCACAGTAGCTTCAATTATAAGCCTAAGTTCAAAGATATAAAGAGACACACACTCAGAATTGGAGGTGCTGATTTGCAACCGAGTTGCTTCATACATGGATAAATTTGTAGCATATTCTAAGGGGAATAGCCCTAGAGATTTATTTATTTAATCTTAAGCAACAATGGGGAGGTCAGTTAATGTTTACCTAACAGTACTCACCTGTAATGAAACGATCTAATGGCATCACAGGAGCAACATGAGGTGTGGCTTGTGTAATAAGAAGATTTATCAGATCGTGCTTAAAATTTTTCAGTGTAAGCAATGCTCTTGCAACGAGGCCACCCATAGAATGACCAATTATTGCCACACTTTTTGGAGCAAATTCTTGACCCTATTAAAATAAATCACCATGTCATAATTAATACTTTTTTAAGTATTTAAAAAATACTAAATATTTCTCTCTGCATATGAGCAATTTTATAGGAAAAAGAAAATCAAACTATATAACCTCCCACCATAAGGTACAGAAGTACATTTTCATATAGTTTTAATTAGTGTATACACACTATTTTGTATTCTGCCAAACATTTTTAACAGGTATATCTTGGTTTTCTGGGCCAATAGGAACAGTTGGTCTAGCAAATCATGTTTATACTGGTTATTACACTACATGTAATCTGAGGCATAATTACATTTCGCATGTACAAGATTATTAGGTTTTACAAGACATAAGAAATCAGATAATTTGTTTGAAACTGAAAATATCACCCAAAAAAGGCCAAGATGATTACAGTTGTGATAGCAATATACTACCTTATCATGTTATCTTTTATCTCATCAAATTATTTCTCTATTGTGCATTTTGGTTTAAAAATGAAGCAGCATTCCAAACATTTATTCACTGACAATTACAATATTTTATTTTTTAGATAAGTGCTTTTCAAGAAATCTTTTATTTTCAACAATCTCCTCAGTCTCATTACCAGACTTTTGCTCATCACCCCCAACACGGATCCTTCCTGTGTACCATCTCTTCTCAATGAGTAGAGTGAATCTTGTGCAGAAGAGTTAACATAGGAGGCCTGAGACTACTGTCCTTGGCATGGGCTGGATACAACGTTGGCTCTTGGCTGGAATCTGGAACCTTATATTTTGGGGGGAGATTCCTACCATTCCCTAAATGATAAGAGTGTCTAAAATGTTTGTGCAAACAATACGTTTTATGCTGAACACCTGCTGTCCTCCAGGCTGGAAATTTGGTATGTGCTAGGCAGAGGGTATCTATGTGATAAGTCCCCAGTAAAAACCCTGGGCACTGAGTCTCTAATGAGCTTCCCTTGTGTATACTATTTCAGCCATGTCATAATATGCTGGTATAGGAATTAAGTGGATCCTTGGTGATCTCCAATACAGACCTGATCTTAGCGAAACCTATCCCCTTTGACCTTCTCAAGTACATCACTCTAGGAATCCTTCTCATTTTCTTCTTGCATTATTGCTTTTCCCTATCTACTAGATCATTTTCATTAGTGTACAAATATACTGGCATTCTCTCTTAAAAATAAAAATAACTCCCTTTTAATTCTCCCTTTCCCCTTAGTGACTACTTTACATTTCTTTACAGCAAAACTCTAAAAACAAGTTGCAGGCCAGGCGCGGTGGCTCACGCCTGTAATCCAGCACTTTAGGAGGCCAAGGTAGGTGGATCACTTCAGGTCAGGAGTTCGAGACCAGCCTGGCTAACATGGCAGAACCTGGTCTCTACTAAAAATACAAAAATTAGCTGGGCGTGGTGGCACGCGCCTGTAGTCCCAGTTACTCGGGAGGCTAAGGCAGGAGAATCACTTGAGCCCAGAAGGCGGAGGTTGCAGTGAGCTGAGATCACGCCACTGTACTCCAGCCTGGTGACAGAGTGAGACCCTGTCTCAAAACAAACGAACACAAATCTCCAATTTCTCAACTTCCATACACTCTTGAATTCATTTCAATCAGACTTTCACCCCAACATGCCACCAAAACTGCTCTTGCTAAATCACCAAGGAATCCAATGGTCAATTCTTAATTCTTTTTTTTTTTCTGAGACAGGGTCTCACTCTGTCACCCAGGCTGGAGCGCAGTGGCACAATTCATGGCTCACTGCCGCCCCAATCTCCTAGGCTCCGAGTAGATCCTCCTACCTCAGCCTCCCAAGTAGCTGGGACTGCAAGTGTGCACCACCACGTCCAGCTAATACACTATATTTTCTTTTTTTGTAGACACAGGGTCTCACTATGTTGCTTAGGCTACAATGGTCAGTTCTTAATCCTCATCTTATTTGACCTATCAATAACATTTGACACAGTTGATCATTTCTTCCTTCTTTGAAATATTTAAGTTAGTTTCTTTGACAACAAACTCTCCTGGTTCTCCCTTTGCCTCACTGGCTCCTCTTTTTTAGTTTGTTTCTAGTTCCTTCTCATCTCTCCTCATTTCTTAAAACTGAAGTCACTCAGGCCTCAGCCCTTAGATCACTTCTCTTTCATAGCTTTGTTGAAACCATCGGTGATCTCTTCCAGTCTAGCGGCTTTAAGTGTATCTACACACTGTCAACCTCTCAGTAATTATCTCAAGACTGTACTCCTTCTCTTGAACTCTAGCCTTGAACTCCACCTTACAGTAGCATACATGGAATGCCTAATGTGCATCTCAAACTGAATCTGTCTAAAACTAAACTCTTCATCTCCTCTATATCTGTTCCTCCTACACTCTTCCCTACCTCTGTTAATGGCATTTCAATCTTTTCAGTTTAGCCAAAAAACTTGGGGTCATCCTTAACTCTTCTTTTCCTCTCACTTTGCCCTTCCATATCTGATCTGCCAGCAAACTGTACTACCTCAACCTTTAAGATTTACACCGATCTGACAATTTCTCATCACTTCAACTGCCACCACCTTGATTTAAACCACCACTATGTCTTGAACACACCCCACCACTTCCTCCTTAGCATGCCACTGTTTTATAGCTACTTTCCCTGTGCAGCATGGCATTCAAAGATTGAAAAACACACATTTTTAGAGCCCCTTTCTTTGTCTCACTGTCTTCTTTCTCATACTGCTTCAGCAGCCCCCAATTCCAATTCTCTGCTTTCTTTAGCTAAGTGATATCAATGTGCCCTGCTTGATCTCCTCCTACTTGCCCCATGGTCTGAAAAATGCTTTCGGGCAGAAATTCAGAGCAATCATGGAGCTCACTTCTTCCAGGGATCATAGTGCTTTGCGGCTCAATTGTCCAACATCTCAAAACAGGTGCTTCAGATATCTTGACTAGTTTTACAGTTGTTTACATATGCAGGTGGTCTACCCTAGTACCAGTTACTTAGTCATAGCTAAAGGTAGAAATATATACCAACGGTTTTTAGGTAATGCATTGCACTCGTAATTTATATATAAAGTTTTAAAAGGTTTTTCTTCCTGAATTCACCATAAGAAATGTTTCTTATAAATTTAAACTTCAAAACCATTATGGAGGGCAAGACAACAGACTCTCACAAAAAAATGTTTGTGCCTTCTCTGCTTCAACTTCCATATAAACAAATATATTATTTAAAATATACTGAATCCCTCTTTAAAAAGGTGCTGATAGGCTGCACCACTATTGATTTGCATACTTATCTCTCACCTTATAGAGTTTGAGAATTGTTTTAATACATTCATGTACAAACTTGGTCTGCTTCTGAAGACTTCCACCATACAGAGCCACCAGTTCTTCATTGAAGTTTACACTAAAGAAGTCAAAGTGGTACTTGAAGTCAATGTCCTCTGCTTTTCTAAGTGCAATGGAGCCAATAGAACGAACTGCAGAGGAAAAGAATGAAGTGCACATTAAACAATATTTACAGGTCTCATCCATTCTTTCTTCAGAATTTCTTAGTAAATAACCTTATCCTGCATCACGAATATAAACCACCTATTTCAGGATGAAATTCATTAATAGTACCAATTTAGAACAAACTAATCTAGCAACTGTATGCCTTGAATGCAGTAAGTGTGACCTAAATATTTTTAAAATTAAATAAATAAAAAGCAAACAGATCACTCACTCTCTACCTTCTTTTCCTTTGGTAGGAGCAACAATAGCTAAAAAGGCAGGATTCTTTGAAGAATAAGACATATAAATTTTGCCACACTTACTGAGGATTTTGAGAATGACAAGGTTCCTACAAGAAATATCCATTCATCACCTGGTTTAGATATTCACACTTCATTTGTCTTTTTCTCCTACACAGGACATCCAATCCATCAGTAAGTGCTTCCATGACATAGCTTCCAAATATACCCCCAGCTGAAATTTCTCACCATTCCCACCACTATTGTCCTAATCCAAACACCACTATCTGTTACCTGAACTACTCTAACAGTTTCTTTACTGGTCTCCCTGCTTCCACTCTTTTTGTTCTTGTTGCTGTTTTGCAAATCTTTTTAAAAAATATATTATAAATTGCCTATATTAGGTGGCACAAAAATTGTAGCATATGGTTTAGCAAACAAAATACCTGTCTGCCATTTCATTTTGTAAAAACATATACTACGGATACATTATAATCCACATATTATACAACTCACTATATAAAACTGTAAAATTCAATGGTTTTTAGTATATTTGCCATCTCTGGTATATACTGTACAACCATCTCTGAAATCTAACATTAGACATTTTTTAATCACTTCAAATACAAAACTCTGTGCCTACTGGCAGTCACTCTCCATTTCTTCACTCCTTCCAACCCCTAGGCCTAGCAAGCACTGATCTACTTTCTGTCTCTACGGGTTTGCCTATTTTGGACATCTCATATAATACGTGGCCTTTTGGAACTGGTTTCTTTCACATAGCAGGATATTTTCAAGGTTCATTCATGTTGTAACATGTATCAGTCCTTCATTCCTGTTTTCTGTTGAATAATATTCCATTATATGAATATGTTACATTTGATTCATCTATTCATCAGCTGATGACCATTTAAATTATTTCCACCTTTTGGTTATTATATGCTGCTATGGACATTTATATACAAGTTTTTGTGTGGGTATGTTTATTTTTCTTGGGTAGATGCCTAGGAGTAGAATTTTTGGGCCACATGATAGCTCTATGTTCAATATTCTGAGGAACTCCCAAACAGTTTTCCTAAGTGGCTGCACATTCTGCATTTCCACCAACAATGTTTGACGGTGCCAATTTCTCCACATCTTCGCCAACACTTGTTGTTATCTGTCTTTTTTTATTACAACTATCCTAGGATGTATGAAGTACTATCTCATTTTTTATTTATAGTTCTCTGATGACTTATGATGTTTTAGTATCTTTCCTGCTTCCATTCCTGCCCTTCAAAGGAAATTCTCTTCATAGCGAAGCCAGAGCAACCTGTTTTTAAAAGTAAATCACACCTACCAGACTGTTTAAAAATTTAATATCTGACAATTCTCGTGTTGTAAAGGACGTGAAGCAAAAGAAGGTAAAATATACTGCTTTTAGGAATATAAATTAGCACAATCAGTAAAGATTAAAAAGATACACATAACCTGTAACATGGAATTACACTCTTGGATATCTATCTTACAGAAGCACAGGTTTATGTGCTCCAGGAAACATATGGAGTGAAATTCATTATTTTTAATTGCCAATAAATGTAAACATTTATTCTGTCCAAAGACAGAAGGGACAAATCATGGTATAGTCTTACAACAGAATAATATAGAAAAAGGAAAATGAATGAATCACAGCTCATACAACAACTTGGATGAATGTTAAAGATAATGCTGACTTAAAGAAGCCAGACACAAAATAATACATACTGAATGACTATATTCATATTACAAAATTTAAAAACAGCCTCAAATGAATAGATTGCATTAAAACTACAAAGAAAGTTAAGGAAATTACCATGTTAACATTAGGATTGTGATTATGTCAAGAAAGAGAAAAGGGAGTTTTAACCACGAAGGGGCACATAAGGCCTTTCCAGGTTGCTAGTAATCTACTTCTTGACTAGGGTTTTGATTTCATGGGTGTTCACTTTATAATAATTTGTAACCAAATATCTATGTTCTATATGTTTCTCTGTATGTAATATTTCAAATACAAAGATTAATTTTAAAAATCAGATTATATTTTTCTTACCCAAAGCTCTCCAACAGTTTCTCATTCAAAGTCTTTTCCACAGCTTACATGATATGGCCCATGGCTACTTTTCCATTCTTATCTCTTTTTGTAACTTTTTCTAGTCACAGTAGCCTCAAATGCACAAAACACGTTCCTGCCTCAGGATCTTCCCTCAGTCAAGCCTCTCCTCAAATATCATCTCCTCACAATGGCCTTTCCTGACCACCTCATCTAAACTAGCCACTTCCTGACCCTTTTATCTTCTACCTCCTGAGTCTGTTTTTGTTTCTAGCTTTTAACATTACTGACATATTTGATGGCTGTCTTCCCAATAAGCATATACATTTGATGAGAGAGGGACTCTGTCTTGATATGCTCTGGATCCCTGATACCTGGAATATGGCTTGGCTCATGGTAGATACCTGCAGATACGTGCTAGATGAATAAACATGTAAATAATTGCACATGTTGAAACAATTCTAGTCTCATTACATAGCAATTCCAGTCCATTAAATAACAAGAAAGCAGGTTTTAGTTTAAAACGAAATTAATTCCAGATTACTTGGCTGTTATGCCAGAAATAACTACTATATCTCCAAGCCAACATCAATTTGGAATCTGTACATGTAACTTCCCTATCCTCACCTTTCTATGTTCCCCCGAGTACTTCCAAATCTCTCTCACTTAAATAACTCCAAAAGAAGAAAACTAATCTCTCTTGTTTTGCATAACATTAGCCACTGATTTATTTCCCTAATCAATGCTTAAGGTTCTGTTCTCTTTACCTTCCATTTCCAACATAAATGTATTTCCTCAGCTGATTCCCCAAGGGGTTCCCCTTTATCGTCTACTTATGCCATCCCACTCCAACTTATTCTTTGTATCCCTCTCTTAGCAAAGTGGTCTTCAATTTTTCTAAGTATTTCTCACATGTATTCTCTCTCAGAGAAAATGTCATATTTTGGTCTCTCTGTAAGCCCAACACAGTACTTCACACACAGCATGCATTTCATTTACTCTATTTGATTCACTGAGTATGGATATGACTCAAATTTTTGAGTTGAATTTTGTAGCTTTCAAAATTTACTTCCAGTAAGACTTACCTTGCTTATAACTTCCAGCATTACCAGGAAGAAAGAGAACTGGAATACCCGTCAAAGGGAGAATTTTGTGTTCTTCAGCATATGATCCCTCTCCATAAAGATACAACTCATATGCGGGATAGCGTTTTGCCAGTTTCTTTGGAAGTTCTATTTTCTACATTAAAAAAAAATGTAGTTTCACTTCAGTCAGTTTTATTAATACAATTCAGCCTCACCATATGCAATTCTGAATTAAGGAAATTTGGAATAGTGCAATATAAAAATATTACTGATATTAAAACCACACTTCATACACAAAACAACTTCTACTTGTAGTTTATTCATATAGAGAATCAGTCTTGAATTGTGTATATTTTGAACCATGCAGTCTTCAGGAAAACATAAAAGAGGACTACTTGAATTTCCAACCAATACAAATTACTCAAAATAGCCACTGACAATGGTATATGTCAACAAGCTACACGTTAACATAGTTGGATAAGTATCAATTATACTTAGAAATGATAAAGGCTTTCCATCATCAAATCAATTCTTTTTTTCCATTTTTAACTATTTTGTAATGTTTCTCCTTTTACTCAGACCCAACTATACATTTCAGCTGTTATATTTTCAAAAGAAAGTAACTTGTTTTATAATGCAGCTTTCTGACTTCTCAATTTAATATGTTTTGGCCTACAATATGCTTAACAAATTAATCTTAACCTTATAGCCATGTCTTGGTCAAGACATGTACACTTTTCTTACCATAAACATTCCACTGAATTAGTATCTATTTCAGTTTTCATGGACCAGGTGCATGATTTGCTGGCAAACTTTAAACTACCCTACACTTCATATTATTGTATACCAATAATACAGCAGTTCACCTAACTACTGAGTCAGTAGTTCACCTACATTTTTTTTCAGCTTAGTATAAATTATCTCTTAATGTCATCCTCAAAGGTAGACATCTATAAAAGTGGTAGTAAAGTATACATACACCCTTTTGCTCCTTTTCTTTTTTTATTTTAAAGGAGAGAAACCATTAAGAATGAAGCCAATTACATTGGACAGTAATGTCTACTTATTTAGGTATACATAGATCTAGCAGTGCTGTACATGTGGTATGTGCTTGATAAAAGAATTTAACTACGGAGTGAATTTCAAAACCTGTAAATGTTGCTAATGACTACTGAAACCCCTCGTTGTTCTAAAAAAAAAAAAAAAAATTCTGATCATTTGTGCACCTTCCTAAACATCCCTTTGTAAATGATCTATGCCAATAACATCACAGAAACATCTGCAGAGACTGTAAGCTTATTAAGATACTAGCAATCTTAGTTATCTCCCCAAATACTCAAAATACAGAAATACTAACCCCACCATTCGTTTTATATTTGGTATAGGTACTTCAATGCAAATTAGTCCCAATACTGATTATGCACAGAATACAATCAAAAATAAAAATGACAAGATAGCTTACTTCTTTAGGTACAAATTAAACAAGAAGAAAACATAAGAGAACAAAGAAATAGTTTCTTATTTCCTCCCAATTTAGTACACCATTATTATTTTAGTATAGTAGCTAAACAGAGTTTGGACTAGTCAAAAATTAACTCAAAAGAACAGGAAACTATCAAATATATCTAAAAAGAAATATTTAATTTTCTTGAGACAGAAAAGCAAGCAAAAATATACTTGATATATTTCATAAAATACTATTATGAAAGCAATTTTATAGTGAGAAAGAGTATTTTTAAAAATATGAATGTATACAGAGTTTTTAAAAAAGTATAGAGATGGACAAAGAAGGTAGAACAAAAAAAAATAAGAGAGGAAGCAAGAATGGTGGGAGTTGTAGGCAAATGGCAAAACTCAATTTCCAGACAGAGTTCAAGTTGAAAGGGAAGAGCAAAGACCCAGAAGAGGTAATTGACCACATTGACATTAAAAGCATAGGCATACAAAAAGGATGCTGATAAGAAAACAGAAGACGGTCAAGGGATTTAAAAGGAAAATACTTATAGGAGCAGAACTCCAATATAAATTTTTTTATTCTATATAGTTTATTTTAAATGAGCAACCCCTCTACCATATTAAGATCAATTACCTTTATATTTAAATATTATCTCCACAATCCTGCCTCTGCTATCCTCCTTCCTTGACTCTGCCTTAGTGCAGGTTCTTCTCATCTCTACATAAACTCTCTCAAAAGGTAAACATTCTAATAAACTCCTGAGTACTAGAAAAATGCTCATTCAAGAAACTAAAATATCCATTTTATGATATTATTTAATTGTAAACTTAAACTGAAAAATAAAGTTTGATTTCCATAATTAACCAAAAAGAAAAAAGATTTTGATCAAGATGCATACACATAGTTTTTAAGTTCACATAGTTTTTAAATTCTCACAAACAGCTCTCAGTCAGCCCTATGCTGCTCTCCACCCCCCGTAAGAATAGCTCTAGGGGCTCCACTAGAGGGGGAAAAAAAAAAAAAAAAAGGCCTTAACGACAACTGAATTTTTCAGACTTGTCTCTATCCTTGCCTTCTATAATCCATAGTTCATACTGCTAACACACACACACACACAACAAAGGCTTAAGAGACGACCTTTAAAATCTGGTTTAATTATTCTTACCTACTTTTTTTTTTTTTTTTTGAGACAGGGTGCCACTCTTGTTGCCCAGGCTGCAGTTCAGTGGCACAATCTCGGTTCACTGTAGCTTCGACTTCCTGGTCTCAAGTGATCCTCAAGTGATCCTCCCACCTCAGCCTCCTGAGTAGCTGGGACTACAGGTGGCACATGCCATCACGCTTGGCTAATTTTTTTTTAGCAGAGACAGGGTTTCACCATGTTATCCAGGCTGGTCTTGAACTCCTGGGCTCAAGTGATCTGCCCGCCTTGGCCTCCCAAAGTGCTAGGATTACAGGTGTGAGCCACCTCATCCTGCCCTTACCTACTTTCTTATAACTTAGATATGACATGCTTTAAAATGTATTTTTAACATGTTTTTGAATTCAAGATTCAAAAGGATATACATTGAAAAGGATCTCTCCTACCCATGGTCCTTCAGGCATCCAGTTGACCCTAGAAGGGTTATTAGTTTGTGTGTGCTTCTAGAAATATTTTACATATATACAAGCAAATGTGTTTATCAATTATTTTTTAGTTTTGACATAAATGATAATATAAATACTATTCATGCAATGTGTCCCAGTGCATTACCACCTTCACATATATTATTTATGCCTGCAACGTTCTTTCAGTACTTCATACACCCTCCATGTCCCAATTCACTTTGCATCTTCTCTAAAGCCTTTGAATACCCAAGACAAACTTGGATGCTCTCCTTTATATGAAAAGCTCTGTACATACTCTCTTATGGTGAAATTATAACACTCAGTACATTATACTGTAACTATGCACTACATGCCCATTTCCTCCGTTGTATTTATCAAGACATAAAGACACAAGCTCTAATTCAGTTCTAATTCCCTTTCACCTACACCAAGTAGCTAGATAAACCTGGCAAAGACTAGTCATTCAATAAATGACTTTCTAAATAAGTAACAAAATATATGACTCATTTTATTTATTTATTTATTTATTTATTTATTTGAGACAGAGTCTCACTGTTGCCCCGCCTGGAGTGCAATGGTGCAATCTTGGCTCACTGCAACCTCTGCCTCCCAGGTTCAAGCAACTCTCCAGCCTCAGCCTCCTGAGTAGCTGGGACTACAGGCACACGCCAACATTTCCTTTCAGAGAGCAACCGTTAGGTTACACATACGAAGACAGCCAAATAAATCACTGTATGAGAGAAACAACTCAGATGTTTCTTATAAAATTCTGCAATTTGCCTAAAACCAATTGCTACCAAATAAAAGTTTTACCTTGCTGTCATTAACAGGGCAAGAAGCTTTAAAGGATAAAGTATATTTTGCCTCGTAGGCTTTAGATATGGGTTTGTGAGATGTTCAATTAACTCTGAATAAGTGAATCTGGGAAAACCAGAGGTAGAAGATGAATAGAGATAACCAAACAATTTTAAATTCAAAATTCATTTTTGCAAAGAGTTTCAAATTTATGCTCCACTTTTAAAAAAAAATGGAGAATAAAATTGAATGTGTTTCAACTACCTTTCTATTTCTGCTGGCTAACTAAAGAAGATGCAAATGAGCAGAAAAAAAGAAGAAAGGCATCAAAAAAGAAGAAAACCCAATGACTAGGACATCTCACATCTGGGTATCAACCTGTGAACAATTAGAGAGCTGACTTATAAAATATAACTAAAGGTAAGCAATATGTAAAATATCTTTAAAACATTTTTATTCATGGAAGCCATTCGGTTCTCAACAGAATGGCCTCATTTATCCAGAAATCTCACTATGTTCAAAATGACTCATTTCTATAGGCTGGTTTTAATTGTATGTGTAAGATAACATGACCTTTTTGTTATGCAAAACAAAAGACTAAGAATACAATATAAATATTATCATGAATTAACACAGCTTTTTACATCATGAAAACCTGCTAAAAATCAAAAACTTCTGCCACTGCAATTATTACTGTATTAGCAAATTATTAATAGAAGCATAAAACCCCCAAAAAGCAACTTAAACCAAAATAACTAAACCTAGACTACTCAATAACAACAAAAAACCCAAAGAGCTCTTTACCATTAGCTACACTAATTTTCCGTTTTTCCAGTCAATTTATGAGGCAGGAAATGCGTCTGTGAGATCCATATGCTTTGTTCCCAACACTAAGGAGAACAATTTCTACTTCTGTGAATATTAAAACAGCTTCAATAACTGTAGGAAATCTAAAAATAAATGGGAATTAGTAATGTATTGTTCCAAAATGATTTTAACCTAACTCTTCAATGCAGTACAAAACTAAAGTGACCTACATCAATCTACTGGGAATTTCCTAATTATTAAAACAAAAATAAGGAGGGAATTATAATAGCTCTATTTTCAGTTTTTTAAAATACTAAACTAAAAAGATTTGCTTAGAAACGAACAGAGAGGACAGTAACATGTCAAAATCTTCTCCATCAATAGCATCCCTACCAAATGTTTCCACTCTCTTATCATAAATGCAAAACCAAGGTAAGGATCTAAACACAGATGAAATCTAAATTTACTAGAATTTTTCCCATGGGAAAGAATGCTCCTCAGCAATTTAAACCTTAAGTGGTCTTAAGATCAAAATAATAGCAGCGTAATCAAGTAATAGGCTTCCTCCATAATGACTTGTACAAAGCAATCAGGACTTGCATCCTTCACCCCCCCCCCCAAAAAAAAACTGCTGTGCTTTTAAGAGTATACTAAAAATGCATTTTATCAATATGTGTTATAGTGCATATACATTTTATGGTAGGGAATTATTATTATAATAGGTAGTCCATAATTAAGAGATGCACTTAGAAATAAAATAATCATTCGGAAAAAATCTCTTAGGACAGTGGTGTAATTTGTCTGCGCCTCTTTTTACAGCTAGTCATGAATGAAATACTAGATTTCTACTATGCCGAACTAACGAAGCCATTGATTGAAAACATTCAAAATGGCATGGAAGCGGTGGGGGTGGAGAGAGAAGGGTAGGGTCTCTCTTAAACTCCGAATCCAGCGAGAAAACAAAAACACCACCATGAAATAGATCTTGTATGCAACTATTAAAAGGCTCGGCTGCGAGAGACATGCATAAACACAGGTATGCACACACACACAGGCAAGCCCACACACGCACGGCCTCTTAACCTGCAAAATAAGGGGATCTGCAACATCTTTCCAAGAGGGAATCTAGTTTCCAATTTAATGACTCGCCAGCTTACCCATAGGCAAAACCCTGGAGTCTCTAAAAACAGCCTTGGGAACTATCTAGCCAATATACACTCTGCAGACGCTCGGTTCCTTTCTAGAAATGCGAAATCTGACGCGCGAATCACTGGGCGCGAGGGGAAGAATTTAGGCGCGTGGGAAGCAAAGGAAGGTCCTGGGGCACGGGTCAAAGCAAGAACGCGAGAGGGATGGAGCTTGGGTTTAGGGAGCAGGGTTGAGGCTGCCTCTCTGGGCATAAAGGGGGCTGGGCCCGACCAGTCAGAAGAGCTTGTGCCCAGGATTTGGGGCTGGGGAGGCGGAGGGACAGCGGAGTAACTACGAGGACGACCACGAGGATGCTCTCGGGAAATCGTCTAACAAACACCCCACCGTGAAGAAAGGACACAAAGGGTAGGTGACGGGGGCAGGAAGAGGATGCAGAGTCTCCCCGGGCGGAGAAAACAGAGGCAAGGACGGGACAGGGGGCCCGCGAGGCGCAGAGAGCCAAGGCAGGACGACCCCACAGAAGGAAAAAGGCACCAGGGGCCAGAGTCTTGGAGCGCCCGGCTGAGGAGAGCGCAGAACCTTACCTGATACTCCGGGTACTCAAACATGTAGCTCATACTGCACTTATTCTCCTCGAAGCCGAAGAAGACATCCCACAGCCCCAGGGTTGCCAGGAAGACCATGAAGACATAAAACGCCAGGTTCCAGAGATTGACTGAGTGAAGAAACATGGTGCCGGTGCCGCCGCCCCCTCTACCTCCGCCTCCGCCGAGGGGCACCAAGCCCGGACTGAGCGAGCCAGAGGCTGTCCGACCGCCAGCCCCGGAGCCGAGCCCCAGCCGCGCGCGCCTGCGCTGCTGCCCGGCCTGCCCGCTCACCAGCCGCGCATTGCGCCTGCGCGCACCAGGTCCGCGGCGCCTCTGGCCTGGCGACTACCAGAGCCGAGGGAGGAGTAGGTGTTGCCGCGGGAGCGCGGATCTGAGGGGAAAGAGGAAGAGCGAGAAAGCTGGGTGGGCTGGGTTGGAGGGTGAGGGGAAAAAAGGAAAGTGGGGAGGGAAAGGCGCGAGGAGTGGCTGGCAGGAGGGAAAGAAGAGAGAGAGAGGAGGCATCCAGAGGGGGATGGGCGGAGCGCGGCAGCCCTGGAGACAAGCAGGGGGATTGGGCAGGAGGCGGGTGTCAGATGAGTGAATCTGGGGGAGGGGGCTAGAGCCCAGAGCCCAGAGGCGATTAAGGACCGTGAGCGGACCGAGAAAGGGGAGGAGGACTTAAAAGCCCAAGGGTCGTCAGCTGTCACCTCGCAAACGCCTCTCCCTGCGGCAGTTTAAAAATCCTTCCCGTTCAATTTTGAAATGCCTCAGGCCTCCGCAATTTCGCTTTTCCCGACGGTAACAGAGCACTCTCACAGCTCTCTGGAGCAGCTAGCTTGAAGAGGGAACAAATGGCTTTATTTTCCCTCTTCCACCGCCTACTTGGGCCCAGTAGGTAACAGCAATTAAAAGCAGCGGCTCGTAAAAAAAAAAAAAAAACCCGCAGGCCGACGAGATTCTGCTCTCGGTATCAGATGAAAGCCTGAATCACAAAAAGCATCGTTAGTCCTTAAAAAATGTTACCAAAATATCCATTAGCACTGACGTCCCCAACAGGTATCTGCGTAATCAGTTAGATGCTGACTCGCCTTGCTCTCCAGAACCTTCACCTCTTGGGGAATGGGTTCCACGTTAACTAGAGGAAGCAATTTCGTCCAGCTGCCATTCAAACTCGCAAGTGATTTAATTCGTTTTGAAGAATTTCGGTTTTGTTTTGTTCAAAGGAGGAGGTTTTTTAAAAAAGTAGCTCGAAATCAATCACGTATAGCAGCTTCAAAACGCTAGAATGTTAGGAAAAAGACGATCACTCTTTAAAGCTGACCCAACCGTAGATGGTATGTGTGTGTGAATAGCTAACCACAGGATTCTTAGAATGGTCTTCGGCACTAACTGAATTTCATTGAACTTGGGCTGATTTTGTGGTATATTTTCCGTGCAGAGGAAGTCTGGCTACAATACATAAAATCAAAGAATTTTAAAACCAAAAAGAAGCTTACAGTTTATCTTGTGCAACACCCTGACATTCAGATTACAAAACTTTGAAGGAGAAGTGGAGTGATCCTGAAAATCAAGATATTCTTTACCCTACACAGAAACAGTTGCAAGTCTAAACAAACATAGCTAGCTACGGAATGTGGAGTATGGATGGAGAAAGACAGAAATGGGAAAATGCAGAAGCAGTCTCCTTTTTTGTAAGGAGATAAGTCTGGAAGGACCAGGATATGTACAGGGGAGCTGTGGGTGGTACTGAGGAGGGCAGTTGTTAAATAATATGTCGTTGAAATGTGTCGTGTATGAGGTTTTTGTTTGTTTGTTTGTTTTGTTTCGAGACCGAGTCTTGCTCTCGCCCAGGCTGGAGTACAGTGGCGCGGTATCGGCTTACTGCAGCCCCTCCGCTTCCAGGGTTCAAGAGATCCCCGTGCTTCAGCCTCCTGAGTAGCTGGGATTATAGGTGTGCACCACCACGCCTGGCTAATTTTTTTTTTTTTTTGAGATGGAGTCTTGCTTTGTTGCCCAGGCTGGAGTGCAGTGGTGTGATCTCAGATAACTGCAACCTCCACCTCCCGGGTTCAAGCAATTCTCGTGCCTCAGCCTCCTGGTAGCTGGGATTTACGAGCCGCATACCATCATCTTGACTAATTTTTTATTTTTAGTAGAGACGGGATTTCACCATGTTAGCCAGGCTGGTCTCAAACTCCTGACCTCGTGATCCACCCACCTCATCCTCCCAAAGTACTGGGATTACAGGCGTGAGCCACTGTGCCTGGCTTAACTTTTTATATTTTCAGTAGAGAAGGCATTTTGCTATGTTGGCTAGGCTGGTCTCAAACTTCTGTCCTCAAGTGATCCACCTGCTTCGGCTTCCCAAAGTGCTGGGATTACAGATGTGAACCACAACACCCAGCCTGAAGTTCTTTATGAGGTGGTGATTTCACTTGGGAATGTCATGTCTGTTATATTCTGTTAATAGGTATAGGATGTGTTAAATTTGTAAAATTACACCAACCCGACTGGATTGTCAAGAAGAACCCATTTTGATTGCAAGATGTTAAGAGATAAATGTGATAAAGAGGAATATATACTATAGGGTTTTGACATTGTTGACCATAAAAGAGAATGCATTTGGGGTTTGGAATGGAATTACCAGTGAGTGCGGAGGATTACAAATCATTTGGGGAAGGCTTTAAGTTATAGATAAAAAGGGGGGAATACATTGAGTCTGGGTGCTAAAGAACATCATGGGCAGAACATCTCCTCTTTATTTCTCCCAGCATGTTATGAGCAGTATTATGACAAATAAACCCAGGGTGAATCCATACTCTCTCACCTCTATCTCAGTGCTTCTTAGAGTTAATGTGCATGTGAATCACTTGGAGATTTTGTTAAAAAGCAGATACTGGGCCAGGCACAGTAGCTCACGCTTGTAATCCCAGCACTTGGGGGGTCCGAGGTGGGCAGATCATGAGGTCAGTAGTTTGAGACCATCCTGGCCAGCATGGTGAAACCCCGTCTCTACTAAAAATACAAAGAATTAGCCAGACATGGTGGTGCACACCTATAGTCTCAGCTACTTGTGAGGTTGAGGCAGGAGAATCACTTGAATGCAAGAGGCGGAGCTTGCAGTGAGCTGAGATCCCACCACTGCACTCCAGCCTGGGCGATAGAGCGAGACTCTATCCAAAAAAAAAGCAGCAGCAGCAGATTCTGATTTAATAGTTCTGGGGTGAGACCCAAAATCCTGCATTTCTGACAAACTCCCAGGTGATGCCAATGATACTGGTCAGTGGACTACACTTTGAATAGCATGGACCTGTACTGCCTGAGGACTCTGTTCTATGGAGAAATCCCTGAACTCCAAGATGACAGAGCTTCCTATTTTGGTGGCCTTCATGGGTTGTGGCAACTAGCTGCATTGACTGTTTACTCAGAAAGGAGTGAGGAGTGGGAGAGAGAGTCAATGGATTCTTCATGTTTGTAATCTTTCTATCCTATTTTTTTAGTGTCTCTTTTTCTATCCATCATTATCCACTTGTAACTTTACTTTTATATCTAACCTAACCCTGCTGAGCATCACTTCAACCACCCTCTGCCAGAGCTGTCAACTATCTTGACTTCTTGTCTTTCTACCCCACTCTACTTCCAAACTTCCAACCTTGGGACAATATAATCTGGCTCTGAGCTCTGACACTACTGTATCTGACTACTCCTAGAGAAAATGACACAGTCATTTGAATTACTCTTCAAAAATACTTGGCCAGGCACAGGGCTCATCCCTGTAATCCTAGCACTTTGGGAGGCCGAGGAGGGTGGATTGCCTGAGCTCAGGAGTTCGAGACCAGCCTGGCCAATATGGTGAAACCCCATCTCTACTAAAAATACAAAAATTAGCCAGGTGTGGTGGCGCATGCCTGTAATCCCAACTACTGGGAAGGCTGAGGCAGGAGAATTGCTTGAACCTGGGAGCAGAGGTTGCGGTGAGCCGAGATTTCACCACTTCACTCCAGCCTGGACAACAAACGGAATGAGACTCTGTCTCAAAAAATAATTTGTTTCTGGTCACCATCTTCCTCTCCTATATTTCAGATCACCACTTTTTAAGTTCCCTGCCACTTTTTAAGCTCCCTACATTTTTTCTTCCTTCTCTTTTAGTAGATTTTTAGTACAGAAATTTATCTTCATATTCCAGAGATAATTTTGATTTTCAGATGCATATTGCTTGAGCTCCTCATTCCTAAGTTCATTATCTTCACCAGTCCTAATTCAGTTAATACATCTAAAGTGTTTGGCACAATGACTGGCATATAGTAAGCATTATCATGGTACTTTGCTATCCTTAGAGGACATGAAAAGCAAATCTCTCTAGCTGTGCTTTATGTTCCCATCTCCTGCTCTTTTCTTTTCAGGAAGTTAGTTCTATCACGTTAAGGTCTCTATCAATCGCTCCCTTTCTGTCCTCACTCCCCAAAGCATATAAATATGCGTGTTTTTTTTTTCTTTCAAAAATCTTCCCTGTAGCTCTCACCTGTAGCTCTTCTTCTCATCTCAGTCAGGATCCTAAAGATGTGATCAATACTTATGTCCAATTCCTCATCTCCCATTCATGTCTCAGCTACACTGTAATTTTTGCCCCCCTCCCACCCCCATGAAACTTTTCTTACAAAAGTAATCATTGACCTAATTACCAAATCCAGTTGACACTTTTCAGTCTCACTTGATCCTTCTACTACATTTGCCACGTCTTTCTTAAAACACTGCCCTCCATTGTTTTCTATAGCATCATTTTTCACTGGTTTTCTACTGTTGATGTAGCCTGAATCTCCATCTCATGTGACTTACTTTTTTTACTTATCCCTTACATTTTATTAATCCCATGATTTTATTCCCAGTCATCATTCTACTTTCCAATATAAAATTCTTCAGTGGCCCCTCAGAGCCTGAACTGTAGTCAGGATTCTTTTGGTTGCAGGAACACAGACTAACTCCAGTTAAAACGGGGATTTTTTTTTAGGGTAAAAAGGAACTTGGGAATCCACAATAAGCTGACAAGTCAGTACACATGCTGACTTCAGGGTTACACAGTTCCCTCGTGGCCACTCCCAACCCCAAATCTAACCAACCTTTTAGCTTGTCACTACGGATTAGAACTTCTCTTGTCAATTTAGATCCAAATCCTGCTTTGGAGGTTGGAAGGTGAGATATCTCTCATTGGTCTAGGTGATTCTTTTGAACTAGGACTTACAGAGCAAAGACTATTAAATAAAGATTTTGAGTAAATAGAACTAGAAAGGTAAATGGGAGCCAAAACTAGTAAACAGAGTAGAAAAAGGAATATGAGTTTTATACAATAGGCAAGTGGAAGCTACTGAAATGGGAAGTATTCAGAGCTGATTATTCAGGAAGATTCAGCTTACAACGATGTCCAGCTGGACTGTAAGGCATAGAGTCTCTAATTCAGACCAACAAGAACTGTGTATTTAGTCCAGGTAGAAGGATAAAAGAAAAGGAGTTTTTGTTATTCTTCGTTATAAAGAACTATAAAGAATTTTGGTTAACGAATGAAGAACAGGTCAGTCAGCTAAAATGGAAAGGCTCCCAAGATTATATCATTAAGGGAAAGAACAAGATGCAGAACAGTATATATGTATGTTGTCTTTTGTGTGAGAAAGAGAAATACTGGAAGGAAAATGAAAGTAAGTGTTACCTAGAGGCAGAGGAAATGAGGCAAAGGGGACAGGAGTTAAAACTTCTCTATGGATTTTTTTGTATGTGTATGTGCTATGGTTTGAATGTGCCATAAAGTGCATGTGTTAGGAGGATGGGGCTTAATAAGATGTGATTTGGGTCATGAAGGCAGGTCCTTCATGGATGGATTAATGTTACTATCAAAGGAGCGGGTTAGTTATTGTGTGAGTGGGTTATTATAAAGCAGGTTTGGCCCCTGGTACCTCTGTCTGTCTTGTGTACTCGCTTCTGCCTTCCATCTTCCACCCATAGGATGACCCTTTCCAGATGCCAGCTCTTGGACTTCCTAGCCTCCAAACTCAAATAAACCTATTCTTTATAAATTAATTACTACACAGCCGGTAATACAGCAGCAGAACACGGACTGTTACCTCCCTGTATATCTTTTGACTTTGAACCATAAAAGTACAGTAGTCAGTAGAAAATAAAATAATTTAAAAGCAATTCTATAATTGAAAATGGAAACAATAAATTTAACTATAACAAATACTTGTGATAAAACTATTGTTAGGAATGAAGATTTTCCAGTGCCAGAGAATAAAGATGCATTAAAAATCAAAGAAAAGTTTTCAAAGTTGATACAGCCCAAGTGTCTTATAGGTAGAAGACTGAGGAATACAGACTACCTATTCAAAAGGACAATAAGAAGAAAGGAATTTTGTATGATGGGGATAATCAGAGGTAATCTCTTGGGGATAGTCATCCTCATCATACAAAAAATGTAGGACTGTAAGGGAAACATTTAGGAAACAAAATTGTATATATAGTTATTCTCAACTATACAAAATGCATAGAAAAATGTCTTCAGGGAATATGAAAAAATGTTAACACTATTTACCTCTTGGTAATGAGATTATGAATGATCATTTCAGCCTTCTTTTAATTTTTTTCTCTACTTTCCAAAATTGTTTCAATACAGTTTTAATCAAAACTATTTAATCACTATTACTAATGTAATCACTATACCAAATAAATTGAAATTTGGTTCAGATATGTTTACAGTTGTGTTTGGGTTTTTGTTTTTTGTTTTTGTTTTTTTGGTGGTGGTGGTGGTGGTGGTGGTGGTTTTTTGGGTTTTTTTTTTTTTGAGAGAATCACCTGAGCCCAGGTGGTCCTCGCATCTCATCTCATCTCAGCCTCCTGAGTAGCTGGGACTACAGGCATACACCACCACACCTGGATTATTTTATTTTATTTTATTTTATTTTATTTTATTTTGTTTTGTAGAGGCAGGGTTTCGCCATGTTGCCCAGGCGGGTCTCGAACTCCTGAGCTCAAGTGTTCTGCTTGCCTCAGCCTCCCAAAGTGCTAGGATTATAGACTTGAGCCACTGCACCCCTCCTACAGCCATATAACATGTTATATCATATTAAAAGTTTTAAAATACATGTCATATGATACATTAAAATATCTTAAAATGTATAGATACTTACTTCATAATGTTTAACTTATTATGATTTTGTATTTAGCATTTGAGAAGAGAATTTCCTGATTTAGTGGGAGAATAGCCAGTTACATATCACTTTTGGCACCTTTCTTACATTTGGATAGTGACAAGAGAGAAAGCCTACAAATTGGTTATAGCATTTGCATTGTAATGTCCATCGCTTCTTATATTTTATTCCTCCATGCATAGTTCATTTTCACTTTTGCTTAATTAGATCCTTTGGTAGTTCTTTCAAGAAGGGTTTATGGGTAAACTCTCCTAAAATATGTATGCCTGAAAATGTTATTATTTCACCCTTCTGTGATAATTTAGTTGCGTATAAAATTCTGGATAGATGGTTCATTTCCCTCAGTACTTTGAAGGTAGTTTTCTGACATCTGTTGTTGCTGATAAAAAGTCTATTCACAGTCGGATTGCTATTTTGTGTGTGTGTGTGTGTGTGTGGAAAAACTGCCTTTCATCTCTGGCCATTCGGAAGATTTTTATTGACATTCTGTAGTTTTCAATATGATGTATGAAAAAGAGGAAATACTTAACTGTTTGGGGGAAAGGGACCCTAGAGAAAAGTTAATTATGTACACAATGTTGTAATCGGGACTCAGTGAGTACTTGTTGGAATATTGAGTGAATGAGTTTATGGATAGATAGATGGCTGCAGCTGAAAGAATTGAGAGGGTGATCTTCCACAATTCAAGGGACCGAGAGGCTTTTTGATCATTCTTCAGGTAATGTTTGCTTCTGACACTTTCTGAAAAGCAGGCAGCTTCATAGTTCACTGAAAACTGACATAAGGTGTTGAGGCCATGTTTAGCAATTCTTTTATTTAGATACATGTTCATATGTTTTTATTTCTTATAGTGTGTATCTCATTTTTAAACAATAGATGAGTTCCTAAGAATTATATGAAATTACAATATTTTTAAATTGAAACCTCAGTGAAGATATAATGAGTATTGGATGAGGAGATACGAGTTCTAGAACTTTCAATTCTGCCAAGCAGGTATGATTTGAGGCAAGTTCCTCTATTTCTCTAGGCCTCATTTTTTTCATATGTAAAATGAAGGTATTTGACAAATGATTTCTGAAAGTTTATTACTTATATTTTAAATGAATCAAAGCTATTTAAACTTTAGTTAATGTAACCTTTCATAAAGGAAAATATCATATTAAAATCATTTGACAATCATCCCTCAACTGAAATATTTAGTAAATTCATTAGAATATTAGTTTCTTGGAAAACCTTTTACATTTACTCATTTTATTTACTGGAGGCAAAGACTATTTTCTTAGCACAGAGTAACCACCTTCATATTACCTAGATTTTATATGCAGGAAGAAGGAATCATGCAGTCTGGTATGGAAATCTAGTTGTTTTCTAAAACTAATTTCACTAAATTATGCCGATCTCAATGCCCTACCCTCACACTGTAGGTTTTTAAAATAAGCTTTATTTTATGCTTTTCCTTTAAAAAAAATCCCAAATATGTAGTAGATTGACTCTTAGAAGCTTACATTTATTCCACTCAATTGCTTTAAAGCTTTTTCTCAAACTTGTTAGTTATACCTCCTAGTGCTTTATATATAATAGGCATTCAATAAATATTTGTTTTTAACTTATTTGGAAATAAGCCAGATTCTACAAAGTAGAATACAGAGTACAATAATAAAACCTCACCTTTTCTTTGATGCTTCAAAGCTTAAAAAGAAAATAAGAAAATATAATGCTAGCAACTCTGTGGCTGCCAGCTCTGTTTCCAAGGAAACAGAGAGTAGATCATCAAAAACAAAATAAGAATTTTCAACCTGATTACCCTTTTTTCACTAGTTCAGTCTCCATTGCTATATAATGAAAGGCAATATAACATCAGCCTTGCAATTCAGATTTTTAATTCTGTTTATGGCGTCTCTCACTATTAAAACCAGCCAAAAAATTAATCTCTTGGATTGAATGCATGTTTGCTTGTAGGGAACTAAACTCCTTCACAAGGATGAAGACTACCTTGTGAATATAAAGCACTATGTATATGTACTGAATAATCTAATATGTATCCATCTCTAAACTGTCAAATGTTTACATTATGGAATCTCAGATTTTATATTTCTTGAGAATAATGTAAAAAAGTAGTGGGAATTTGTAAGTAAAGGATAAATACTTCCAAAATGAGGCCGAGCGCGGTGGCTAACACTTGTAATCCCAGCACTTTGGGAGGCTGAGGTAGGCGGATCACCTGAGGTCAGGAGTTTGAGACCAGCCTGGCCAACATGGTGAAACCCCATCTCTACTAAAAATACAAAAATTACCTGGGCATGGTGGCAGGTACCTGTAATCCCAGCTACATGGGAGACTGAGGTAGGAAAATCACTTGAACCTAGGAGGCAGAGGTTGCAGTGAGCTGAGATTGTGCCACTGCACCCCAGCCTGAATGACAAGAGCAAGACTCTGCCTCAAAAAAAAAAACCTTCTAAAATGAAATATTTTGTTTAAAGAGATTTAAAAAAAAAGGAGGGGGGACTTGATGCAAAAAGGATAGGAAGGAGTCAAGGAGAAATAATTGGATTTTCATTCAAAAGAGCAAAATACCACTATAACATTGTTCTCTGTTCCACATATTTATACCTACTGTGGATAAAATTATTATCCTGAAAAACAACAGCCATAGATAACAAAATCTTAACTTAGCATTATTATATTACCTAGTAGTGTTACATTTCATAAGGGCAATATTCTTCTATTGGAAAATTTTAGTTAAAGTCAGAGGATTTTCTTTGGGGTGAAATGCTCCATCAAAATTTGTTGTAATGGAAATACAATTTAATAGGCTTTAGATGACATAATTTCATATAATGAATACAGAAATTCAGATAACAGCTTTAAAGGGAAAGAATGATTAATTCTTTGGAATTAATTATTTGGAATTCTTTCTTGTGTCTGTTTTATGTTTATATACCTATTTCCCCCCCGCCCAAAGAATTCAAATTTTTCAAAGGCATAAGCTGTGCAAGGCTCTTGATCACTTTTTATACCTAAACTCGAGGTAGCACCTTGTAATTGGAGGTACTCCATAATTATTTTTGAATGCTTTTTAAATTTAAGTGACACTTTATACTTTAATTAAAGGTTTTAGCTACATTTGGGCCTCTTGCTATGAAATACAAAATCTGTGCTATTCAAATACATTTTAATTGTAAATACTAATAGCCAACGTAGATTATTTACTTTAAACAACTCTTAATACATAAAGTTTTTGAAAAAGGCTAGCAGAATAAAATATTACTTTGGAAAATTAGCTTAGCTAATGTAAAGGACCTAATGTTATAAGAGAATACCAGTAATGTGGTTATGTTAAAAGAGGATACCAACAACATATGGAAAAAGCATATACTTGAGAATGGTAAGGAAAAGATGGTGGGTTTGGGCTAAAGCACATATTCATATATTTAAGCAAAGCATGGAACTTGATGAGACCTATGGAAATATTAGCAAAGGATCTGGAAAATGTTTGTATCTATAGATAAGGAGGTTGGACTAAATCAAGAGTCAGCAAACTTTCTGTAAAGAGCCAGATAATAAATATTTTTGGCCATGGGACCCATAAGGTTTCTGTTGCAGCTAATCACCTCTGCCATTGTGGCATGAAAGGAGCTATAGACAATAGGTAAATGAATGATTATAACTGCATTCTAATAAAATTTTATTTACAAAAACATGCTGTAGGCCAGATTTGGCCTGTTGGCCATGCTTTGCTGACCCTTGAAGTAAATGATATCTAATTCTGTATTCTACATTCAATAGTCTACATCTGTGAATGTTAGCATTACTCAACATGGATTTTCTGATTTTCCAAACTCATTAGACATTGGTCAAGAGATATGACTAATGGTGAAATTAGGAGATAAATTTAAGCATTAAATATAATTCAAATTTTAGTTAAATGTGTGTCAATTTAACCAGAGTTCTGTCTATTTAGTATCACTGTGCATATATGAAATACTGTGACATTGCTTGATATAGTATTATGACTAATTTTATTAATAGATCCATTCTAAGTAACTACCTAATATATTTTTATGAAGCATATTCAAACACATATGGATATAGAAAATCTCTCTATGGAACTTTAAGGCAACATAAATGCTATTAATTTTTAAGAATCTTAGATTTCCTCTTACAGGGATGGGAACCAAAGTAATAGTCACTGAAATGTTAGGATGTTTATAGAACAGTATCACAAAACTAAACTTGCACAAAATTCTACTTTTACCATTCTTACCATATGAGTATATCATCTACAAAATTATTAATATATTTCTTCCCTGGTCCTAATGCTAGGTCACTGAGGAAAAAGATATTACTTTTTAGAACCTTTCTGTGAGAAACATGGTTAGTCAAGGGTTTCTATTATACTTGAGGGACGACACGAATGCCTATTTAAGACACAATCTCAGTAAAAATGAGATAATGATGGAAGCAAATTGACACTCGTAAGAAGGATTGTTGTGGGTATCTTGTTTTCATTGCTTAGTTAGCTTTTTAATGCCAAATTACTTTTGACTTAGTAAGAAGCAGAGGGAGTTTTCAAGGAATTCAAACTCCAAAATAAATTCCTTCTAACTGATAGCATAATGTAAGGAGGCCTGGTTCAGTTTTTACCTCTGACTCACTATTTTTATTATTTGGGAAGTTATTTAATTTTTCCGAGCCTCAGTTTTCTCATCTGCAAGATGGGAAGAATAATTCTATCTTACGGGTTGTTGAAGAGATTACAGATATCTCTGTGAAGTGCCTGATACGTAAGGGGCACTCAAAAAGCTATTATTACTATGAGCTTTATAGCACTTACCTATTTATAGAAAAGCTAGTACTTGCCCCAGTAAAGACTTTCCTGCTACCAAAACAGAAAGAAAAAGGAAAACGAACAGTTCGTTGAACACATGGATTTCTATCTTTCTATTAAAGAAACTAGCATGGTGCATTGCCCAAAACTGACATTCAGAAATATTGATTTAATGAAAGAAGGTAGAAAGTCTTTAAGGAGAGATGAGTACACATTATATACAGACCGCTGAAAGACAGTGAAAGTTTATCTTAGGGGTTAGGGAATCCCTCCAAGGAAAACACATTCCAATGAAGGGACAGAGTTTCTGTGGACAGTTGATTGTGAACCTGTTATACCTATGCCCTAAGGCAGCTGTCCAACACATTTCAGTTTGGCGGCTCTTCCTGAACTGTATGACTATTTTCTCTCTGCTACTGCAAGGCCTGCTGCAAAACCTACTGCTGCTGTTGTGCACTTCAGAGCTTCTTTTCTGGGCAGTTGGCTGCTGCTAAAGCTTTGCTTCAAAGCCCCTGAGAAATGAAACACATGGGAAGATTCCAGGCTCACACTGCCAGGTGCTACAGAGACTGACTACATTCTGATGTGGGTACACAGAAGGGTTCCTAGCTCTGCTGTTCTCAAACCCTCAGATCAATGAGTCATATTATATAGGCTCCAAGAACTCCCCTCTGGCAGGTTTTGCATGACTAATAACCATTTAGATCTTTAAAGAGACACAGCCAGAGGAAGTCTATCTGGGAAGAATTAGCCTGATTTTCAATGTATTTTTTCCTCTGTGTCTTGTGGGTGGGTTACACGGACATGAACTTTAGGCAGACAGGTATGTGCAGACACCCGTGTCTGCTCAGTCTAGCCCAGCATTTCATACCCTGGTGCTTCTGACTTACCCTGATGGTTACCTAGATGGAGGGTCCTTCCTTAGCACCTTCTTTCTCATACTGATGCTGAGATGGGTTCCTTCAAGCAATTAATGAAAATAATACAAAAATATGGGCCAGAAAAGGGTCAGATTCTGAGGACCTCACAGGATGCCAAAGTTTAGTTAACAACAGCAGAGTGAAGAACAGAAAATGGTCAGGAACCAAGTCAACAATCAGAGACACCAATTCTGAACAGAAGAGAAGGATAGATCCAAAGTCTGAGAAACAAAATGAAGATGATTGTTGGTAGGTTATGCCAGAGAGACAAGAACAAAAGAACTGAAAATGTGCTTGTAATTAAATTAGCTATAGGGCATTCCACAGAGGTCAGGTGCCAGCATCTCTTAAGGCTCCAGGTATGATCCTGTGGCCCTGCCTGTTACCCATTCTCATCCATATCTACCTCATCATCCTAAAAATAGGGAGTACTCATGAGTTAATAGTGCTAATATGTTGTATAAAAGTGGGTGACAGCCCTCAAACAGATATTTGTACATCCATGTTCATAGCAGCATTATTCACAATAGCCAAAGGTAGAAATAACCCAAGTGTCCATGGATAGATGAATGGATAAACAAAATGTGGTTTTTTTAGGGGTTAGGGAATCCCTCCAAGGGACGTATGTACACACACATACATAACTGCCCCCCCACCACACACACACACAATGGAATATTATTCAACCTTACAAAAGAAAGAAATTCGTACACATGCTGCAGTATGGATGAACCTTAAGGACATTATACCAAGTGAAATAAGCCATCATGAAGAGACAAATACTGCATAATTCCACTCATATGAGGTACCTAGAGTAGTCATATTCATAGAGACAGTAAGTAGAATAGTGGTTGCCAAGGGTAAGGGTGGTGGGGGAAGAGTTATTGTTTAATGGGTACGGAGTTTCAGCTTCACAAAATGAAAGTAGTTGTGGAGACGGATGGTGGTGACAGTTGTACAACAATGAATATGTCACTGAACTGTACACCAAAAAATGGTTAAAATGGTAAATTTTATGTTGTATATTTTACTACAATATTTTAAGTGGATGATGGCCTTGGAAGATTATCATTTTTCATAGCAGTGGGTAACTGGTGTTAATTATACATGAATCCCATCCTCAAAGCTTTTTCAGTTTAGCGAGAAATCCAGTGATTCTTGCTCTCCAGAAACAGAAAGTACGAAAGACATTTTCATGAATTTCTAGGATTGCTTTCAAGTGGAAGTGCCTTCTTTTTGACACTACCAAGAAGCCAATGCTTTTTTGCCAAACTGATCATTTTCTGAAGAGTAATTAGTAGCCCATCTTACTATGAGAGAGAGCAGGATGGGAAAAGGGAGTAGATTAAGACAGTGTGTCATACAGAGCACAGTGTGTTCAGGAAAAATCCAGAAATAGAAAGAGAAAAAAAAAGGAGGAAATGAAGAGAACAAGGAATGAAAAGCAGAGAGCAATATAAAATCAGAGGCAAAAGAAGAAAATGTAGCAATAGCTCTTTGCTGATCTGTGTGAGCCCTCAGCAGCAAGTAGGACTGTGAAACTGTACGGTACAGTCATCTGTCAGCCGAAGAGCTCAATGGAGAAGGCATTATGGAACAAAACAGGACTAGAGAGAAAAACTGAGGCGTGATCCTCAGCCACTTCTGACCTGTGAGCTGTTATACCCCTCTGTAGAAGAAAGAAGGCCTAAACAACAACCACATACGCTCTCAGAATCGCACTCCTTAAATTTTTGCCTGCATCAAAATCACCTGGAGGACTTACTAAAATAGAGATTAGTATGCTCATACCTAGAGAGTCTTCTTTAGTAGGCCTTGGGTGGATGGGAACTGAACATTTGCATTTCGAGGAAGTTTCCAGTTGATCCTGATGCTAGTGGTTTGGGGACCACACTACGAGAACCATAGGTCTAGACTTACAGAGATACAGGATTTAGTGATTGGATGTTTAAGTTTTCTGTTTTTGTTTTTGTTTTTTCCCAAATGCTTAAAAAGGAGGCCAAGGGGGGAGGGGGGAGGGGGGAGGGATAACATTAAGAGATATACCTAATGTAAATGCCAAGTAAATGGGTGCAGCACACCAACATGGCACATGTATACATATGTAACAAACCAGCACATTGTGCACATGTACCCTAGAACATAAAGTATAATAATAAAAAAAAGAGGCCGAAACCTAAGAACTGAAGCTATAGACTATATTGAAAATATTTAAATATTTAAATCCAGGTGGATTTTGTCTACCAGTTGTCTCTTAATGCAGTGATTAAAGGTATGAACTCCAGAGTCAGACAGAAGGGGGCAACATCACTTTGGAGCAGTATGCCTTTGGGCAAGTTACTTAACCTTTCCATACCCTATTTTCTTCATCTATAAAAATAGAATAATGTAATACCAACCCAATGGGGTAGTTGGGAAGAATAAATGATTGATGCATATACAAGGAGTAGTACCATGGCACATGGTATATGTAGCAAGCATTTCTTTTTGATAACCCAGCCTCCATCTCTACTACTTTTGTACCAGCCCTAATTAACTGTACTATTGTGTACAGCCTTTTGAAATTTGAATCTTAGGAACAAAGCCAAGATAATTACCTGCCATTCTGATCCTCCCAATTTACCATGGAAACCACTTCATCCTGTGACAGGTGATTTATAAGCAAAAGTAAAGGGATATATATTGCCTTTATGGAAATGTTTAATCCTTGAAGATTCTCTCCAGTGGTTACTAGAGAGGTAGAAAGATAGCTCCAGAGGTTTCCTGAGTGAATTAATTAGCTTACAATTGTAATATTATTCAATATCTTGTTTTCATAGCATTGCATAAGAAGTATTACAAAGGAAGCAAAGAGTTTCCTTTAATTTATGATTAAAAAGCTGAGGCTAGCTGATAAGATGGAATGCAATTTTTTTATTATTTGAAAACTCAATGAAGATAATTTGGGAGAAGAAGAATACTCATTTCAATAAAACCGAAATACATGACCAGTTTCAGTCCTGTTCTGTCAGAGGATGTACCTATACTCATTGAGAAATGATTGAGTTCATCATTTCCCCTAAATAGATACAAAGGGAATGCTCTGGATCATGTCCTCAAGGCTAATCTGTACGCTGTAACCTCTTAGGAGAATGCAAACCTTGGCCCTCTGTACGCCCTGCACTCATCCCTTAACCTCTAAGAAGACAAGCTCTGACATAGTTCCTTTACAGAAGTGCACCCCCCAGGGACCCAAAGGCACAAATGGGCTCTGCACCCTTAAGGTTGGAGTTTTTGTTTTTTTAAATGATTCCATTTTTGGTTGTGCCTTTTGAGTAGCTTCATGTAGCAGACACCTTTAGATGCTACCCATCATCCTCTCCTTCTTTCCTTGTGTACTGAACTTTCTCATCCACGTAGTGGTGTGCTTTGTAAGAGGCTAGTCCCAGTTTCAGTTCTGTGAATGGAGGGTGGCGGTAGTATTTCATATCTTCAATTGGCATGCGACAAGGACTTATGACACAATTCTGGCCATGACTGAAAAGAGGGGACGTCTAATGGGAACATATGGGTAACCTTTCCTCACTCTTAAAAGGGGCACATAAGAAGGAGGTGGCCTCTTTTTCTGTTGCATATGTTTATCTATGAATGTCAACTAGTTGCATGTCTCTCATAAGGTACAGCTATCTTTGCAACTAGGAAGAGAATGAAGGACATTTATTTAGGTTATAAAAATCCTAAGACCTCGATGATGTCACTGAGCTGCTGAATTCAGTGACCATAGCTAGAAGCGTCTTCTCTCAGGACTCTGTTAAGTGAGGTAACAAAATTTCCTATTGTATGACATTTTAAGTTAAATTTTCCATTACTTGAAGACAACATTATCCTAACAGTCATATCTGTATTATACCAATCCTTTGACTAGATAAAGTATTCAGAATTACAAAGAGATATGACAAATGTTTTGAGGGTGATGAATAACTTTATTATGCTGATTGTGGTGATGGTATCATGGGTGTTTACATATGCTACAACTTATCAAATTATACACTTCATGTATAGTTTATTGTCTATCAACTATACAGTATCTCAAAGATGACTTTCTCTAACTACAATGCAATTAAATTATAAATTAATAATAAAAATTAGGAAAATTCCATTTGGAAATTTAAAAACATTTCTAGAAATTCATGAGTCAAATTAAAAAATAAGTTTAGCAATTCTTTATAATTGAACAATGAAAACTGTGTATAACAAAGCTTATTAGTGCTGCTAAAGTGTTGCTGAGAAGTAAACTTATTGTCTTAAATGCTAACACAAGAAAACGAGAGCTTGATATTATTAATCCAGGTTAGAAAAAGAGAATTTAATAATGAGGAAATGGAACAAAATAAAGAACAGAAATTATGAAATTGAAAACATACATTTAACAGCAAAAGCTGATTCCTTGAAATGACTAATTAGACAAACCTGAAATAACAACAACAAAAAAGACAGAATATATAAAACAACAATTTTCAAGACACTGGACATCAGCAGACAAAGGACAGTAATCCCTGTGAGTTGGAAAACAAATGAAGAGAGTATTGCCCCAGTATTGCCCCAACTCATTATCTTTAGAGTTTCCAGGCTGTAGTACAGGGAGGAGGTAGAGCCCAGAAATTTCCTTGAGTTGCTAAGAAGTTGCTTTCCCCCATGAATACAGAGCTGAGAGTTCCATGAGACCAAAGCACCTGGAGTTTGCATGACAGAATACAGAACTGAGAGAGATGCACAGAGAGCCTAAGACATCTGCACGTGAGTGTGAGGAAACTGCCTGAGGCCAGAGAGGGGAATATCTGAAGGCATTAAGGGAAACAGCACCTGAGGTTCACAGAGGGCCAAGAATAGTGCCTGCTCCCACCAGCCAGTGTGGAAAACTCTTATAATTCATTGAGTATGCTGAAGGGATTACAGAGGAACATGAAAAAACTTCTGGGGGTGACGGATATGTTCAGTATCTTGATTATAGTGATAGTTTCATGGGTGAATATACATATGCATATGCCAGAACTTTTCAAATTGTATACTTTAAATATGTGCAGCTTATTGTCTGCCAACTATATCTTTAAAAAGCTGTTGGCCGGGCGTGGTGGCTCACACCTGTAATCCCAGCACTTTGGGAGGCCGAGGCAGGCAGATCATGAGGTCAGGAGTTTGAGACCAGCCTGACCAACATGATGAAACCCCGCATCTAGCAAAAATATAAAAATTAGCCAGGTGTGGTGGTGTGTGCCTATAATCCCAGCTACTCAGGAAGCTGAGGCAGGAGAATCGCCTGAACTTGGGAGGTAGAGGTTGCAGTGAGCCAAGATTGTACCACTGTACTCCAGCCTGGGCGACAGAGCGAGACTCTGTCTCAAACAAAAACAAACAAACAAAAAAATAGAAAATAAATAATAAATAATAAATAATTAAAAAATAAAGATGTTAATTTTGTTCTATTATTATACTTTAGGTTCTAGGGTACATGTGCACAACATTCACGTTTGTTACATAGGTATAAATGAGCCATGTTGGTTTGCTGCACCCATCAACTCATCATTTACATATTTACATTAGGTATTTCTCCTAATGCTGTCCCTTCCCCAGACCCCACCCCATGAGAGGCCCAGGTGTGTGATGTTCCCTGCCCTGTGTCCAAGTGTTCTCATTGTTCAATTCCCACCTATGAGTGAGAACCTGTGGTGTTTGGTTTTCTGTCCTTGTGATAGTTTGCTGAGAATGATGGTTTCCAGCTTCATCCATGTCCCTGCAAAGGACATGAACTCATCCGTTTTTATGGCTGCATAGTATTCCATGGTGTATATGTGCCACATTTTCTTAATCCAGTCTATCACTGATGGACATTTGGGTTGGTTCCAAGTCTTTGCTATTGTGAATAGTGCCACAATAAACATATGTGTGCATGTGTCTTTATAGTACCATGATTTATAATCCTTTGGGTATATACCCAGTAATGGGATGGCTGGGTCAAATGGTATTACTAGTTCTAGATCCTTGAGGAATTGCCACACTGTCTTCCACAATGGTTGAACTAATTTACACTCTCACCAAAGCATTCCTATTTTTAAAGCAGTTACAACTAAAAAAAAAAAAAAAAAAAAAAAAAAAATTTAAAAAGAAAAATAGACTCTAGAACATGAATTTACAGTGCATAATATTCCTTCAAATACTTATTAGTTTATATGAACAACTTTATACAATAAATTTGAAAACCTGTGAAATAGATTAATTCCTAGAAAAATTTAATTTACAAAATAGACTTAGGAAGAATGAGGTAGGCCAAATTGTCCTATATCTAATAAAGAAATTAAGGCAGAATTTTAAAACCATTCTAAAAGAAAAGGAAAAGAAAATGTCAGGCACATTTTAGCAAATTTTCAAGTGGAATAAATTTTAAAATGCTATATAAAAAGCTAGGAATAAATTCACATGTACAATACTCACTATAAACATAAAACACACTAAACTCAACAATTAAGAGAAAAGAAAGACAACCATAGTGGCAGAGTAACACAATTACCTCAATTGATAGATAAAGCTGACAAAATATCAATAAAGACAAAGATAACTTAAACAGTATAGTTTCAATTCTTACACAAATATTTCCAGAGAAGGGAAAAAAAGGCTCCTTGGTTCATTTTATGAGGTTAAAATACCTTGATACAAAATTTAGTACAAAAGAGGAAAAGGTACAGATCAATCTCAATCATAAATATAAAAGCAAAAATCCCAAACAACAATAACCAATAACAAGCCTATCAATGTATAAAAAGATACTTCATCACTGGTTAGGTTTTTTTCCCAGAAATATGAGTGATTTAACATTAAAAATGTGCAAATGTTTTTAAGATGTTAAGAAGTATTTAAAAACATACTGCATTAACAGATTAGAGGGAGAAACTATGTGATTATCTCAACATATGCAGAAATTTTTAAATAAAACTTAACATCCTATTCAGAAAAACTCTTAGCAAACTGTGACTATAAGGAACTTGCTTAATCTGATAAAACTACTACTACTACTACAAAAAAAAAAAAAGCTACAGGAGATTCTACATTTAATGGCAAAATGTTGAAAGTATCCCTTTTAAGATGAGGGATAAAATTAGGATATTCATTATCATGACTTTATATTCTCTATTTTATGACAAGGACATTCACTCTCAAGACTATCCAACATTAAACTGGAGATCCTTGCCAGTGTATTAAGATAAGAAAAAGAACTAAAAGGCATAAGAATCAAAAAGGAAAAAAACAAAACTGTCATTTACAGATAATACAATTTCCTATGTGGAAAACCTCAAAAGATCTCCAGATAAACTGTTGGACTTCATGAATTTTATAAGGTTGCTGGATTCAAAAATCAATATATAAAAAATGAATTATGTTTTTAAATAACAAAAACATATTAAAAAAATAATTTTGAAAGTATTATTTATAACAGCAACAAGGTAGGGTACCTAGGAATAAATCTGGAAAACAAAACTGTAAGTCCTCATAGGAAAATTTTAAATTTTATTGAAAGACCTTAAAGAAAATCTCAATAAAAATGGTATGATAAGCTATGATGCTCATAGATAAAAAGACTTAATGTCACAGAAGTGAAAACACAAGGGGAATACAAATATATTTTAAAGTACTCAATGTTTTTAGTAGTCAGAGAAATGTAACATAAAATCACAATGAAACGCCATTAAACCTCTACCATATTAACAGAAATTAAGAACTCAGACAATACCAAATGTTGGAAATGATGTGTAACAGTGCAAACTGTCATATAGTTCCAGTGGGAATGTAAATTGGTACAGTGGTTTGGTACTACATAAAAAAGTTGAACATGTACAGACCATAACCCAGTATTTCCACTCCATAGAATGGAAGCTCTTGTACATGTACTCAGGAGACATTGTACAAGGATGTTCATAGTAACATTGTAACTACAAAAAAAAAGAAAACAGAAACAACCTAAATGTCTATCAACAGTAGAATGGCTACATAAAGAATAGTATATTTATTCACTGTACCATGGTGAAAATGAATGAACTACCCTTAAATGTACCACCATGGAGAAATCTGAAGAACAATCTTGAGAAAAAAAGAAAAGAGAAAGCAAGTTAAATAATAATATAAATAATTTATGTAAAATATAAAAAACAGGCAAAACTAAATGACATATTGTTTAGTGATACATACATAGGCTAATATTATGATGAAAAATAAGAGAACAAGGAACACAAAATTCTGTTTGGGGTCACACCTGTGAGGGCGGAAGGGGTGTGGGTATATAAGGGGTTTCTAAGGCACTGTTTATGCTTTATTTTATAAGCTGAATGGGTGTTCATTTTATTCTTTTTTTTTTTTTTTTTTTTTGACACAGGGTCCTGCTCTGTTGCCCAGGTGGTACAATCACAGCTCACTGCAGCCTTGACGTCCCATGCTCAAGCAATCCTTCCACCTTAGCCTCCAAGTAGCTGGGACTACAGGCACATGCCACCACATCCAGCTAATTTTTAAAATGTTTTTTAGAGGCAGGGTCTCATTATGTTACCCAGGCTGGTCTTAAACTCAGGTTCAAGCAATCCTCCAGCCTCAGACTCCTAAAGTCCTTGGATTACAGGCATGAGCCACCACACTTGGCCTCATTTTATCCTTTACACTACTCATTTACATTGTATGTTCTCTTCTGTAGATATGAAATATTTCACAACAAAATCTTTTCAAAGCAAAAAAACAACAGCGATTGTTAATTATTGAGATACTTTAGCTGATATGATTGAGATAAGAGTTCAATTCTAGAAAAGAATTCACTCCCCAATGAATTGGGTGGTCCCATGGCTCTTTATTTCTGAATAATTAAAATCTTTGGATTTTTTGAACCTGTGATGAGGGCTTGGGTGCAGGTAGTGAACTTTTGGGCTGATTACAGGCAGCAGGATTGTGAGACAATAAAGCAGACTGATAGAGGGAAGGAGAAAAGTCAATAAATTATGTATTATTTGGGTCATCTCTGTAGACAGTAGGGGCTCAATTCCACCAAAACCTCTGAGAAGCACAAAGAATGTCTCCTAAATTCATGTTGAAGAATAGGAGACTGTGCACTGACTGACTTTAGCCCTCACTGGTTGAGAGTTGCTCCCAGGGGTATTAACTCACTGTCACTTCTGGGCTGTGTTTGTACTTGGACTAAGTACAAGGCTTCCAAACAAACCTAGAGGCAGAAAAGGCATTGTGCATACAATGGTAGAGGAAGCAGATCCTACCACCACAGCTGCAGCTGCAACCAGAGGTAGGCCAAGGGTGCACCAAAGGATCCGCCACAACCAGCATGACAGATCCAGGCATCACATCTGCAAAGCATACTCACAACGCACAGGTTGCTTGTTTTACATCTCAAAATTGCTAAGAGAGTAAATTTCAAATGTCTCACCACAAAATGTTAAATATTTGAGGTGATGGATGTGTTAACTAGCTTGATTTAATTATTTCACTTTGTATTAATAAATCATAACATCACTTTGGACCTCATAATTTTAAGAATGATTTGTGCAAATTCACCCTCTTGGAGATAAAAGTGGCAATGAAAAACTGTTTAATTATTCATCAGAACTATCAGAACTTATTTTTCCCACTCATCTTTTTTTTTTTTTTTTTTTTTTTTGAGACAGAGTTTCGCTCTTGTCTCCCAGGCTGGAGTGCAATGGCACGATCTTGCCTCACTGCAACCTCCACCTCCCGGGTTCAAGCAATTCTCCTGCCTCAGTCTCCCCAGTAGCTGGAATTACAGGTGTGTGTCACCACGCCCACCTAATTTTCATATTTTTAGTAGAGATGGGGTTTCACCATGTTGGCCAGGCTGGTCTCGAACTCCAGACCTCAGGTGATCCGCCCACCTCGGCCTCCCAAAGTGCTGCAATTACAGGCATGAGCCACCACACCTGGCCTCCCATTCATCTTTTAAGATGCTGCTCAGGTTCTACATCTTCCAGAAACCTTCTCTGGCTCCTCCCGGCGAGATTATATGTCACACTTCAATGCCTCCATAACTCTTTGCGCACGCACTTCTTTGCCACTGTACTCATCTGATTACATTTTAACTTGCAATATATTTATCTATCTCTTCCACCAGACTGTTTTAGTCATCTTGGAATGCTATGTTCTCATTTGGCACAAGAAGTTAACTAAATGTTTGTTAAATGGATGAATGAAGGCGTAGTGAGTGAACAACTGATTATGGAAATAAGAATGTAACACGAACCAGGAAATAGTAGGAGGAGACAAAAATAGGGAGAAACGAAGGAATAAAGCACAGGAAATTCAGTCTGAAATTAGATTTCCTCGTTTTAATATATTTTTCTGAATTACCAATATGCTTTCAATGCATCTTACTTGAATTTTTTTTCCTATTTTTTTTCAGAGCACCACTGAAGTAAGGCATAGCAGATGATATCCACTGGGGCGAATACACAATACCTCCATTTTTCCTTGAGGTTTGAAGAGATAGGCATGAGGTAAGACAGATGGAGATCAACATATCATTTTGATTATTTGTAAAGCAGCTATTGGAAAATGCCACTTATGTCTGGGAACAATACTACACCCCATAATTAGACTGGCATTCTCACTCAGGCGTGGACCACTGCTGGCGGTCTGGGTGAGGTCTAGTCCTGTAACACTGACTTAGAGACAGGGGTGCTTCCTGTGGGCAGCTGGTACCAACAAGGGGAGAGGAGGAAGCATGGGGCTCCCAAATTCAGCAGGTAGGTCACTCCCTTCCCTAGGGTAGTGTGTGTGGATGCAGAGGAGTCAGGAGAGTTATACTAACTGATGTCCCTTCACACAGAAGAAAACCCCAGAAGTAGGGAATAAATATTCCTGTGAAAGATAGTCATTTTATGATTAAGACAAAACAAGTTACTCCCACCATGATGTACTTATTTTTACAGGAAGAGGAAGCCAGCATGTAGAGTAATTTTTACAGTAAGCAGGTTCAAGTTCAACAGTAGGAGAAAGAGGCCAGAAGTTAAAGACACAATATATGTTCACTTTCACACTAGAGAAATGATCTAAATATATAATTTAACAGTTACTTTTAACATTTTTTAAATAAACCTTTTTGGAGGAATAATTATCACATGGTACAAATTTCAAAAGGTATAAAGTGTAAACAGTGAAAAAGTCTCTCTTCTATCCTGACAATTACTTTCAAAAGTTATTTTTGTAATTATATATTATCAGAGATATGTTTTATTTCATTTGCCTTTTCCTCTTGATTTGATGAGTTCAAGGTCCTCAATTTACAAATGAATTTTTGGAGCATAATCTGCTTGCAAGTCATTTGGAATTCAGTTTGCATGGCGAATTTCTGTTTCAGGTTTCTTAAGGTAGTTCACTAACAGCACCCCTAGGCATTGGAGGACACAGCACTCAGGTCTCACAGCTCTAGCTTTGTCCTGAAGTACTAGGCTATTGTGCACGTGAGTGTCTTTAACTTACAGAGACAATCTATTAAAAAGTTGAAAATCTGTTTAATTACATACAATGGTACCTTCTCTACCTCTTGGTTGCAATTGATACAACTTGAAAAGGAAATATTTTTCACAGTCATTTTTTGCTTCAAAGAAGTATGAATATTTCTTTTATAGTATGATTCAAAACTAATTCACCATCATGATAGATGGCAAATATTTTGGCTAGGAAAACCAGAGTAGGGATATTTTACAGACTGTTACCCCAGAAACTGAGACAGCCATCCGTCAAGTAATTAAGCCAAACATTTTCTTTTCTCACTCACTCAATGTATTGACCAGATATGTTAGGGCAAGGAGTATGCTTGGAGAGGAGTCAGACAGTCTTGAGGGATGAAGCAGACGTGGAAATGAGCAAGGTTCATGGAGTGACACAAAGAAGGAAGCAGTAAATTCTACCCAGAGCTGGGGATGAGGCTTGGAGAGAGGAGGGCACTCAGGAGGCCTCAGTGAGTGTGACTCTTGAAAGGAGACTGCCTTCAATAGCTCCTACAAAAAGCATAGGCACAGAGCAATGAAACAACCTGCTGTGCCAGGAAACTGCAACTAGATCGGGCTTTTCTGGCATAAGGAATGTGGGGTGGGGTGTGGCAAGAGGTGACGATCTGGAGGCTTCTGACCTTCCAGGATTCATGTGAATGCTTTATATCTTAGCCCATTCATCACAATCCTCTGGAAAACAAAACAAAAAAACTATTATTCTTTCTTCTATTACTAATTAGTTTTAAGTATATCAATTTATTGTTAATCATTCATACAGGAGGTTATAAAAGGAAAAGTCAAAGCTGTTCTTGCCATTTCTATATCTAACTACCTAGTCCTACTCAGCTGTAGAATATGTTACAAAAATTCGCAGAAATGCTTATACGTATCAAGCATTATTTCTGTCTGCCTATTATGTATTTATATAAGACTATTGACTTATTTATATTAATTTTGTATGCTACCTCTTTACCAAATTCTCTTATTATTTATATTAATTTCTCCATTTACTTTTTGTTTTCTTTTTTCTCTCTTTTGAGACAAGGTCTTGCTCCATCACCCAGGCTGGAGTGCTGTGATACAATCACTGCTCACTGCAGCCTTAACCTCCAGGGCTCAAGTAATCCTCCACCTCAGCCTCCTGAGTAGCTCGGACAACAGGCAAGCTAGTTTTTAAATTTTTTTTGTAGAAACAGGGCCTCCCTATGTTGCTCTGGCTGATCTTGAACTCCTGGGCTCAAGTGATCCCACCTCATCTCCCAAAGTGCTAGGATTATAAGAAATGTGGGCCACTGAGCCAGTCCTATTTTTTGTTTCCTAGCTATGTAATCACATCATCTGGAAAGAGATAGTTTATTATCTTCCTTCCATTCTTGTATAATTAAATGCTTTCTCCCAGCCAGGGCAACATGGCAAAACCCCATCTATAACAACAACAACAAATACTCAGGCTTGATGGTACAACTGATGTCCCAGCTATGTGGGAGGCTGACGTGGGAGGATCACCTGAGCCAGGGCCGTGAACCATGATTGCACCACTGCACTCCAGCCTGGGTGACAAAGCAAGAGCTTGTCTCAAAATAAATAAATAAATAAATAAATAAAGCTTTATGTTATATAATTATATTGGCTAATCCCCGTTTCCAAGGCTCAATAGTAATGGACATGGTGGTCATCTTTGTCTTCTTCTGACTTTTATTGTTTTTCCAGCCAGGTGCAGTGGCTCATGCCTATAATCCCAGCACTTAGGGAGGCTGAGGCGGGTGGATCACCTGAGGTCTGGAGGTTGAGACCAGCCTGGCCAACATGGCAAAACCCCGTCTCTACTAAAAATACAAAAATTAGCTGGGCATGATGGCCGTGCCTGTAATCCCAGCTACTCAAGAGGCTGAGGCAGGAGAATCACTTGAACCTGGGAGGCAGAGGTTGCAGTAAGCCAAGATCGCACCAGCCTGGGCGACAGAGCAAGACTCCATCTCAGAAAAAAAAAAGTTTTTCCATTAAGTGAGAAGCTGGCTTTGGCTGAAATAACCATCAATTTCTATTTATTATTTAGTATTTTTGACATGGAAGCATGTTGAATTTTGTTTGGCATTTACCTTTTTGGCATTTATGGAGGCAATAAATATCTTTTTGGCATTTATGGAGTCAACAATCTGATTTTTTTCCTTAGCTTTATTAATACGATTAATTGTGTTAATTGATGTTCTACTAAGGAACCACTCTTATATTCTTGGAATACATTTTATAATGTATTATGTACGTATTATGTATGTATATAATACATAATACTTATGTATTATTACTAAATATTGAAGCAGTGTCATTGTCTGGGGTAAATACCTGAGGTTTGTTATCTCATGCCAAGGGAATTGAGGACACAGACACACAAGAAGTGAGTTTAAGAGCAGAGTTTTAATAGGCAAAAGAAAGAGAAAAGAGACTAGATCTCTCTCTCTTGCAGACCCCCAACTGGATCTGCCGGTTTCATGGTGAAATGCATGAGGTTTTATAGACGAGCTTGAGGATGTGGTGGTGTCTGATTTATATAGGGCCGGAGAGAGACTGGTTGCACTAGGTGTGACGCTTGCATAGCACATGAGAAAGCTGGCCTTACCACCCTAATCTTTTATTATGCAGATGGGCTCTCCACATGGCCGGCACCATGCTGTCTCTTCCTTACTGTACACGTGGTTGACAAAGAAAGGGGAAGATGGAGCCTCCATATTGAACATACTTGGCCTCCAGGTAGCCTTTTTCTATTGGCACAGCTGCTGGTATTTACCTATGCAAGTTTTAGCTTGCTTATCTATGCTTGCAGCTTGATTTTTCAGGCTGCTTTCTGTTAGAAAAGAAAGGATTTGGGGGCTGCTTTTTATAAAAAAGAAAACCTTACCGAGGACTTTCTTACTTCACTATCTGCCTAAATAATTGCTTTGTAACTCCTATATCAATATGCCATTGGTTCTCTTTGCTAATTTTTAAGATTTTTTACCTCTCATAAGTGAGATTGGTTTATAGTTTTCTTAAAAGATTTTAAAAGTTTTCTTACTTTTCCAGTGCTATCAACTGGATAAAATAGCATTCCAATGATCTCACCTTTTGTGGTTTCATAGAACTCCCCTGTGAATCTATCTTTTTAAAATCATGATTCCCCAGTTCTACCCCAGTTCTACAGAACGTGGGGGACCAGAAATAAAAATATTTTAAAAGTCTTTGCCTGCCACCCCCATCTCAAACCCATCCCTCATCCATAGGCTCTGCATTTTAGAACCACCATAGGACATGGAAATCTATTTGGTGTTTTTAAGCGACTACAAAGTACACTAAAACTGTAGTGTTCAGGATGGATTAGGGAAGGAGACAAGATTGGTTGAGGAAAACATGTAGAAAGCTGTTTGCAGTAATACAAAGTGAGAAATGATGATATCATGAAACTAAGCTATAGCAGTAGTGATGGACAGGAGAGATATATGAGAAAGAGACTACAATGACAGAAGCAATAGGTGTGGCTACCGATTATGTGTTGAAGAATAGAGGAAAATAAAGGACAAAGATGACTCTAGTATATGCACAAAGAGGAAACAATCCAAATATCCATCAACTAGTAAATAGATAAATAAATGTGGTATAGACATACAAAGGAACATTGTTCAGTAACTAAAAGGAAGTACTGATACATGCTACAACAGGAATAAATCTTGAATACATTATGCTAAGTGAAAGAACCCAGTCACAAAAGACCACATATTGTACGATTCCATTCATATGAAATTTTCAGACTAGGCACTCCCTAGCTACAGAAAATAGATTTGTGATTGCCTAGCATTGAGGTAGAGGAGTAAAAAATGGGGAGTGACTGCTGATGGGTATGGAGTTTCTTTTTGGGGTATGAAAGAAAATAAATCACTGAGCCAAAGGGAAAAGTGAAGCTGAGACTGCATCGGGCAAACGTGCTCCCGTTTTATTCCTAAATGAGATAGCTACAAAGATAAAAAAGCTATTAGGTTGGTGCAAAAGCAGCTGTGGTTTTTGCTATTTTTAAATGGCAAAAACCGCAATTACTTTTGCACCAACCTAATGCATCCCTTCCTCACACTTTGCCCACAAGAAAATTCCTTGTGAGACTCAAGATTTTTACCCTAAAACAGTTATGTTGTATTTTACCTTGGCAATGTAAATTGGTAGCTAATCTTCACAGGTGCTGGATAAAGGACTGATGTCACAGTCATTCCCCTTCTCACCTGAGACAAATGCATATCTGATTGCTTCCTCTGCCTTATTGTTTATGTAAAAATCACTGAGCCAGACTAAGGCATAAGTCTCTATTCTTCTACCCACCTCTCACATGTAAATTGTGTATTCAGCGAAAGGCTAATCAGAGACTTAAAAGAATGCAACCCATTGTCTCTTATCTACCTATGATCCCTCCTGCCTTTCCGGAGTGAACCAATGTACATCTTACACATATTGATTGATCTCTTATATCTCCCTAAGATGTATAAAACCAAGCTGTGCCCTGACCCCCTTGGGCACATGTCATTGTAACTGCCCAATGTGTTCACCTTGCCCGCTGCCTGGCCAGAGCCGATTTATCAAGACAGGGGAATTGCAATAGAGAAAGGGTAATTTATGCAGAGCCAGCTGTGCAGGGGATCGGAGTTTTATTATTACTCAAATCAGTCTCCCCGGTTAGGTTAGGTGTCTTTCACTGTCTCAGTCATAATTTTCCAACGGTAGTTTCATCATCAGGACCGCCATAGGCTTTATCATGGGCACGTCCTTAAACTTGGCAAAATAAACTTTCTAAATTGATTGAGACCTGTCTCAGACACTTTCTGGGTTCACAGGGGTGGTGAAAATGTTGTAAAATTAGATTGTGGTGATAGTTGCCAATCCTGCGAATATACTAAAAACCACTGAATTGTAAACTTTAAAACAAAGTTGAATAGTATGGTATGTGAATAGTAATGTTATGTGAATTGTATCTCATTAAAGCTGTTTGTTTGTTTGAGACAGAGTTTTCTCTGTCACCCAGGCTGGAGTGCAATGGTGTGATCTTGGCTGACTGCAACCTCTGCCTCCTGGGTTCAAGCGATTCTCCTGCCTCAGCCTCCCAAGTATCTGGGAATACAGACACGCGCCACCACGCCCAGCTAATTTTTGTATTTTTAGTAGACAGGGTTTCACCATGTTGGACAGGCTGGTCTCGAACTCCTGACCTCAGATGATTCACCAGCCTCGGCCTCCCAAAGTGTTGGGATTACAGTCGTGAGCCACCTTGCCTGGTCAATTTCTTTCTTTCTTTCTTTTTTGTTTTTTTTTAAGTAAAGAAAGAAGTTTGGAAGGAAAGCTACTGAACTCAGCTTTAGAAAGGCTATAAATAGTAATTGGAACTATGGAAGGGGATAAAGTTACAAAAGATGAAGACAAGCACAGAAAGTTATAGAATCATGGGTTCATTCACACTCTAGCACATTATCCCAAAATTCTATATTGAAATAAACTCAACTCTTAAGTTTTTTAATACAAGCTGAAATTTCCCTTTGCTTTTCACTTTCTTCTTAAAAAGATACTTGATTTCTTTATCACAACCGATATTCAACGGATTGTTAATTTTAACAATTTAATTGTCATTATCACATAGTAAAATAACAAACTTTGTGTATGTGTGTATATGTATATAGATATATATGCAACCCATTGTCTCTTATCTACCTATGATACCTCCTGCCTTTCTGGAGTGAACCAATGTGCATCTTACACATATTGATTGATCTCTTATATCTCCCCAAGAGATCTCTTATATCTCCCTATATTACCTGTAGAAACAATGTATATTACATAATATATAAAGACATGAGAGGTCAATCAATAAATTTATATACATATATGTATATTTAGAGACTCTATATATATATATATATTTATTTAGAGACAAGGTCTCATTGTTACCCGGGCTGGAGTGAGCATAGCTCACTGTAAGCTCAAACTCCTGGACTTAAGTGATCTTCCTGCCTCAGCCTGCCAAGTAGCTAGGACTACAGGCGTGTGCCACCATGCTGGCTAATTGTTTAATTTTTTGTAGAGACCAGCCCAGGCTGGTGTCAAATTCCTGGCCTTGAACAATCCTCTTGCCTTGGCCTCCCAAAGCCCTAGGATTACAGGCCTGAGCCACCCTGCCCGGCCGTATTTTTAAAACCTTTATCTGGAAATTATGTTAAAAGAATTACTTTCAAACACCAGTGAGAGGAAAACACTTCTCTATGACTGGCTTCTCTCTGAAGGTTTATGAAAGTTTGACCTATTTGTAGGACATGGGGGTAATTGAATAGGGTGTAAATTAAGATGAATGAGTTTAAAATTGTCAGGTTAACCCTAGCCTCACAATGAGTCAGACAATGGAGAAAAACTTGTTTCATGGAGCTGAAGCTTTTGTTATTTTTGTTGGTTAAAGCTTCAAATTGACTTATATGGAGGCTGCAAGCAGATTCTCTAGCAAATTGGCATCCTGGGGAGAGCCAGGTACTTTGAAAATTTCTAATTAGGAGAAGTTAAAGGTTATATAAGCCCAGCTGCCAAATTGACTGCCTGACCTTAAAATCCAAACAGAATCTATGTTCCTTTCCTTCCTTCTCCTGCTTAGCCAAGACCTTATCTAGAAATGAATTTTAAAATACAAACAGGAACTTCTGTGATAAACCAAGTCTGATAACTAGAAGGAAGCTTATTAGTTATAGTTGAACAGACTCTAATGGCTATTCAAAGTCTTTAAGCATTCACAGCCTTAAGTAGTCACACATTTGGCTTCAGTTTCAACTAATCCAGCTAGAGGACAAAAACCTTCAGTCAATTATATCATATCCATAGAACTTTTGTTCCTTAAGCATATTTACTGCATGTATTAGTCTGTTCTCACACTGCTATAAAGAACTACCTGAGACTGGGTAATTTATGAAGCAAAGAGGTTTAATTGACTCACCGTTCTGCAGGCTTAACAGGAAGCATGACTAGCAGGCCTCAGGAAACTTACAATCATGTCGGAAGGTAAAGGAGAAGCAAGTATCTTCTTCACATGGTGGCAGGAGAGAGAGGGAGCAAAGGGGGAAGTGCCACACACTTTTAAACCATCGGATCTCGTGAGAACTCATTATCATGAGACCAGCATGGGGAAAATCCACCCCCATGATCCAATCACTGCCCACCAGGTCCCTCCCGTAACACTGGGGATTACAACTCAACGTGAGATTTGGGTGTGGACACAGAGCCAAACTATATCACTACATTTTTAGAAACAGGATAATTTTGTTATGGAGTTATAGATCCTATGGAAAAATCTAGTCAAGACCACAGTGAATAAGACTTAATTTTATAAATGATGTTTATACTCCTGCCAAAAAAAAAAAGCCAAGTAGATCATCAATGTCATACGAGTTATTTTACCAATTGTGGTTTAGAAAATATTTCTAATCCAATTGTCACCCATCTTTACCTGTAGAAACAAATGTAGTCACACACTTTACCTGTAGAAACAAATTTAGGTCACACATTGTATAAATTATAATGGGATTCAAATTTTATTTTCTTTAAACAGGAACTATTTTTCTTCAAAATGGTCCTGGTTATTTCTGGGAGTCCCTGAACATATGCTTTACTCATATTCACAAACAAATCTATCAGCTTTAATCACTACTAGAATCATCCACCCACTTAATTAATAGGTACTGAGTGCATACTATGTGAGAGAATACGACAGAGTCCTACAGAAATCTCTGTCCTGCCCCTCTTGGAGCATCCCTAGTATTTTTCCTTGTCTGCTACAGTTCTCATCTGTCAACATGAAGTCCTGGCAAGTAGCTGAAAGAAATTTTTATCACTGCCTCCACTGAGGAAGTCCACTGCAAAACACTTGACCAAAAATGTGCTGAGAATACTGTCTCCCAATGTCTCCAAAGCCCCCATCACATGTGCCAGAACAACACTGGATTCCATATGGAGGTGGGAAAAATGGCCCTCTCCAACTCTGTGCCATTCTTTGACATCTGGGCCCCAAAGCAAGTTCTGCTCATGAAAAAAAATTCCTGTAGTTCTAGGGGCTCACAACCCACCCAGTGGCCTCGGTGTCATGTTATCATCTCCATCATTCTCATCACCCCTCTTCCCTGCCCCAAGCTATTATCAAACAGAAGCACCCAGTCATGTCAATGAGAGAAAATGCATAGTGGGTGCTGGTGGTTGTGTTTACACTAGGAGTGTCTAGACGCCAGCTGAAATGGCCTGTGACATTGTGTAGCATACTTCAAAAGTTTGGCCAGCAATCCTGCATACAAAATGCAACCACTTGAAGGTTTTGCCCAGAGCTATGGCAATAAAGTGCATAGCAGCAGTTCAGTGAACTTTCTCCATTCTTCAACCTGCCCAAAGCACTGGCTGATGTGGCCAAATATTGTTGTCCATGGCTTTAATTATTTAGAAGTAGATATGAATAATAGGGAGCTTGAGGTTATCTAGAGCTTGGTGTGGTGCTGGCTCAAAATAGCAACTAATTCCTATGTAAGTTGAAAAGAGCTTGATATGGGTAACCTCTAGAAGATCCCAAACAAATTAGAAAATGTGGTCAGGAAAAGGATTCAGTCCTTGAATATTGAGAAATCATGTTGTCACAGAGAACACGTGACAACTTCCATGTGCAAACAAAACATAACAGATACCAGGCTGTTCAGAAACTGTTACTGAGGTACTTGCTCTTGGAAGGCTGAGGATAAATCAAAATAAATCCAACCAACACCAAATCTGACTTGACACATAGGTGAGGCAGAAAGCTGAAAAAAAAAAACACCAAAAAACAAAACAAAAAAAATGTCTAGAATTGGAGTCTTGGAAAATTTTAAATGATCTCATTCAAAAGTTCCTGTTCTATAGTAAAGAATAGTTCAACATAGGGCTATGATATTTCTAAAACAGGACTTGAATGTGGATCAGATAGCTGAAATTTTGAAATTTTTGGTATTTTGCTCAGTTTTGTTCTTCCCATCATTTAAATGACCTCAACGGAAATACTTATGATCACTAAAGATTTCTAATGCCCAAGATTAGGTCAACTCTCAGCCCAGGGCTTGACAAATTAGCAATTAATTATTATTTTTATTTTTAAAATATTTATTTAAAAGGTAATGCATATTTGTTTTAGATAATTTTTTTAAATACAGAAGTAAATACATAAGATCAAAAAGGTCTCTTCCAGCCACGTGCGTTGGCTCATGCCTGTAACTCCAGCATTTTGGGAGGCCGAGGTGGGCGGATCACTTAAAGTCAGGAATTCGAGACCAGCCTGGCCAACATGGCGAAACCCCATCTCTACTAAAAATACAAACATTAGCCGGGCGTGGTGGCGGGCACCTGTAATCCCAGTTGTTAGGGCGCTGAGGTAGGAGAATCGCTTGATCCTGGGAGGCGGAGGTTGCAGTGTGCCAAGATTGTGCCATTGCACTCCAGCCTGGGTGACAGAATGAGACTTGATCTTAAAATAAAAAAAAGTCTCTTCCACTCCTACCCCAATCCCTACTCCTCACAGGTAACCACCATTACATTTGCAATACATCCTTCTTGTCTTACATCCTGATGCGTTTACATCTTCTTTCTAGAATGTGGGTTCATGTTATGTGCAATTTGGCTTTTATCACTAAATAATTTAAATTGGATAGATCCCACTATATTAATGTAACATTATTTATCCGATCCCCTTTTGATGGCCATTTGGATTGTTTTCAATTTTTGATTATTAGAGATAGTGCTGCAACTAACATCCTTATATATTCACATTTATCCATTATGCAAGCGTTCTGGGAGATAAACCCCCAGGGGTTGAATTGCTTGGCCAGATGGTGTATGCATTTAGAATTTTGATAAATATTCCCAAAATTACCTCCAAAATGTTGGCACCAGTTTACACTCCCACCAACGATGACTAAGAGAGCCTGTTTCCCTACATGCTCCTCACACTTTGTATCAAAGCATTGACTAGTTAAATAAAGGAATGTGTCTCTCACTTCAGAAAGACACGGTGATAAAGATCTTGCCTCATTCTTTTATTTTCCTTTATTTTCTCGTTTCATTTCATAAGTGCCACTTAATCCTAAGGGAAGAAAAAAGAAATACTTGTTTGGTTTTCAGGATGTTCATCAAAGGCACATAAATTCTCCAAGTTATGAACACCAATATTATAAGCACCCATACCTTACAAATAAACTGCTCATTTATATGTAAAAATTAACTATCCTGAAAGTGGGAAGATAGTCCCTTTTAGATGCTGGAGATGGAAAAATATACTCCTCATGTCTCCCTTTGACTATTCATTGATTCATGCATTCACGTATGTATGAGTCCATGCATTAGTTCATGCTTGCATCTATGTATTCACTTATCTAAGTCAGATAAGTTCCGGGTACCATGCTAATCATTATGGTTGTGGAAGTGAAATACAATCTCTGCCTTCAAGGAAATCACAGTCTAACTTAGTGGAGAGACAGAACAGGAAACCAACAGTTAAAGAGTGAGAAAGTGCTACTTTCAGGTTAGTGCAGAGCTCCTGAGGAGCAATGGGGTGGGATGAGTGCATATGTGAGAGTGGGCTGCAGACAATGCCAGAAATCTGGCTCTGAGAGGGACCAGGCAACTATCATATCTAACCCAGCTGGGGAGGAGGTAAGTAAAAGGCCTCAGGACTGGGATCCCTAAAGGATACTCTTTGGCTAGAAGTTATATGCAGCAGAAAGTTCCATTTTGTAAGAATTGTTTTGTTTTACTCTTAGTTTTTTAATGAGAATTCCTAAGTGAAGAAAATCTCAACTTTGTCTTTGGATAGGATTTTTATCCCATCTATTAAACTGCCTCTGTGCCTGTCGGTTGGCAGCTGAACTGTTTTACCTTGTTGACATAAAGGAGCGCCATGGAGATGAGGCAATCACGGAAGCTATAAGAAGCCAAGAGGGTGAGAAAAGAGTCAGCTCTAGAATTAACAGTCATCTCATTTCTTGGTACTTATCCTAAGTATGAAATTTATCCTGAGTCAGAGCTGTAGACAAATATTTGTCCACAAAGATGTTTACTGACAATGTACACAGGTCAAACTTGGAAACAATCTAAATGTCGACCCAAAGGATATGAATACATTATGGCAAGTCCATGAAAATAACTTACAGCCATTAAAATCATATTTTCAAAAATTGGTAAGATAGGAAAATTTTTGTAGTGAAATATTAAATCAAAAAAGAATGATAGAGTATGAACCTACCTTCATACCAATGATGAATTTTATATATTTGTATCTCTATACACATACATATATACATACAGTTGCATTTACCTACAAATACTCACAAATATCTGTGTATATTTTCTGTCAGGGTAAGGTAATTATGCTACATTAAAAACCTGATAATCTCTGCTGCTTACAACAACAAAGCTTATTTCTCCTCTATACTGCCTGTCCATCTTGAGTCATCAGGGCTGCTGTAATCTTCATAGATACTCTGGAATACATAAAGATGACAGACGCTCCATCTCAAGACAAGCTTCCGTGATTGCAGAAATGAAGAACGGAGAGCATGGAGACCCACGAGCGGGTTCTTAAAGCTTTGGCCCAGAAGTGACACTCATCAATCCTCCTCATGATTCATTGTCCAAAGGAAGTCACATGGCCTCATCTGTGTTCAACAGGACAGGGAAAGGCACCAAGTATTTGTGAGCAATATTACAGTCTACAGCGTCTATATATCTACATATTAAGGAAAGGGAGGTAGGGATGAGAAAGAAGCTCACTAAAAGAAGTGATTATCACAGGGTGGTGAGCATACAAATAATTTAATTATTTTGATATACTTCTCAATATTTCGGACTTTTATAAACAAACATGTATTACTTTTACTGCTTGTTTTCTTTATGTCTGAGTGATATGTTAATATAGTCTGTAAATAATTGAAACACTCTAGAAGTAAGTATAATGTAAAACAAAGTACCCCCTTCATATCATATCACCCCACTCTAATCCCAACCCCCTAGTTCCCACCCCCAGAAGTAATCACTAACTATAGCCTGATGTATATACTTCCAGATTGTCTTTGTATATACCTTCACAAACATAAATATGAATATACATTAATTTTTCTTAGGAGAGAAAAAATTTAAAACAGCATGAAAATTAATCAATATGCATACTACTTTAATAAACTATTTTCTTATAGAGAATGCATAATTCATCCATACCAGTTCAGTGTCCTTAACAGCTCCTGCCCAACTCATGAACTCATCTGCAAGCAACCCATGCTATCCACTTCTCCGTGCATTTCCTTTCCTTCTAGGAGTTTTTTCAGCTTTCTGCGTCTGTCTTACCTGTTCTCCATTGCTGGCTTTTCACTTTGGAGTCTCACTTCACATTGTTACCACCTTGGCTCCCTGACCCTGGCTGGGGGCCATGTTTTCCTGTGGCCCAATAACTTCTAGCCAGCACCGCCTGCTCACAGCCCTGGTGCCAATGTCACCAGCCCAGCTGCTCACCTACCTGGGAAAGGTGTGTGTGATGGGGGTTGTTGGCCTTGCTTGATAAGACTAGGAACTATTTGGCGCCTCAGCTTACTATACTTAAGGGAAGCCTGGAATAATGACTTTCGTGGTGGGGTGTTGGAGTGCATGTGGTTTGAACAAACATATCCAGTATTATGATTTTCATTTGGAAAATAATAAATAAGCCTTCGTTTTTGTAGAAGTAAAGCTTGAAGACAAATTATAGTAATATTGTTGACAATAGGGGAAACTGGGTATGGGGTATATGGGAGTTCTCTGTGACTCTTACAATTTTTCTTTGTCTAAAACTATTCTAAAGTTAAAAGTTTATTATTTAAAATCTCTAAAGCTTACAAAATCTTATTGACTGGTGGGGATACTCAGAAGTCACAGGGATTCCCAATCAGGGGTACAGCCTTTGAGATTGTGTGTAGAAAACCCAAATACATAACTTTGATGGCAACCATTACATAGACTAAAAATTCAGAAATAATCAGAAAAGTAATGTGAATTGGAATATACACTGATAGAGGGAAATCCTCAGTGTGAACTAGCAAAGGAATGAAATTTAGATTTAGATGATAGGTTTCTATAATTTATTATTTATATCCATTTACTTTCAAAAGAGGTATGAAACTTGCTTATAATGAAACTTCATATTCAATGGAATAGTTAACAATATTGGGAAAAAGCAGAATAGCATTTTTGAAAGTATGTTTCATAAAATAGAAAGAGGTGTTACACGAAAAATAAAGTCTATGTTCAAATAAACTTGAGAAATGTTTAAACCAAATGAAAACAGTATTTCCTCCTTTCAGAATTTTGCTTCCAATGAACACAGTGAATAAACCAGAGAAGGAGGTGTATGCAGTCCTCCCTGACTGCAGCATCCTTTCTGCAATGGTGAAAATGTTGTACCAGCTGCTAGCCACATTTGGGTATTGAACATTTGAATGGTAGCTAGTGCAGCTGCACAACTGATTATTAAATTTTAATGTAAATTTAAATAACCCCAGTGACTACAGTCAACAATAATTTATAGTACATTTTAAAATAACTAAAAGAGTATAATTGGGATGTCTGTAAAACAAAGAGATGATAAATGCTCGAGGCAATGGATACTTTATTTACCCTGATGTGATTATTACACAATCAATTGCATGCCTGTATGAAGATATCTCATGTACCCCATAAGCATCTACACCTACTATGTACCCATCAAAATTAAAAATTAAAAATAAACAAATACATAACCACATGTGGCTAGTTTAAATTATCCAATATGTTTGGATAGCAGCGAATGAGAGCCCCCCACGGGCCAAACTTTCAAAGAACACACTCTGGGAAGCATTTATACAGAGCAGCTCTTCTCAAACTTTTTGTTCCCAGGATTCTTTGACGCTCTTAAAAAATAATTGAGAATCCCAAAGAGCTTTTGTTTATGTAGGTTATATTTATCAATATTTATGATATTAGAAATTAAAACTGAGACTTTTTAAAGAAAATTCATTAATTCATTTAAAAATACCGTCAGCTGTTGTTCTTGAAGTGACAGGCTCACTTCATTTATTTTCAGGAAAATACCTGCCAGATACCTAGTCTGAGTAACCATCCTTCATCTTATCAGTTGTGTTTCAAGTGAAAAGGTGTTCCATGAAAAAGCAGCCAATTCAGCTAGCAGCTCCAGCAATCACATGGTGCTGGAACCATTGTACTTCAGTATGCAGCACAGATGTGTGCTTTCATTTCTTCAAGGACTGAGGTTTAATAAAATCGATCATTTTTACTGCACCTTTTTTTTTCCCTGCAAGTGTGTGACAGTGTAGAATACAATGATAGCCAGTACAGTTCCAGTACACTGACATTTGTGCCAAGGTACCAGCAGTTTTACCCACTATAAAACTTGTTTTGGCACCATCAGTGAAAAAAGGCAATTCCTCTTAGAATTATTATGAAAATAGGTTCTGACTTGCGGGCCCTTTCAAAGAGTCTCTGGGACACAAGGGAAGGTCTGCAGACTACCTTTTGAGAAAAGCTAATATAGAAAGCGTGTGGGGGCTGGGGGAGGGGATAAGACCAGAGGCAATAAATTCCAGGAACCTGGGCCTTTAATGAGTTTGATAAGAAAACTGGTGAGAGTTCAAACTGTTTATTACACAGGCTTACCTTAGAGGAACATGGAAAAGTTTAAATAGAATCGATCTTTGGAAGTGAGTAGTTGTAGCAAATAAAATGGGGTACCAATCATATCCCCTGAAATGTGACTAATTATAATAGTTACCCATTTAAGAACAACTTAATAGTATAAATTAATATAAATTAGCTAATATGGTTCCCAGGGCTCATTCTTTACAGATGAAATAAACCAGAAAATGAAATAAGAGAGAGAACGTCATTTTCCGTAGTAGTGGTCTGAAAAGTGTGGTACTTTAATTTTCTGTGGCTCAGAAGCCATTTCAAAATATGATCAAATTCCTTTCCACATTCATTCTTGAGTTTCCACTTTCTGAATTCCTTCCTGTCTTATAATTCAGGAGTTATAACTCCAGGATTTATTTTCCTTCCCACATTAGTGGACTTCAAATCCATCAGGCACCTCTTCTTGTCTCCACACCACACCTGGTTTCTCCTCTTCCTTTCAATGTGATCTTAGAGGCTTACATTTTGAATGATTTTCCTACCCTTATGCCGATCTTATCTCCTTTTGCTTTTGTCCAGCAGGCAGTGTACTATAATATAATATGTAATGGGAAGTGGGAAACAAAGGTAGTTTAATCAGGGGCTGATTTTTGCCTCTCTTTGACTCCTCCTTCACTGCAGGGCAAAGTTCTCTTGCTACTTAATTACATAGTTACTTGTTATAGCCATCCAGAGATTTTTAATTAAAAAGGCTTTACTTGGGGAGAGTTATCAATGATAGGAACACAATTTAACAATGAAAGAATCATTTGTGTTCCTATAACACTTACCTTGAAGAATTTCAAAGTGCTCTAGAAATATTACCCAGTTCTAATTTCCATAGCCAACACCCTTGCCTTCTGTTTTCTAAGGGAAAGAGGAATTTCCAGTACCTTGTTCCCAGTTGGAAAATAAAGGGTGTGTGCTTCTCAATCACAGACAGGCAGGACAATCCAGTCACTCCCTTTCCCCTCCCTAACCGCAGCTCCTGCAGTGTAACCCTTTGCATTCTGTGGCTAGAATAAAGCACATTCTGATTCATAATTGGTCCCTCAGGGTGCCTGTTTTGCAGCCGACCTATGTTCTTGGATCTTGAAGGGTTAACAGCCTGAGTTGCTGTTTAAAAAAAGAAAAGTGTGCAATTATGTTAATTGTTGCATTTTTCTGTAAAAAAGAAAGTGCAATTGTGTTAATTTTCTCAAAATGGGGGATGGGGAATGCTCAAGTAAGGAAAATATTTGCAGAAATATGATACCAATGCAAACCGGTACAAACCAGTTCTTTAAAAAACTATACAAATAAACGTATGCAATAAACAACATAGGACTCAATTTCATACAATGGCAACAAAAGCTGATCCTACATTAGGAAAGAAACTCAACAGATAGAAGTGCTGACATTAAGAATCTGAAAAACAGCTCTCACAGGTTTATGCTATCTTCTCGATATAATTGGGATATTTGTCCTTGCCCAAATCTCATGTTGAATTGTAATCCCCAATGCTGGAGGTGGGGTGGGAGGTGTCTGGGTCGTTGGGGTGGATCCCTCATGGTTTGGTGCTCGCTCTCTCTCTTTCTCTCTTACTTGCTCTTGCTCTGGCCATGTGACATGCCTGCTCTGCTTTTGCCTTCCACCATAACTGTAAGCTTCCTGAGGCTTCCCTAGAAGCTGAGCAGATGCCAGCACCACGCTTTCTGTAAAACCGGCAGAACCATGAGCCAAATAAACCTCTTTTCTTTATAAATTACCCAGCCTCGGATATTTCTCTATAGCAATGCAAGAACGGCCTAATACACTCCTATTTCAAGTCCATAGCAACTTAAAATATTTATTCCAAGAGGAAAATTAACTGTGAATTATCAGAAGAGACCAAATGTGGAAATGGAATTGGTTGACTGAAAACATTAGATTTCCTCAAGGATGTTACTGAAATTGGCTCCAGGAATGGTTCCACAAAGGGCCATTGGCAGGGAGAGTGTACCAAGGAGTTTATGTCTTACTTCACCAATAACTTTCACAGCATCATCATCATCATCTTTATTTATTTAATCACAAGTGTGTAACAGTGTATAATGCAGTGACTACCAGTATGGTTCCAGGATACTGACATGATTTGTGCCAGTTTTGCCCACTATTAATATTTGCCTTGAACAGTCTGGACTGCCCTGCCTAGTGGGAGGAGGAGGATCAGAAAGGAGGATGATGCACAGCCTGACCCAGTGTTCTTAAACAGCTAAATGTGCCCCAATAGAAGACACATTGTGAAGAATTTCCTCTTCTCAGTTCTCTGAACATATCTCACTTATTTGGGACTTGTACATGGATATCATCCTTTGGACTCTCCTGGTCACTGATCTCACAGCTCATTCTACTTTTAAGCCTTTGCCTTGTCTTTCTCTCGGCTGTCACATTAATAGCTATCATCTTAACTACTGCCACAATTTCATCACTTTTATTATTGTCTTTCTATCTTGAGCTTTCACCCAGGCCCCCTCTCCATCTATATTCAACCTGTAGTTACTCCTCTCATCTGCTGGCCTGGCTTCAAGGACCATTAGTGCTTAAACATTCAGCAAAGTGACATCACCTGGAAATGTGGGCTAATACTGATTCTGAAACCTGGGAATTTTCTCAGAAGGAGCTGGAGACAACATATTTACACACATGTGCCACTCATATATTCATTTATTAAATCATTCAGGCACTGTGTTAGGTACTGGAGAAATATGTGTAGAGCAGAAAGGGAGGCAACAGATACATGTAACCTAAATAAAACCTAGGGCCCACATGGCTTAGTCTCTTTGTGGGAAGCCCAGTTTAGTTTCCAAATGCTAATTTAAAATATACTTCAATATTTATTTTGCTTCTCAAAGAGTATTAAAGGAGTCTCAATTCAATTTGCCATAAGTAGAGACTTTGATTACCAAGAGGTTCTCATTTGCTAATCTTCCCAAACTCTTTTCCACCCTGGTGGCAAGACCCTTTCTCTGAGTTCTCCCTTTGTTCATAGATTTGGCTACTTTTACTAGACTCTTGCATTTTTCTTCTTCATTTTCATTCCTGTTTTTATACCACTTTTTATTCTTCCACTCGAGAAAAAAAAAATCCAGAATTTGACAGACAAACTGTCCGTTGGTATGTGGCAGGAAGGAGGTAGGGGATGAGGAACGTTGGCACAGAACATTTTATCTCCATCACACAGACGAAGTTACATAATTACAACAGAAAGTGATATACCAGCTACATTGCTAGTGGCATCTCCATTGCTAGTGGCATCTACATTGCTAGTGATATACCATCTACATGGCTAATGGTAGATTTAATCAAATGACAGAATCGTGGGCAATTTTAGTTCTGAATTTATGTTGGTTGTTTTTGCAACAAATATTTATTTTAAGACGCTGGAATCATAAATAAGGATTGGGAGGTAAATCAATCATTCTATTTAATGCTACGTTAATAGTGTTCAGAACCAGCTCTAAGCTCCACAGCTAAGGAGTAATGAAGAAAATTTGGAGGTGCTCCAATAAGAACCATCAAAATATTAAGAATTTAAGAATACATCCTTTTAGGAGCAATACGAGGAATTGAAGTTAGCTTAAAGGTTTCTTCAACTGTAAAACATGGAGATTTGACTCAGTAATTTTAAGGTCCCCCTAATAGGGACTTTAAAATTTTAAAGTGGAGATAGGGGGACTTTACATCAGTCTTGTGTTAACTCTATATTTACTACATATTTTTCAGATAACTTTCCGTGATCTTAAATTTGTCGTGCTGCAGTGAAAGCTCATTTATTATCTTGCTCAGAGGAGAATGGGCAAATCTCCTTAACCTCTTCTGTCTGGAAGAAATTCTTCTTATGGTGGACGGACTAAGATGCAGTCAACCTTCAGCCATGGTTATTCTTCACTCACATAATATGTTTTTTTAAAAGTGTAGGCTGGTTGTGGTGGCTCAGTCCTGTAATCCCAGCACTTTGGGAGGCTGAGACAGGTGGATCACCAGGTCAGGAGTTCGAGACCAGCCTGGCCAACATAGTGAAACCCCCATCTCTACTAAAAACACAAAAACTAGCCAGGCATGGTGGCGTGCACCTGTAGTCCCAGCTATCCAGGAGGCTGAGGCAGGATAATCACTCGAACCCAGGAGGCGGAGGTTGTGGTGAGCCAAGATCGTACCACTGCACTCCAGCCTGGGCAACAGAGCAAGACTCTGTCTCAGAAAAAAAAAAAAAAAAAAAAAGTTATACACCATCTACATTGCTAGTGGCATATACAAGATGCCTTGGACACATAGAGAAGAAACAATTATTTCTGTCTTTTGTTTTTAGGTAAAAGTTTAGGAAACACTTGAGAAGAGGTGAAATTTGACCTGGGTGTCAAAAGTTGAGTTCAACAGGCATAACAGGGAAGAAGGAATAGTGCCGGTGAAAGGACTAGCACGTATAAAGGTAGGAATATATGAACAAGGACACCGATTGTTTCATAGTGTCTGTAGTTCAGGGTGAATGCGTGGTGTGATGGGAAATGAAGATGGAGAGGTGCTGGTAGACACTTTCAGGTGAAAGAGCTTGGGCTTTTAAAAGATATAGTTTTGGGCAGCATTTTTTAAAAAGAATTGAAGACAAATAAGATTGCAAACAAGGAGATTAACTAGGATGCTATTGCAGTAATCTAAATATCCTGTGATGAGGACCCCAAATAGGAGCAGTGGCTAGGAAAATAAGGTAATTGGTTCAAAAGACTTTTAGGAGGCACAAAAGGGAAAGGACCTCATAACCAATTGGATAAGGATAGCAAAGGAGAGGGAGGAGTCTAGGATGTCTGTCTGGCTTTCAGCTTGGGGACATAGGACAAATTTTGGTGTTACTGAATACACTAGGGACTATAGGTTGCTCAAAGGAGAGAGGAAATATGTTTGACTATCAGTGGAACAACAAACTGATGAAGATCGTTGTATACAATGTGCTTAAAGGAGTTCTGAGCTATAGAGCACATTGGCTGACATCTCTCTAACACCATCCTGCACCTTAATTCTAAAAGTCTCCAGATAGGGGGACTTTACAATCAGTATCTTGTTAACTCTTCATTTACTATATATTTCCCAGATAACTTTTTAAGATCCTAAATTGGTTGTGCTCCAGTTAAAGCCCGTTTACTCTCTTGCTCAGAGGAGAATGGGCACATCTCCTTATCTTCTGTCTAGAAGAAATTATTCTTATGGTAGAAGGACTAAGATGCAGTCAGCCTTCAACCATGGTTATTCCTCAGCATCTTCATATGCCGAGTTCACTGTTTCAGATGCTGTGGGTAGTTGGCAGTTTCTCTGTTGACTAACAGATCTAGTCTCAGAACAAAAAATGTTGGAGCTGAAAGGATATGAGAAATTACTGAGTCAAATATCCATGTTTTACAGTTGAAGGAAGCTTTAAGCTGTTTAAATCCAGTTCCTTTTATTCTTCCTAAAAGGATGTATTCTTAAATTCTTAATATTTTGATGGCTCTTATTGGAGCATCTCCAAGTTTTCTTCATTACTCTTTAGCTATGGAGCTTAGAGCTGGTTCTACTGAACAGTATTAACACAGCATTAAGTAGAATGATTGACTTACCATCCCCCCAATCCTTATTTATGCATTCTATTCTCTTAAAAAATCTTTATTGGAAAAACCAACATAAATTCAGAACAAAAATTGCCTAAGTTTCTGTCACTTGATTAAATCAATATTTCTTTTTGAGACATGGTCTCACTCTGTTGCCCAGGCTGGAGTGCAGTGGTGTGATCAGGGCTCACTGCAGCCTCTACCTCCCGGTATCAAGTGGTCCTCTCACCTCAGCCTCCTGGATAGCTGGGACTACAGGCATATGCCACCACGCCTGGCTAATTTTTTATATTCTTTGTAGAGACGGGGTTTTGCCATGTTGCTCACACTGGTCTCAAATGCCTGGGCTCAAGTGATCCTCCCGCCTCGGCCTCCCAAAGTCCTAGGATTACAGGCATGAGCCACCACGCCTGGCCAATATTTTAATTTTTCTATGTTATATTATAGCCCTTGTCCATAGGCATATTCAATGTTTGCATATTTTTTGCATATAAACCAATTTTAATTCTACATTTTATATTTTCACTTAACATTATGTCATGCACATCTTCCCTTTAACTACAACTTTACCATTCCTTATACTTTTCTCCTATAACATTATAGAGTAAGTCCTGACATAACTTTGCTTGTGATCATATAAAATGACAATAATAAATAATATGTGAATTTTTCATTGATATCATTTGAGATTATAACCCTAAACATTTAACTGCAACTTGCTTTTTCGAACCATACTTGATATTTCTTAATCACATTTATTATTATTTTTATTATTATTATTTGTTTGAGACGAGTCTCAGTCTCTCGCCCAGGCTAGAGTGCAGTGGTGCGATCTCAGCTCACTGCAACCTTCGCCTCCCGGGTTCAAGTGATTCTCGTGACTTAGTCTCCTGAGTAGCTGGGATTACAGGCTTGTGCCACCATGCCCCACATTAATTATTTTTAATAGCTGCATATTTTTTCATAGTAGGGATACACTAGAATTACATTCAAATTTCCTTGAGATTTTTCTACCAAAAAATGCAATAAACGTTTTGGCATGCATGCCTCTACTTTTCTAAAGGAGTAATATTTAACTCATACATACCAGAAGAGGATACTGGCTAGCAGTAAAACTCTTACACCTGGGCCCCCTGCTGGAAGACAATTGCCCTGGCCCTCCTCCAGTTCGGTCTCTCTCCATGGGGCAAGGAGTCTGTGAGCCAAAGGGGATGCATCCCATTGTAGCCTGTCACCCCTTTTTTGACTAGTTTTATACCCAAGATGATGAAATTGCCTACTCAGAGGTCCTGAGCCCACTTACAGGCTGGCATGGGTCTCTATCCCAGCTCTGTCCTCTTGAGAGAAGCATGTGCCACCACTGCAAACACCTCTAGGCCTCAAGTGTAGCCAAGGAGTGTTTGAGGATACAAACAGAGCTTGGTCATGCAGGCTGGGGGGTTTGTATGACGACATGCAAGACTCCTCTCAGTGAGAGAGGAGGATAGAAGTAGGAAGAAAATGAGGATGAGTCATGAGCCACAGGTTGAAGATGGGAGGCTACCTTCCTGGTGCTACCGTGGTCAGAGAAGGGCAATAATTTTATTTTATATTATTTTTTGAGACAGGGTCTCGCTTTGTTGCCCAGGCTGGAATACAGTAGTGCAATCTCAGCTCACTGCAACCTCCACCTCCCAGGTTCAAACAATTCTCATGCCTCAGCCACCTGAGTAGCTGGGACTATAAGCGTGTGCCACCACGCCTGGTTAATTTTTGCATTTTTAGTAGAGACAGGGTTTCCTCATTTGGCCAGGCTGGTCTTGAACTCCTGGCCTCATATGACCCACCCACCTCGTCCTCCCAAAGTGCTGGGATTATAGGTGTGAGCCACCATGTCTGGCCAGGGCAATAATTTTACATTCGAATAGTTCTTGCAGGTTGTCTTGAAGGGATGTTTGTCAAAATATGGTGATAGAACATATTTGATTTAATAGATTTTTAGCTTGAATTAACAACAAAGTTTAAGTATATAACATCTGGTATGCAAGCCTCTATTTGTAGCCTGCCCAGGGCTTGAGAATGTTAGGGGAAGGCCTACTAGTCGGTGTCTCTTTTGGTTAGTATTTGTTCTGATTGGCTGGTGTCTGTGTCATACTAGTTGGTAAATATTTTAAGTATCACCTTGCTTATTTTTCTTTCTCCAGCATATATTCCCTAAAGTATAAGTGCTTGTTGAAAGGGTATGTATAATTCTACTGTTAATGGATATTGAAATCTTATCAGATTTTATCATTCACATTTAGCATCCCTGAAATTGGGATGCATCTTATAATCAAAGAGCAGAAAGCACTGTGTCATAGTTTAATTGGCAGTGTTTTTCTTCCTTAGATAAAATAAGGGTGCATCCTTCATTTGCTGTCTTGGATTTGATGAAATAAAGTATTATCCCATTGTAGCAATTCCTATATCCACTTCCACTGTAGGAGAGTTCCTGTTTTTCAGCCAGCACCATTTATTATCACTATTTTCAATATTTTGGGTGAAAAATAGTATGCCATTTGCTTGGATTTGGATTTCCCTGACTATCATTGATGTTGAGATTATAAAATATACTTCTTGAATATTTAGATTTCTTTTTCTGTACAGTATTAATTTGTATCCTTTTCCTATTTTTAAAATTGTGTTTTCTGTGTTTTTCCTATCACTTTATAAAATCTCTTAATATATTATAGATATTAAACTTTTATCTGTCATTTTTATTAAAAATATTTCCCTTTCTATCCATTGAGTTTGTTTATGATGATATTACCATCCAAAATTTTACATTTTTATATAATCAAATATATCAATCTTTTAATTTATTACTTCTGCTTATAGTATCTCCCCACGCAAAGGATGAACATGAACTGGAGATCTAAAAAATCTTTGAACAACATCAAAGGATATTCAGTGAAAATAAGGCTCCTTTTCATCCCTAACCCTGGTTTTCCCAGTTCTTCTCACTACAAGAAATAATGGTAACAGTTTCTTTATTGCCTATAAGGAAATATTCTCTCTCTATATGTATCCCCCTCTCATGCTTGTTTATATTCACAAATGGTAGCAAACCATATTCACTGTCTATTCTTATTTGTTTACTTAATAATATATATTTATATATAGACCTATATCATTCCTTTTAAAACTTCCATGATTTCATATTGCATTCTATTGCCATAATTTATTAAACTAGTCTCCACTGAGTTTCATGACATTAAATATACATCTCCACATTGAGACCCACCATGGCATTAGACTTTTATATTATTTGTGAAGCCCTTTCTTAAGTTGACATTGAAATAAGCCTTGATAAACTTTAAAGTATTGAAATCACACAAAGTATATTCTCTGGCCACATGGAATGAAAGTAGAAATCAGTAAGAGATGGAAATTTGGGAAATTCACAAATATATGGAAATTAAACAACATACTCTCATACTCCTTTTTTTTTTTTTTTTTTTTTGCAGCTTCTTGCTCTGTTGCCCAGGCTAGAGTGCAGTGGCATGATCATGGCTCACTGCAGCCTCCATCTCTGAGGCTCAAGCAATCCTCCCAGCTCAGCCTCCTGAGTAGCTGGGACTACAGGGGTGCACCACCGTGCCTGACTAATTTCTCTGCTTTTTATAGAGACAGGGTTTTGCCATGTTGCCTAGGTTGGTTTTGAACTCCTGAGCTCAAGTTATCTGCCTGCCTCAGCCTCCCAAAGTGCTGGGATTACAGGCATGAGCCACTGAGCCTGGCCAAAACAATATATTCCTTAATGACCAGTGAGTCAAAGAAGAAATTACAAAGGAAATTGGAAAATATTTTGAGAACAATGAAAATGAAAATGCAATATACCAAAACACTTGGGATGCAGCTAAAGCAATGCTAGGAGGAAAATGTATAGCTGTAAACGCCTATATTTAAAAAGAATATTTTATATTAAAATTCAATAACCTAAGAACCTTAAGAAAATAAAAAAGAGGACAGGTGCAGTGGCTCATGCCTGTAATCCCAGCACTTTGGGAGGCCAAGGCAGGCAGATCACCTGAGGTCAGGAGTTCGAGACCAGCCTGGCCAACATGTTGAAACCCCGTCTCTACTAACAATACAAAAATTAGCTGGGCATGGTGGCACACGCCTGTAATCCCACCTACTTGGGAGGCTGAGGCAGGAGAATCTCTTGAACCTGGGAGGCAGAGGTTGCAGTGAGCTAAGGTCACGCCACTGCAATCCAGCCTGGGAGACAGAGTGAGACTCCATCTGGAAAAAAAAAAGGAAGAGTAAACTATACCCAAAGTAAGCAGAGGAAATAAAATAATACAGATTAAATACAAATAACAAAAATAAATGAAATAGAGAACAGAAAAACAAAAGAGAAAATTAACACAAATCGGTTCTTTGAAAAATCAGCAAAATTGACAAACTTCTACCCTGACTAAAGAAGAAAAGGAGAAAAGACTCAAATTAGTCAAATCAGAAATGAAAGAGGGGACATTACTACTAACTTTACAGCAACATAAAGGGTTAGGGAATACTATGAAAAATTGTATACTACAACAAATTAGATAATCTGTGTTAATAGACGAATTCTTAGAAAGACACAAATTGCTGAAACTGACTCAAGAAGAAATAGATAATAGATCTCTAACAAGTAAGGAAATTGAGTCAACAATAAAAACAACAACAAAAAATCCCACAAAGAAAATCCCAAAACCAGATGACTTCGCTGGGAAATTCTACCAACTTTCAAAACAGAATCAGGACAATAAAAATCTTTTTCAAAATGGAAGAGGAAGGAACATTTCTGAACTTATTCTATGAGGCCAGCATTACCATTACACCAAAACAAGAAAAATACATCAAAAGGGGCTGGGTGCGGTGGCTCACGCCTGTAATCCCAGGACTTCAGGAGGCTGAGGTGGGTGGATTACAGAGGCCAGGAGTTCAAGACCAGCCTAGCCAGCACAGTGACACCCTGTCTTTACAAAAAACAAAAAAACAAAAAAAACACAAAAATTAGCCAGGTGTGGTGGCAAACACCTGTAATCCCAGCTACTTGGGAGGCTGAGACACGATTGCTTGAACCTGGGAGGTGGAGAGGTGGAGGTTGCAGGGAGCCACGATTGTGCCACTGCACTCCAGCCTGGGTGACAGAGTTAGTCTCTGTCTCAAAGAAAGAAAGAAAGAAAGAAAGAAAGAAAGAAAGAAAGAAAGAAAGAAAGAAAGAAAGAAAGAAAGAAAGAAAGATACATCAAAAGAAAAGAAATTGATATCCTTTATGAATATAGTTACAAAAGTCCTCAACAAAATATTAGCATATAGAATCAACAACATATAAAAATGGTAATACACCATGATCAAGTAGGATTTATCCTATGTATACCAGCTGATTGAACATATAAAAATTAACCAATGTAACACATTTTATTAATAGAATAAAAGACAAAGGACAAAACCACATGATCAATCATCTCAAAAGAAGCAGAAAAGCATTTGGCAAAATCCAACCCCCTTTCTTAATAAAAACACTCAAGAAACTAGAAATAGAAAAAAATTATTCAAACTGATCAAGGACATTTGTGGAAAACCCAGGATAACTATATATATATATTTAAACGGAGTCTTGCTCTGTTGCTCAGGTTGGAGTGCAGTGCAGTGGCATAATCTCGGCTTACTGCAACCTCCACCTCCCAGGTTCAAGCGATTCTCCTGCCTCAGCCTCCCGAGTAGCTGGGACTACAGGCACCAGTCACCACACCTGGCTAATTTTTTGTATTTTTAGTAGAGATGGGGTTTCGCCAACGTTATATTTAATAGTGAGAGACTGGATTCTTTTCCCCTAAGATCAGGAACAGGGTAAGAATGTCACTCACACCACATCTATTCAACATTATACCGGAGGTTCTAGCCAGGGAAATTAGGCAAGAAAAAGTAATAAAAGCTATAAAGGTAATAATTCTATCCAGATTGGAAAAGAAATAAAACTATCCCTATTCGCAGATGACATGCAGAAAATTTTTCTTATATGTAGAAAATTTTAAGGAATCCAGCTGGGTGCAGTGATTCATGCCTGTAATCCCAGCACTTTGGGAGGCCAACACAGGTGGATTGCTTGAGCCCAGGAGTTCAAGACCAGCCTGTGCAACATGGCAAAACCCCATCTCCACAAAAAAATACAAAAATTAGCAGGGTGTGGTGGCGCACGCCTGTAGTTCCAGCCAGTTGGGTGGCTGAAGCCAGAAGGATCACCTGAGCCCAGGAAGTCGAGGCAGAAGTGAGCCACGATCATGCCACTGCACTCCAGCCTGGGCAGCAGAATGAGATCTTGTCTCAAAAGAAGGAAGGAAAACAGGAAGGCAGGAAGGAAGGGCGGGAGGGAGGAAGGGCTCTATGGAATAGTTTTTCCACTGAAAAACTAGCTCAGCAAGGTTGCAGGATACAAGATCAATTTTTAAAAATCAATTGTACTTCTACATACTAGCAATGAACAATCTGAAAATGAAATTAAGAAAACAATTTCCTTAACAACAACATCAAACAGAATAAAATATTTAGGAATACATTTAACAAAATAAGTGCAAAACTTGTATACTGAAAACTACAAAGCACCGTTGAAAGAAAGACCGAAAACAAATGGAGAGACATCCCATGTTCATGGACCAGAAAACCTAATACTGTTAAAATGGCAATACTTCCCAAATTGATCTACGGATTCTCAATGTAAGAGCTAAACCTATAAAACTCTTAAAAGAAAACATAGGAGTAAATCTTCATGACTTTGAGGTAGACAGTGGTTTTCTAGATATGACACCAAAAGTACGACTTCTGTGCCTCAAAGGATACTGTCAAGGAAAAAACAACCCATGGAATAGGAGAAAATATTTGCAAATCCTATATCTGATAAGGGACTTGTATTCAGAATACATAAATAATGCTTACAATTCACCAATAAAAACAACATGATTTAAAAATGGGCAAACGATTTAAATATACATTTATCCAAAGAAAATTTACAAATGTCCAATAGGCACATAGAAAGGTGCTTGACATCATTAGTAAGCAGGGAAGTGCAAGTGAAAACCACAATGAGATATCACTTCACATCTACTAGGATGGCAATAATAAAAATAAATGGGGAATAAGAAGTACTGGCAAGGATGTAGAGAAATTGGAACTCTTACACGTTGCTGAAGGGAATGTTTGGCAGCCTCTGTGGAACAGTTTGGCAGGTCCTCAAAATGATAAACATAGAGTTACCATTTCCACTCCCAGATATATACACAATTCCACTCCTAGGTATATACACAAGAAATCAAAACATATGTCCATAAAAAAATCTGTACACAAATGTTTATAGCAGCGTTATTCATGATTGTGCAAAAGTAAAAAAACAAAAAAACAAAAAAACCAAATGTCCACCAAATGATGAATGAATAAGCAAAACGTGGTATATCCATATAATTAAATATTATTTGACTATAAAAGGAAATGAAGCACCTCTATATGATGACACAGTTTGGATGCTTGTTCCCTCCAAATCTCAAGTTGTAATATTAATGTAATCCCCAATGTTAGAGGGGGGCCTGGTGGGAGGTGTTTGGGTCATGGGGGCAGATACCTCATAAATGGCTTGGTGCTGTCCTTACAATAATGAGTGTGTTCTTGCTCTGAGTTCACACAAGACCTGGTTGTTTAAAAGAGTGTGGCACCACCCCCCTCTCTCTCCTGCTCCCCCTTCACCTTCCACTATGACTGGAAGCTTCCTGAGGCCTCACCAGAAGCAGCTGCCAGCACCATGCTTCCTGTACAGCCTGCAGAACCATGAACCCAAATAAACCACTTTTCTTTATAAATTACCCAATCCCAGATATTCCTTTATAGCAATGCAAGAAGAGACTAATACATATACTAAGACATGTATGAACCCTGAAAACATTCACCTTAGAAGACAGTCACAAAGAGCCACATAGTGTATTATTTCATCTATATGAAACGTCTAGAATTGGCAAATTCATAGGAACAGAAAGTAATTAGTGGTTGCCAGGGGATGGGGAGAGAGAGAGACTAGAGAATGACTGTTAATGGGGACAGTTTTTCTTTTGGGGGTGATGAATATTTTCTGAAATTAGATAGTAATGATGGTTACATAACTTTTTAAAATCACGAAAAACCATTGACTCGTATCCTTTAAAAGAGTGAATTTTATGTTATTTTTATGTTACGTCAGTTATATCTCAATGAAGTTTTTTTTTTTTTTTAATGGCTGCTGGTTTTAAACCATGGGTCATAGTTTACCAACCCTCTGTTGTAACCAATATTTACAGACACTTAAGAAAGGCCATCTGATTATATATATATATAATCATATATATATAACGTAAGCATATATATATTTAAATATATATATATATTTTAAAAGACTACAAAAAAGAAAATAATAACATCAAGCAGTTTGCTTTCTTTCCAAAATATATATAGCATAATAGTAAAGATTATTAATTCTGGAGCCACTTGACTAGATTTGAATCCTAGATCTGGCACTAATTAGCTGTGTGTTCTTGAGATAATAATATCTACCTTCTAGAGTAGATGTAAGAATGAAGAGCATCTACAGGGACCGGGCGCAGTGGCTCACGCCTGTAATCCCAGCACTTTGGGAGGCCAAGGCGGACATATCACGAGCCGGGAGATGGAGACCATGCTGGCTAACACGGTGAAACCCCGTCTCTACTAAAAATATTTTTAAAAATTAGCCAGGCTTGGTGGCGGGCGCCTGTAGTCCCAGCTACTTGGGAGGCTGAGGCAGGAGAATGGCGTGAACCCGGGAGGCGGAGCTTGCAGTGAGTGGAGATGGTGCCGTTGCACTTCAGCCTGGGCGACAGAGCGAGACTCCGTCTAAAAAAAAAAAAAAAAAAAAAAATAGCATCTACTTTCCAGAGTTGTTTTAAGGATGTAAAGTACTCAGAACAGTGCTTGGCACATCATAAGCACTCAGTGAGCATCAGCTATTTCTACTATTCACCTCAATTAGAAAGCAGCCTGAGTAATTTAATAAGGTGACCTTTTTTTTTTTTTTTTTTTTGAGACGGAGTTTGGCTAATGAGGCGATCTCAGCTCACCGCAACCTCCGCCTCCCGGTTCAAGTGATTCTCCTGCCTCAGCCTCTTGAGTAGCTGGGATTACAGGCATGCATCACCATGCCCGGCTAATTTTGTAATTTTAGTAGAGACAGGGTTTCTCCATGTTGGTCAGACTGGTCTCGAACTCCCAACCTCTGGTGATCTGCCCACCTAGGCCTCCCAAAGTGCTGGGATTACAGGCCTGAGCCACTGTGCCTGGCCAATAAGATGATTTTTTTTTTTTTGCAGTTTAAAGGTTTTTAAAGGTTTTTGTCACAACCAACATCTTAGCAAGAATGTCCCCTGCTCTGGACCATCCAGGACGCTCTCAGATCACGAGGCTGGTGGCAAGGAAAATGATCATTAATATACATTAGAAAATATGTTCTTATCTCTAGGAACTATTGTTAGCACCCTGAAAGGCTTTTCTTTTTCAATATCTGAATGACATTGTGGTAAATTAATTGGTTTTCTCAATCTAATTTCTAGCGTTAGCTGTAATATCACAAAGCAAGCACCCAGATGGCACCAACTGAGCCCTTTATCATCATTTTTAGCACTGATGCCAAAAGGAAATGGGCTCAGCAGCCTAATCAAAATTTACATGCTAATGGGTAGACCCTTGTGAATGAAGTTAAGTAGAAAATCAATAAATTACCAGGTAACATTCTCCTAACAATTTTTTTACAAGTTTTAAATGATAATAAAATAGCAAGGAGTAAATCTCAGGCCTGAAGAAGAATGGGAAATAAAACATGGTATAGAAAAATCATTTCTGAAAAAAGAAATTCAAAAGGGAATTAGAAACCCAAGTTAGCTTTCTATTTATTTAGTTAAAAACTGGGATTTTCCAGGAAAAGTTAATGTTTTCAAGCAAATTTAATTTTCACCTAAACAGCAATATAGAATTCCAATAATTTTAGTCTTTTGTCCTCTGCGGAAGGCCCACTGGGAAGCATTCGCTTTTTCATTGTTATCACTAAGACGTTGTCTGAACCACACTCTCCTTTTGTTCATTCTGCAGCACTTCGCCATCTGTCATGTTTTCTGGAGAGCCTCACAAACACATTTAGGTTAAACCATATGGTCATAAAACCTGTCATTCTGTCATAGCCAAGGTCTGGTTAGTTTTTTAATAGAAATGCACTTGACCATTTTTACTTTGTTAAAAGCTTCATCCTAATCCTGGAACCAAATTTCAGCCTGACAGTAAATCAGCTCTTAGTATCCATCTACTTAAAGTAAAATACCTGAATAATAGATGTTTTGAAGTAGCTAAATGTTCTCATTTATTTTGCTTCAATTCTATAATAAATGACTTTTCCTATTTGTCATGTTGGCCTCCTCAGATTTTTACTTCTTCACACCCAATGCTTTTTTTTTGTTTGTTTCAGTCATTCTCAACCACCCACTCCCATGGTTATATCCTTTGCTTTGTCATCATCAAAACTGTACCACCTGTGAAATCTTTATTTGAGCACTCCACATCAAGATCACCAACTCTGGGGCTACAATTCAGTAATTCTGTCTTATCATGACTCCCACTGACTACCACTTTTTCAGTATCCATCACCTCCCTCATGTTTTCACTTTCTTCCTTAGCCAGTTTAGAATCCACGATCTACATAATCACATCCATTAAAAGCACCATAGTTCCATAACCCTCTCTCCCTTTGGACTTAACTAGCAAAGCTCTATACCAGGTTAAACTCCACTTTCTTCTTACTCTCTTCCTACACCCAAACATCTGATGAAAAAATCCACCAGGATGACTGGTATCATTTTAGATTTATGATCACAAAACTCAAGTGTACTAAATCCTACTCAGTAACCCTCCTCTGCTACTCTAAAACATTCTCTCCAGGTTGGGTGTGGTGGCTCACGCCTATAATCCCAGCAGTGTGGGAGGCCGAGGCAGGTGGATCACCTGAGGTCGGGAGTTCGAGACCAGTGTGGCTAACATGGCAAAATCCTGTCTCTACTAAAAATTAAAAAAAAAAAAAAATCAGCCAAGTGTGGTGGTGTGCACCTGCAGTCCCAGCTACTCAGGAGGCTGAGGCAGGAGAATCGCTTGATCCTGGAGGTGGAGGTTGCAGTGAGCCGAGATCACTCCATTGCACTCCAGCCTGGGCAACAAGAGTGAAATTCCATCTCAAAATAATAATAATAAAATAAATAAATAAATGAACTCTATCTTGCCAAATCCATTGGTCAGCTTCTCTGCATTTGACTTCCCAGAAGCAATTGAGACAATAGAAATAATTGACACTCCTTCTTCTATGACCCTTTATTTCCCAGGTTTCAGGGACATCTTGGTCTCTTGGTTTTCCTCCCACCTCTGACCATTATGTCTTGTCTTCTCTGCTAGATCTTCCTCCTCCCCTTCCTAACCTCTAAATGTTGGAGTGTCCACATTTCGGGGCTCTTCTATCATTTATTCCTGAGGGAATCTCCTCTCATTTGTCAATACTAAATATATATATATATATATATATATATATATATATATATATATATGCAAAGACAAATCTCTAAGCAAGAGGATTTTGAGAGTAATATACAGAAAGTAGGCTTGCAATAGGGACATGCACAACGAGACCAGGGTAGTTTCCAGTGTGTCCAAAGAACAAAGGAAAGGGCTGGAGTTTTATTGGGAAAGGAGAAAGATGATGTAAGTTGTTTTGAAAGAAAGTTAATTGGCGACAGCAGAGTGGGAGCTGGTGAGCTCTGATTGGCAGGTGGCAGCAACTGCTAGGTAAAGTTTGTCTTGAAGTCTTAGCAGGCTGTTTCCTTGGAGTAAACTTGCAAAACAGTTTTTGGAAGACGTTTGTGACCAGAGTGCTTTTTCCCAACAATGGCTCCTTGACTCCATTTTCATTGGGTAGGACAGGAATGACTCCAAATCAACTTTCACATATCTACAATTTCATATGATCCCAGCCCTGGCTTCTTCCCCAAACTCTACTGTTTACTTGACTCGAGCCATCAGCAAATTCAGTCAACTCTGCCTTCAAGACATATCCAAAACATGTCACATTCTCTTCATTTCCCTTGTTGCCGGACAATCCAAGCCACTATGTTTACTTGTCTAGGCTACTGCAGTGGCCACTTAACTGGTCACTAGGGTTTCTCTCTCAACAGCAGCCAGAATGATCTTTTAAAAATGAAATCACTGGATAAAGAAAATGTGGCACATATACACCATGGAATACTATGCAGCCATAAAAAAGAATGAGTTCATGTCCTTTACAGTGACATGGATGAAGCTGGAAGCCATCATTCTCAGCAAACTAACACAGGAACAGAAAACCAAACTCCACATGTTATCTCTCAGAAGTGGGAGTTGAACAATGGGAATACATGGACACACGGAGGGGACTATCACACACCAGGGCCTGTCGGTGGGTTGGGGCAAGGGGAGGGAGAGCATTAGGACAAATACCTAATGCATGCGGGACTTAAAACCTAGATGACGGGTTGATAGGTACAGCAAACCACCATGGCACATGTATACCTATGTAACAAACCTGTATGTTCTGCACATGTATCCCAGAACTTAAAGTAAAATAAAAATTTTAAAAAGATGACAGAAAAAAAAAAATCAGACCACAGCCATTTTTCTGCTTACATTTCTCCAGTGGCTTTTGTCAGATTCAGAAAAATATAGAAACTCCTCCCAGCTCACAAAATTTTATATCTGGGCTCTTAATCAGAAGATCGCTGTTAATCTTCTGCCACCCTTCCTTTCCCTTGACTCTCCAGTCACACTGGCCCCATTTCTGTTCCTGGAACATAACAAACTCATTTCTGCCTTTGGGTATTGGCACTAGCCATTCCCCCTCCCTAGAATGTTCTCTCCTCTGATCTTTGCATAGCTGGTCATTTCTTGTGGTTAAGATCTGAGCTTAAATTTTAGTAATTCTTAGGAACCCCAACTATAAAAAATATAAATAAAGTTCATGAATTTGCTGGGTATTTTCAACTCAATGTAAACACAGGTAAGCTTTTTGTGCTCTAAAAGTACTGCTTCAGTATTTCTACTTTTGAAAATTATAAAATTCTTCCAGAATGTAAATACACAGTACTTCATTAAATTGACATTTAAAAGTAGAAAATAGTATCCTAGAAATTGTGTCCACCAGTGCCTAGAGAACCCTGTGAGGCTGAAGTACTTGCCATGAGCTTGCCAGAGCTTGCCATGAGTGTACCCTGTGAGGGCAAGTACCCTGTGAGGCTGAAGTACTTGCCAGAGCTTGCCATGAGACGGTGGGCCAAGTGTCCCATCTTTGTGAGCAGGAGTTCTCCCCACCGGGAAAGTAGATACAATCACCTCTTGCTTAAGACAAGAAATATATGTATGTATGACATTTGTGGTTTGATAACGAATTAAAGATGTCTTGATCTGTGCAAATCTTCTCCCCTAGAAAAATACATATCGAGGGCACATGTGCTCAGCATTGCCTTCCAAAGTTCTTCTTCTCAATCTTATAAGTTCTCGTTCTCAGAGCATATAAAGTATGTTTATGCAATCCCTTGTGAAAATAGATGAGGCAATATGGCTGGCGTCACAAGCAATACATTGATGAAGAAATGATTCAGAAACAAGAGGAAGGCAAATAGGCGAGCAGTGGTGTAGAGGAGCATTGACATTGTAAGTGGCACAGTTATTCCGTGGGTTGAGTGGCACATTTGGTCTCCCTGGCCCTTGGAACCATAAATGCTCTAGTAGCAGCCCTGCTCACCCCCCAGCCATTGTGCCAACCACAAATGCCCACACATTTCCAATCACTCCCTAGAGTGCCTGAGAATTAATGAATGGCACAGCCATTATCTTGGTGCTTTATATTTTACAGCAAATGTACCTTCAGGATGAAATTTGCTAAAGAGACAATTCATATAGTACTTTTACCCACAATGTTTTTATGTTAATAGCCTTTTAGCTTAATGCTTTTGTGCTTTGCAAACTAATTCTGAAACACATTAAGTGTGTTAAGTGAGGGATAGATATACAGGGATCTAAACCTACCAAATGGAATTAGTGAGAAGGAATCTTTGACAAGCAGTTTGAAGACAAAGTGCCACATCAATGTTCAAAAATATAATTATCGCAGTGGAGGCCATTATCACCTTTCTCTGCTTATGAGAACACAATTAAAATTAGGGACCTCTACATTTTCCTTGAAAGGGTGAGTTCAGGCAGTCAAGCAAGCAATTTCCTTAGCAATGACTGGGAAGAAGGTGTATTAGTAAGATGTTACAGCCTCAAAGGACACTGTGATAGACCAGGATGGCGAGTAGCTTCCAAAAATGGCTCCTAGTGATTGCTGTTCCTGCGGCTCACACCCTTGGGGGATCCCTTGCCCTTGAGTATAGATTGGATTTAGTAATTTGCTTCTCATGAATAGAATATGAGAAAAATGATGAAATATCACTTCTGAAATGCAGTTGCAAAAATCTGTGACTCTGTCTTGCTCTTTGTCTTCCTGGCTTTTGTCAGCATGCTAGCCCACCAGGCATGCTGCCATGTTGTGAGCTTCCCTACGGGAAGGCCCATCTGGCAAGGAGCGGAGGGCAGCCAACGACCATCAAGGAACTGAGGCCCTCAGTGTAACAACCCACGAGAAGAATCCTGCCAACAACCATATGAGTCAACTTAGAAATGGATCGTTCCCAGGCTAACACCGTGATTACAGGCTGTGAGAGACCCTGGAACAGAAGACCCAGCTAAACTAGAGCTGACTCATAGAAACTGTGAGTTAGGAAACATTTGTTGTTTTAAGCCACTAAGTTTTGGGGTAATTTGTTACACAGCAATAGATAACTAATATACCCAGTCTGCTCTAAACAACAGGAAGCACTCACTTGTGGTGTGACTCCTGCTTTACAGCCTTTAAGACTGAAAAGTACCCAGATTTGTGTATCTGAATAGAGAGGGAGGCAGGGCTGAGTACAAAACCTCCCTTAACATTTCTGGCGAAAAAAAACAAAACATTATATGGCAAGATGGCATGGAAGAGAGAACATCTAGAGGCAGATGTTGTATCATCAGGTCACTATCTTCAAAAATTCAAGTTGTATAACTTCTCTAGGATTCAGTTTCTTCCTGAAAGAGCTGGTGATGTGACTGGGCTGGACTGTAATAACTGCTAACATTCTATAACACTTGATTTGAGGAACTCAGGCAGGCACCACCCCCAAATGTCTTTGTCAATAACTGGAAACTCCATCATTAGGAATTTGTTCCTTAGTGATTCCAGGGACTGTCCCTGAAGTTACTACTCAAGATGAAAAATTTTGGATGGTAAGATAGATGGAGAAAGAAATCCTATGGATATCTTTAAGGATAGTGCAGAGATGGAGGTTCTTGTGTTGTTCTGAAGTCCCTGAAGGGTAATGGTGACAATACCAAAGATAGGCATGGTTGATTTCACAATTTTGAGGACCTAATAAACTTCCTTTTTGATATATGTGAACTATATAACTGATCACGTTTCTCCTCTTACCTTGGCTGCAAGGAAGCTAAGAGCAAACTCAAGTTCAGTCATAGATACTGTTTTAAATTTTATGGTTCCTGTATCGGTTTGTATTCTTTTTCTCTGTTCTCATTTTTCTATTTGTAGTTTACCACATCTTTTGTCATAACCCAGCTCAAATCCTTTATGGACCATCCTGGGCAACATAGTGAGACCCCATCTCTATAAAAAAACAAAATTAGCTAGGCATGGTGGTGCACACCTGTCGTCCCAGCTACTTGGGAGGCTGAGGTAGGAGGATTACTTCAGCCCAGAAGGTCGAGGCTGCAGTGAGCTGAGATCTCACCACTGCCCATCAGCCTGGACAACAAAGCAGAAACAAAACAAAACAAAACAAAACAAAATCCTTTATGGAAAAAAGTTGGAAGCATAAATACATACAATAAACACAAGCATGTATGTTTGGATTTTTTCTCTAATTGTGATAATACAAACATAAATTGTGAATCGGGAGATACACTTTTATCTTGATTAGTTCCCAAATTTAAAGTTAGTTTGGCTTGGGGGAGTGCAAAGATTTAAATTAGCATAATTTAGAAAAAGCATAAATTGGAAAAATTAAAATACAAATCGCAACAATATGTGTACCGTTTTTATTTGTAAAAATAACCATCTGAATGCATTTCCATAGTATATTACAGTTAAGTACTTCGTTATGTTATTAGAGCATTCAGTAGTTGCAAAAGTATTAAACTGTGCTTGAGAAGATTCAGATTGGTTCAAAGTCATTCACTGAACTAAAAGTCATTTTCTCCATTTTTACAGTCATGACATTTACCAGTCATTCAACTCCAATTTACATAAGAAAACATTATAGACAAAATCCCACTGAAATCATCAAACAATATTTTATGCTGTTACAAATATGTTATGCAAAATATAACACTGGCACCAGATTTGTATCATCGTGCTTTACAAAGATATATTGCACATGCTAGAGCATAAAATATGTAGACAAAACTACCAAATAAAAGATATTTGCATTGAATTTTTAGATCACATAAGAAACGCATAGAATTACATTTTATACAAACACTCAGATTGTCACTATCTTAAAATGCTTTTCTCCTATAATACTGACCTATGGTTTACAGTTTTGTAAGAAGAAAGCATTTTAGCACTGCAAAATCAAACAATTCCTATAGAAAACTTTAGCATTTTCATATTCATTTCAATGCAAGTACAAGGGGAAATAGGAAAAAAGACACTTTATACATTCAAAGAAAGGTTGAAATGAAAACTCACCGGTATCATATTGCTCTGATAACACTCAAATGAAAAAATACAAAACATTCCACGGAACATTTCCAGAATATACAAATATAAAAAGGCACTCTAACTTCATATTACAAGACAAAAAAAGGGATGAGTTTTTCAACCAACACAACATATAAGCACACCAAGTTGCTCAACAGTACAAAGAATAACTAGTGCAGCAAATCCATTTGATGTTCTTGTTGTAATGTAATAACAAAATGATAAACCAAGCAGTGTTTACTGCCTAAAGTACCAAAACATACTATGGTGCCCTTTTAGTAGTGATAAATAGAAATACCCTGAGCTATTTACTGTAGAATCATAGCAGATTTTAGGCAATTTGGAGATAGTAATGCATTTACCAAAGACAGGCAGACACTGGCAAATAAGTAAGTGCAATGAAACATGATCCTTGTGGCTGTGGTTAAAATACAGTCTAAAAATAACACACTTCAGTAAAAGCACTAAGCAACTAAGACTCAGTTAAAAACACTTTTTTTTTTTTCCCTTAGAAAGCTACGGTGCAAACATAATTTTATTTCTAAGGGATGTAATTAAAATACAGAAATGATAGTTTTTAAAGTCATTTCTTTAAAAAAAATTTAGTCTTGGGGTATGGGAGAAAGAGGGGGAGAGAGAGAGAGATATCAGTTGATGTAATGAACAGTTCATTGTGAGCATGATTTCATTTCGTTCCTTTGTCCTCCTTCTATGAGTAAGAGAGTGGGGAAAAGTCAAAACGCAGCTCCATGGAGATAACGTCTCATGGTGAGTCACTGCTTTGCTGAAATGATTCTTGTACTCTCTGCTACACAACAGGAAAAATGTTAACGCTGCTTTGCCATTAAAGCAAGCATTTCATTTCCTGCTTGAAATGCCAACTGAGCAAGATTTCCATTCACTTCTAGAAAAAGACACCGCAGTATATTGTGCTTCTTCAACATTGAATCTCTCTTAATTTTCAGTGTTTTGGTAAAGAGAAGGTCATTATTGCTCATTAGCAATTTATCTGCTTTTTAAAAATTCATCTTCTCTAAACAAACGAAAAGGACAGAAGGTGGGAAGCACAACGCCAAGAATTCAAAAAACAGTGGTGGTGGTGTGGGAAATTTTCAGGGAAATTAATACCAGTTCAATCAGTCCTCTGAGCAAGCTCTCATTTGTGAAGAACCCAATAGGAGTTTTAATCAAATCCAGGATATGAAGAATAAGATTAAAGTTTTACAGTTAGATGAAAAATATAATACAGTTATCTGTCTTTGATCCAGATACGATAGAACATTATTTTAAAAATATCTCACATACACTATAAAATACAATTTCCAGGGTGGAAATGGAACTCATTACAAAATGTCAGAGAGTACTTCTCCAATTCGACACATTTCTTTTCTGTCTCGTCCTCAAGTAGAAAATAGCACTTGAGCTGGTGATTTTTATGTCTCCTTTTAGCACATGTGCCCACATACTGCCATCATTTCCCATCAGGTTACTGAGACTATGTGAGCTTTTCAGTGTACTTAGGGTAATTTCTAGATATTTCTTTGGGCTGCCTTTGTGTATATGATCCACTACACATTTGAGTTTTCATCTCGCAGAAGAGCATCCAGACTGCAATGTCTTCTAAGCTCTAAGCTTTATGGACTGTGGCTGAGCAATAGAAGATGCGTAGCCCTCTCTAACCAGCGCGGAAGAACCTGAGGGTCAGCTGGAAACCCTAGCAGTGGAAATGCTGGGTGTGGCCCTTGGGCTTTTGGCTAGCCCAGGGTCAAGTGTGTTTTTTCACTGTTTTTGTTATTCTAAATAAGATACATAGCAATTAAAATAGAGAACAAATAATGGATGGTTCCTCACTAATTGCTTCATTTCAAATAAATATAAACACATTTACATCAAAAGTATATGGACATTTTCTCTAGTTTGGCAAAAAAAAAAAAAAAAAAAATGGTCAACACATCATCAGCTACAAATGTTAAGTGGTCAACTAGAAATCTGTGTCATAAGAAATATAAAATTCAACAAAGACTGGTACACAAAAAGATTACATTTTAACTCCATAAAAAAGCTACTTCAGTTCTCACTTGCATTTTGAAGGAAAAAAATGTATATCTTCCATTTTAGACTGAAGCATTTTGGTCCTCATGTGTAGCTGGCTGATGAACTACACACACACACACATATATACACACGCACACATATATGTGTGCGTGTGTATGTGCATAATTTTTAAAGAGTCTCATTCTTCTTTTTGTACAGCGGTTCCAGGTGTGGAACGGGGTCCGTTTGACCTAGAAGCTTTGGCAGAGGGAGCAGACACAGTATTCACTATGTTGATTTCATCATCAAGCAACTGGCAATCGGCTTTACTTGCTAAATCACCCACTTCTACTTTCTGCTTTCACTTTTTTTGTTCCTTTTTGCAGTCACACTTTTCACTCACTTGGCATGGCCTTGACTTGGAAGTTCATTTTACCACTGATGAACAATGCTGATGATTCTCATGGTTTTTAAAAGTTAGTATTTTGATTTAAGAGTAAATTAACAAAGAGTAGTTTCATATTAATTTTGCATATTGTGTCAAAGTTTTGGTGCAATGTAAATTTCACCTGAAATATTATTAGATAAATTTGGGTTCAATCACTTAAGTGAAAATTAGTCACAGGCTTGTTATAGAGAACACTGTGTTAAACAAAAAACGCAAGTTCAATTTTTCAATTCATCTGGCAACTTTAACAGAGATCCTCAGAAAGAAGTTCTGGATATTTAAATGCTTACTATAGAGAGGATATAAATAGTTGGACTCTCTAAAAAGATTATTACAGGCATTATTCCTAAAGATGAACACCTTTACCTTTGGCTTCTAGTGAGGAAGTAAACATCAAAGTGAGAAGAGGTTTGAGGCATTTCCTATCTGCCTCTTCCCTTCCCTCCCAGGGGACATGAATGTCACACTGATATACTTCTGAGAATTCACTGCTAAATACATGAAAAGAAAAATTATTCATAGCGAACAGCTGCCTCTCTGTTGCATTATCCCCAAAGAACAGGAATTAAATACATCTTTTATTCTTTACTTAAAATGAGAGGTAGACTTCCATAGAAGTATCTTAAAGAAGATGTGAAACAAAACAAAACTGGGGCCATCTGTGTGAGTGTTCCACCCAACAGCCTCACTGCCCGCCCTCGATTAATTCCTTCTCTACTAGCTTCTGGAAGCCCAGGCCCCAAATAATACTTGAACACACATAAACCTGGAATTCAAGCTTCTTTCCTTTCCTCCAACACAGGTGATCAAAGGAAAGCTTCTACAGTCCAAAGTCAAAACGTTTCCGAATCAGAATCATTTTCATTGTACCCATCCTCCGAGCCTACGTTGTTACTGCACAGGCTAACCATGCTACCCAGATTGGAGAGGGTCGTCCTGCTCAAATTGTCTTTTTTTAAACAAACGAAGTTGACAGCCGTCATTGTACTGGAAGGAGAAAAAGGCATCATGGTAGCCAAAATGAGGGCCAGGCAGTCAGCCACGTCTTTGTTAGGAGCGCAAGCCAGGGCCGGGGTATGACCTGGGCGTAAATGCAGACAAGGCAGTGGTTAGTTCTGGGGAGTCTAGAGGAGGCACGAGCATTCCACAGTACATCTCAGATGACCTCACAGGCGGAGATGTATGTTGAGTTAGAAATCATGCCAGGTAAAAGGAGGAGTTACTTCTCACAAGTCATGCTAGGGGTGAGGCTAGACGGGGAGGGAGGGGAGACATTTTATGGAGGGCTTTTTATTTTTGTTTTCAGCTCATATGACTACGACAAGCACGATATTATCCAATGTTAGGCAGGATTCCAGCCTTCATTTAGTGAACACAAACATGAGGGGGTGGGTGTGGGACACAATTTCACAATAAACAGCAACAGGACAATCAGGAAGATGTTTCCGCCTGACAGCACACACACACCATGAGCCTCAGGCCTGGGCCTGAGAAGGACTCTCATTCTGAGAACAATGACTTTCTATTGTTAGGTAATTGTGTGTCCAATTAGAAAAGATATTGAAAATTAGATGACTGCAAAAGTGAGTAATGAAGTTTTGTCACTTTATATATGTTTCATAGAAAGTAGACACCAATAACTGGTTTTAGAAAAATGGAATCATTTCAGTAGATCAGACACAGGAAAGCACTGGTTGTTTGTGATTAAAAATTTACAATCATTTAGGAGAAATTTAACAAAAACATTTTTTTTGATAGGGTTTCACTCTGTTGCCCAGGCTGGATTGTAGTGGCATGGGCCTTGATCTCACTACAGTCTTGTCTTTTGGACTCAAGCAATCCTCCCACCTCAGCCTCCCGAATAGCTGGGACTGTAGGTGTGTGCCACTACTCCCAGCTGATTTTTTTTTTTTTAATATTTTTTATTTGAGTCGAGGTCTTGCTATGTTTCCCAGGCTGTTCTCAAACTCCTGGGGTCAAGCGATCCTCCCACTTTGGCTTCCCAAAGTCCTGGGATTATAGGCATGAGCCATCACACCTGGCCTAATAGAGTACTTAAAAATGGCCACTCACCAACCAAAGTCCCAAATCTAAAATGTAATGGATGTGAGAAAATTACTATGCTTGTCATAATTAGAACCATGTTATTCTCATTTAGACTCAATGGGTCCAGCCCAGATAAGAAAACTGTCTTAACTCATAATACAGGTTCTTTGGGGAAGTAGATTAAGTCTTTGACTTGATTATTTCCCTTATCCAACCTTTATTCTACTGGCCTGAAAAGGGTTAGCTGCCTTCTCGGCTGGTCAAAGTTTCCACTACACAGTGAGTGGGGCACTTGCTCAGTAATTCAGAGGAATAGCTCACTAAAACTTCACGTTTGTTGTTTTGTTTATCATCACTCGACCTGCTCTCCCCACCCTGCTCTTTAGTACATCATTCATTTTTCTGGTATGAACACAAATAAGAATGAACAGGTAGTTTAACATTTCATTCCACAAAAGTCAGTGATGAGTAAAGGAATCGTGGTTGTACTGCTGTATAAAATTGCCCCAAACGTTCCCAGGCCTTTGGGATGCAGGTATGCACCAACCCAGGGCTCTTGTTCCTAAGGTCACTATCAGCTGAACAAACCTTCAGTGCAGCAGATTTACACCAGGAAAAGCAAAACTAATTTATTCTATTCTCTTTGACCATTTTGGAGAAAAACTGTGGGCCTCTGCAGGCCGACCCTAAGTCTACAGTGGCGTTAAGAGGGTGTGGGAAGGTGAGGCAGGAAAACCAAGGAGATGGAGTAATAGGGAACTTTCTGCACTTCCTAGATGAGTCAGGTGGGGGACAGAGCAGGGTACATGCTAGGATAAATGGGGCTGGAAAATCAAAACTAATAAGAGTTAGCTACTGATGCCAGTATGGCTGCTTACTTCTGAGAAACAGGCATGAGCTGCTAATCCCAACACCTGTAACAAGCAGTTGATTGAGTTACATTAATACATTATAATACTTTAATTAAATGCCACATTTTAAAAATTACAGAATTCATAAATATCCAGAAGTTCCTTTTTTGCTCCCCAAGGTTAATAGGCGTTGTGCTTAAAATGGCAGCTTAGTGCAATTCTAGTAGCCATTCTTTTCAAAATGTCTTAGGAAGCAGAGTAGAAAGCTTCTGTTAAGAATTAGTTCATTAGGAAAGGAACATTATGCAGATCGGGGGACGCTTCAAGCCTAGACACTGATTAAGAAATTTTACTCTTGTTCCTCAAATTTCCATACTTGGAATATGAGTTCTGATCTGTACTTAAAGAAAAAAAAAAGTTTGATCTCAGAATGAACTTAAATACAATCAAAAATCTAGGTTTTCATTTGAGCCCTTGAGCATGCACTAATGACATGTGTAATCCCTAACTCTTCAGCATCTGCAGTTAAAATTTTGAGTGTCAACCTGAAACTCTTTTAGTGTGTCTAAAATATTTTAACCACTGTGCTGAGGAGTTAGAGACCAGCTGCTGGCATTGCATGCAAAATGGACAGCACTAGGTGGGCTACAGGTAGACTATGTGATTTACAAAAAGACAGACAGGACCAGTTATCCTTGCTTGATTTCTCACACACGGGACTTCCAAGGGGGACAGAATTCTTAACCGCTTTTTAAACTAGCACCTATCTTTCTCATTTTCCTCTGGCTTCGACTAGCTTATGGAAAGTACCTGCAGTCACTGTTCACTTTTTCCACTTACCATTTTCATCTACAGCAAGTACACAGGCCCCTTTGGCCAGCAACTCCTCAACTACCACCTTCAAGCCATTGCGTGCAGCAACGTGGAGGGGTCTAAAAAACACAAGACCGAGCATCAGTTGTGATACATACTTGGGTGAGAATGTGGAATTCTGGTTAGCCCATGTCGCTAAAAGGAAGTACTTAGACTCTGCAAACAGTACATGGATGTTTTTACTTAAGAAAAACAAAAAAATTGCTGCCCAGATCTTTTCCAGGTGCCAATGGTCCAACTGTTGTTGTATGTTTGGCCCAGATCTTGCTGCAGATATTACAAATATTCTGCATCTCAAACAATCTCAATGACAGTAAACAGGAAGACAGAGGAAGAACTCAAGCTTTGCTGTATTTTGCAGAAGGCCCTTTACTGCTTGATTTCTAACACAGCATTTGAATCACTGTTTCACACAGTTCAATAACATGACTGGCATTAATGCCACCCATATATATGTATAATTTCAACCCTCCTTGTTACTACGAAATGCACACAAATGTTTTACTGAATTTATAATACCTTAAAGAATTATGTCAAACTCAGTATATTATGCTTATATACTGCTTAAGAATCTTTTTTTTTTTTTTTGAGACAGGGTCTCACTCTGTCACCCAGGCTGGAGTGCAGTGGCATGATCACAGCTCACTGCAGCCTTGACCTTCTGCTGGGCTCAAGTGATTCTCCTGCCTCAGTCTCCTGAGTAGCTGGGACTACAGGTGCAAACCACCGTGGCTGGCTAATTTTTTTATTTTTTGTAGAGAAGGGGTTTTATCATGTTGGCCAGGCTGGTCTCAAACTGCTGGGCCCAAGTGATCTGCCTGTCTGAGCCTCCCAAAGTGCCAGGATTACGGGCATGAGCCACCACACCCAATTTTTTGTTTGTTTGTTTGTTTGGAGACAGAGTCTTGATCTTGTTGCCCAGGCTGGAGTACAGTGGCGCGGTCTCAGCTCAGTGCAACCTCTGCCTCCCAGGCTCAAGTGATTCTCCGGCCTCAGCCTCCCAAGTAGCTGAGATTACAGGCACCCACCATTATGCCCAGCTAATTTTTTTGGTGGTGGTGTATTTTTTAGTAGAGATGGGGTTTCACCATGTTGGCCAGGCTGGTCATGAACTCCTGGCCTCAAGTAATCCACCTGCCTCGGCCTCCCAAAGTGTTGGGATTACAGGCATGAGCCACCACGCCCTGCTTAAGAATCTTAAATGAAAAAAATTCCTTTGCCTTTAAAACAAATGCATAAATAATTTCCTAAAGCAGAAAATGAAACAGCTTTTAGATCTTTCACACCAAGGGTTACACTGAATTATATTAAAATATAATCAAGACAAATAGCTTAGAAACTCTTCAAATGTATTCTGGGAACCTGATTTGTAAAACTGTCATTTTCCAGTCAGAATACATAATGCTAATACATAATACAAATAGCTTCCCCAAATATGTCAGTCCATAAGATTTTTCTAACAGCCCACTAAATTTATAATATTACCCCAGAAATATCAGCAAAGAAAAACACAGACTTCACAAAATTCTATGAAGACATATCAAAAGAAGGATTCTAACTAAAACTGCCTAGCTTGGTCAGCACTTGTAGGTATGTGACTGTCACCTTCATGCAGGGGAAGCCAGGTCTGCATCTTTCACCACTGTGCCCCCCAGAGCTAGTCTGGCACACAGCAGGCTCTTAATATTTATTGAATAAATGACTATGACCCTGGGTTCAAGTCCAACTTTAGTGGTTACACTTACGTCTGCAGTGCATTATTTTTTGCATTAATAAGGCTCTCGTCTTGTATCTTGTCAAGTATTAACAAGGCACATTTTTCATGACCCTAATAAAGAAAAAGAATGATAAGAAATACAGGACAGAGACACAGAAAAGTTACTGTGAAATTTCTTCATTATGATTTAAATTGAAAATTAATTTCCTCTGCCTAACAACATTCTATAGAGCTATTTTCTGAGTACTTTTTTTTTCTTCTCAATAGCGAATGGGCTCCAGACACTCTAAGAGTCCTAATAGGGTCTATTAGAACTTGGTTAACATAAGCCTGATCTAAAATATTAATGCTGCTAAGATAAATTTTAAAATTAATCCCCAGAGAGGTAAAGCAGATGCTAGTTTAGCTAGGCCAGCTGGTAAGTAGGGAATAGAATTCGGAATATTGTCTGAATCCTACAACATTTAACATACATCAAAAGTCCCACCTCCTATTTCAAGACATCAGTTACTTCTTCAATTATCCATTTATCCTTGGAATTCCCATTACATCTATTATCCATATCATTCATCATCATTAATTGCCTTATACTGTGAAGAAACCCTATTTCAGGAAAACTCATTCTTTTCTTCCTCGACCAGTGGAAGATCTCTCTCTGTACCTTATGAAAATAGATGGTTAATAATCTTTGAAAATCAACTGATGAGTCAGAGACCCTTTCACAATTTCAGGCCTGGTACCCTTTTAAGGGGTCATGGCTTCCTAAGCCCTTGCTGACAAACATGTGGCCTGCAGAGCAGTCATATTAGTATTACTGGGAGTTAGAACTGCTGAATCTCAAGCTCTGCCCCAGACCTAATAAATCAGAATCTGTTTTTTCACAGATCTCCTAGGTGATTCATTTGCATGATAAAGTTTGAAAAGCATTGCACTTATATTCACCAAAATACTATACCTTGAAATAAACTTCATAAAGCTGAGCACTTTTTGTGGTTCCCATGGGCTTCCCAGAGCATGAAGTGAGAAAATGCAAGCAATGAAAGGAATGTCTGAGACTTCTGGTACCATATAGGTAACACTGATAATATTTTAACTACAGTGAAATAAATCACTGCCATGGGTGCTAACTGGTGTCATACTATAATGCCTTATATGGGAGACCGTTAAATATAATTTTAGAAATGTCCATGGAGGTTTCATTCTGATGCACTGCTGTTGGAGGGTAAACTGTTGTGACCTCATAAGAGGGCAAGTTGGTCTGGCAGGGTGCGGTTGCTCACGCTTGTAATCCTAGCACTTTGGGGTGCCAAGGCGGGCAGATCATGAGGTCAGGAGTTCGAGACCAGCCTGGCCAGCATGGTGAAACTCCGTCTCTCACAAAAAATATAAAAATTAGCCGGGCATGGTGGCGCGTGCCTGTAGTCCCAGCTACTCGGGCTGCTGAGGCAGGAAAATCGCTTGAACTTGGGAGGCTGGAATGCAGTGGTGCCATCTTGGCCCACTGCAACCTCCGCCTCCCAAGTTCAAGGGATAATAATGTCAGAAAACGAAAAAAAAAAAAAAAAAAATAGTATATCATTAGACTCAATAATTCCACACTTAGGAATTTATCTTAAAGTAATGAGTAAGGTTGTTTATAAAAGATTCCTCTGCAATAAGCATTATTTATATAGGTTGAGCATACCAAATTCGAAAATCTGAAACAAAAAATGCTACAAAATCCAAAACTTTTTGAATATTGACATAACACTAAGATTTCTGGATTTGGGATAATCAACAGGTATAATACAAATATTCCAAAATCCAAAAAATTCCTAAATCTGAAACACTTCTAGTCCCAGCCATTTCAGGTAAGAAATACTGAACTTGTACTAGCATATAATTGAAAACAAGCTATCTGTCTAATAATAGGAAATGGTTTGAATAAAAGATGGCCCATTCCTAAGCTGAAATACTACAAATCTAAAATACCATAAAACATGATGTTTAAAAGATATTAATATTATACGATTCAGCAATAAAACCAAATTTTGTAAAATCGTATGTATGACATAAAAGATAAATTATATATATATATGTAATTTTACATAATTTATCTTTTCTTTTTTTTTGAGACGGAGTTTCACTCTTGTTGCCCAGTCTGGAGTGCAATGGCGCGATCTTGGCTCACCACAACCTCTGCCTCCCGGGTTCAAACGATTCTCCTGGCTCAGCCTCCTGAGTAGTTGGGATTACAGGCATGCACCACCACACCCGGCTAATTTTGTATTTTTGGTAGAGACAGGGGTTCTCCATTATGGTCAGGCTGGTCTCGAACTCCCAACCTCAGGTGATCCACCTGCCTCGGCCTCCCAAAGTGTTGGGATTACAAGCATAAGTCACTGTGCCCGGCCTAAAATTTATCTTTTATGGAAGAAGGAATCTTGAGCAACATGTGAACACACCACTATTTGAAAACAAAAAAACAAAAAAACATTTTTCTGCATTGAACTATACACCAGAAAAAAGAGGAGAGGGTAGAAATACACATAGATCTGTTTATTTGCTTCACATTAGTGTATTTTTTGGCTGTGTTACTACAATGTCTTCAAATGGAACAAAATGAAAACAAGTAAAACTGCTTATACTTTGCAAGCCACCTAACTAAGGTCCTAACTTTTATGTAGGTACCAAAATGTGGTACAACAACCAGAGAGACAGATACAATGGCAGCATCAAGACAGACAGACTACAGCAAGAATGCAAGTGGCAGATGCCATGAAAAGCATGTTCTCATCATTTGTGTTGATGAAGATATGCTTCTTCATCAACACGAATGGGTTATTGGGTCTGTCCTTTCCTTCTCATCCTTCAATTCCACTTTCAGTTGACAAGACCCTGGGAAGATGTACATTCTTAATTAAGAGCCATGCTACACAGTTCTGCAGTAGAATTTCAGTGGTGTTATTACTGTTATTATTACAACATGAAGTAATAATATTTTAAATTCAATTACATACTTTACTACAAGCCAAATGTAAGGGTGTATTCAAGTCCTTATCCTTTACAGTCAGATCAGCCTGGGCACTGTTCACCAAAATATCTGTAGAAAAAGCCCAAAAGAGGGTTACTTAGATGAGATGCTGATCACATGCATTTTGAAGAAGTCACTACAAACACAATAACATATTTAAATTAGTACAGTTCACGTAATCATATTTAATGTTTTTAAAGAAAAAAGGGAGTAATTTATTTTCATATTTGTGCTATCCAAGGTTAATAGGCACTAATTTTAACTGCTTTTACAGTTCATTATTTCCAGTTAAAATGATTATGTTGTCATACTTGGTTTCTAAATGTTGAGATTTCATTGCAGAAGGGCTGGCTCTTTGACAAGGTCCACCAAGAATCAAAAACAAGAAACTGAAGACGCCTGAGCAGGTAGAATCAGGTGACCTAAGTAAAACTGCTAATGGCCTTTTTCCATATGTATATACTATGAGAACAACTGATTTCTTGATTTGATATTATTTTGGTTTTTGGATGGGCATAAGGGCAAAGTCCATACAACAAGCACATACCCACAGCGCCTGCCTGCCCGTTCTCAGCAGCCATCATCAGTGCTGTTTTCCCTGAATTGTCTACTGCGTTCACTGGAGCACTGTGACTCAGAAGAAGCTGCAAGCACTCCACATGATCAGCAAACGCTGCCGCATGAAGGGGTGTCCTAAAGATTTAAAACAAGTATCACTTGAGTTTCCTTTAAACTTCATTCTCATTAGTTACTGCCCAAGAAACATGTACATGGTGTTGTCTTAAGGATTTAAAACTTCTCAGTTTATAGACATAGTGATCAGGCCCCCTCCCTCTAAAGGTCATCCAGGGTAGACACTGAAGTATCACGTACGGGACTGGAAACTCCTAGATGTGGGAGTGGGGTGTGTGTTGGCCCTGATAATGAAATTAGCGTCTTTACTGACTCTTTAATCTTAAGTTCCAGTGAGTCTACTTTTATCTTTGAGATAGATACTTTCAAAATTAACGCTTAAGTCTGTAGGTAATTGGCAGATTAAATAAAAATTTTGAAAGTCCATCACATCATCTATTGTGGTTGCTTAATTTCTTTTAAAGGATAATTTGGCATTATTTATCAAAATTTAAAAATATCAACCCTTTAACCAATAAATCCAATTCTAGGTTTTTATCTCTCAGATACACTTGGTTATGTGTACAGACACATGTTTTATTTATTTATTTATTTATTTTTGAGACAGAGTCTCACTCTGTCACCCAGGCTGGAGTGCAGTGGCACAATCTCAGTTCACTGCAACCTCTGCCTCCCGGGTTCAAGTGATTCTCCTGCCTCAGCCTCCTGAGTAGCTGGGACTACAGGCATGTGCCACCATGCCTGGCTGATTTTTTGTATTTTTAGTAGAGACGGGGTTTCACCATGTTAACCAAGATGGTCTCTATCTCCTGACCTTGTGATCCACCCACTTCGACCTCCCAAAGTGCTGGGATGACAGGAGTGAGCCACGGTGCCTGGCCCAGATACATATATGAGAATGTTCACCACATCACACTTTGAAACAGTAAAATATTGGAAACGACCTAAATATTCTTCAATGGAGGGCAGGATGAGCAAATTATAGCATAGCCATTCAATGAAATAATATGCAGCTTTAAAAAGAACATGGTATGGAAGGATCTCCAAGATATACTAAAAGTAGAGCATTGTTACAGAATGCTACCATGTACAAAAAGAATATATGGATATATACATACATATGTATATATGTTTGTAGATATGCATAAAAAATATTTAGGAGAACATAAAATTTGTAAATAACAGTGTATAGTAGCTTTCTCTGTGGAAGAAGCTAGGGATTCCAGGCTTAGAGGGAAATTTCTTTTAATTATACACCCTCTGTAATATTAAAAACCATGCTTATCCATTATTCTTTCAATTAAAAACATGTATGTTTGGCTACTCTGCAACTGCAAAGCAGAGGCTAAGATTCATCAAGATAAAAGGCATGCCGTTTTAGATTACTTACCTGCCTTTGTCATCTCTACAACTGACGATACTGGAATCTATGGCCCCAAGCAGCAATGATGCACAATTCCCATGATCATTGATTCTAAAATGAAAATGGGTTTTAATGTAACAATCTCACTCTTTTAAATTATATCACCTCCTAACCCATCTTCCTATGTACTGTATATTTGACAATCCGAAGCATTTTTAAAAAATCGAACGTAAATATTTGTGGTATATGTTTCATTGGCATACACTTTGTAACCCCTAGCATTACTTCAGAACCTCTATATCCAGGTAGAATTTTATTGCACTTATACAAGACACCACGTTAGGCGTTTTGGAGATATCAAAGTGGAATAGACATGCTTCCTTCAGATTTAAAATCTTTCTGACCTTTGGGAGGCTGAGGCGGGCAGATCATGAGGTCAGGAGTTCGAAACCAGCCTGGCCAATATGGTGAAACCCAGTCCCTACTAAAACCACAAAAATTAGCCAGGTGTGGTGGCGCGCACCTGTAGTCCCAGCTGCTCGGGAGGCTGAGGCAGGAGAATTGCTTGAATCCGGGAGGCGGAGGTTGCAGTGAGCCGAGATTGTGCCACTGCTCTCCAGCCTAGGCGACAGAGCAAGACTCCGTCTCAAAAAACAAAAAGCAATAAACAAAATAAAATCTTTCTGACTCTTTTTAACTTATACTTTCTTTATTGATCTACTTTATGCCTCCAATATCTTTCCAATTAAATGACTCAGTTTCATATAAAGGCCAGAGACAATGTAAAGACAAAGCGTCCTCAGGTCTTGGGTCCCCGGGCTAACCGTGGAAGCCCAGTTGAACACAGACTCCCAGGCTGACTATGGAAGTCTGACTTAAAGTCACTGGATCCTCTAAACAATGGCTCACTATTGAGACTGGAGCAAGAATTAAATTTATCAGAAAAGGGCTTACAACATATGAAAGATAAAGAATTTCAATATATGAAAATTTGTCCTAGTGTGAAATGTCTTTCTAACCATCTGTAGGCATACTATTGTCAACGCTGACTTATTTTTAGAATTTGGCAGACAAATGTGAGTTATACCTGAAGAGTTCTTCACATGGGTAACGCACCTCTCACTTTACCCCTTCACGAGACTTCCCGAGGGTGGCATCTGTGCCACTTTGGAACTGTGGCACTCTATAAAAAGCTCTGGGAAAATCCTTAATATTTTGCTATCAGATCTACTCGTCTTTAGCAGCAAAAATGGAATATGTCAGTCTTATCTGTAATCTAAAAGCTTTTTTTCCCTTCAAAGCAACTTTTCTATGTGGAGTTAAACTAATTAAAGCTACACCATTAACTCTCATCTTTTCTACTTACATTGCACAGTGCAGTGGAGTAAAGGAATTACCGATAAATTTACGAAAACATTTTTGCTCCAAAAGTACTTCTATACAGTTTTCATTACCTGCAAGAAATAAAAATAATTTAGGGAGTTTCCAAGAAAGAAATTTTGTTCAACCCAATCTGCTTTTTCATTAGATATTGAGTTTTTGGTTTATGAATTTTCCTGAATGGGCTGAACATTCATTCTCCAAGAAATAAAATTAACAAAATGCCAAAATGTTATTAACTATGTTAACAGGTGTTCTGAGACTTAATGAACAAATAAAACAATGAAGGCCATATGGTCTGGTGAAGAGAGATAGAGAAGATGACTCATTTGCAAGCAGAATATATTCTGTTTTACTCTCAGCTCTTGAAAGATAGATGCCTCACATAGGCGTGCTTCAATTTGTCCACATTTATAAGAGGAAATGTACCTTTCACCCATACAAATACTTCCACTTACAGTTATGCATTCTAACAGACACATGAAACTGATTAGTAGAAAACAGTATTTGAGATAACGCATGTGAAAAGGTTTTGACTGTAAAATACTATACGTGTTTTAATTGACCCCAAGAACAGTTCTTGGCACATCACGGGCATTCACTAAGCACTATTCAAATAAGTAGATGAATGAATATGTGAGATTATTTTCAACAAAATGGTAGGTAGTTTCCAAATCAACTGAATTTGAGTTAAGTAAGGTCGTAGCTGTCAGCTTACTTGTTATGTGATCTGAGGCAATTTACTTGGGATCTCTGAGCCTCAGTTTCTCACATATTCAAAATTGGACAAGGAATACCTGCCCTACCTATGTCACAGGATGGTGAGAACTTTACTCAATAAAGAGCCTCAGTGTGGTTTGTGACGTTCTATACAATTGTAAGACAGATCTTGCCACATGGCATTGTCTCCCAGGAAGAAGGGTGATGGTTCCCCAGCCTGACTAAGCGTTTTCTCATTACAGACCTGGTTAAAACAAAAAACAAAAACAACAATAGTCTCTGTGGTTCTCAATCATAAGGTGGGAAGGCATTGCCATTTTGCTTTGGAACACAGATTGTCCTGAAACCTCTTCTCGGTTGAACTCAGTGCTAAGTTAGTGAAAGTTCCCTTATGATCTACCTCAGAATGATGTAGCTGGGACAATTTGAAATATTAAACTACAAATCAAACTTTTCTTGTACCTAAAAAGAGAAAAGGCAATATTGCTTTTAGACAGATTAAAAAGCATATGAATTAATAAATATAAAAAAAATGGCAGTGGTCGGGCATGGTGGCTCAGGCCTATAATCCCAGAACTTTGAGAGGTTGAGGTGGGTGGATTACTTCAGGTCAGGAGTTCAACACCAGCCTGGCTAATATGGTGAAACCCCATCTCTACTAACAATACCAAAAAAAAAAAAAAAAAAAAAAAAGGACCTGCATGGTGGTGCCTGTCTGTAGTCTCAGCTACTCGGGAGGCTAAGGCAGGAGAATCGCTTGAACCCAGGAAGCAAAGGTTGTGGTGAACCGAAATCATGCCACCAGCCTGGGTGACAGAGTAAGACTCTATATATCCCTGGGAAAAAAAAAAAAAAAAAAAAAGCTGGCAGTTTCAGGCAAGCTGTATAATTTAGCCTTCCAACTAACTACATGGAACCCTCATTCAAATAGTCTCAGACACCTCAACTCTTCCAAAGGATCTAGCTTAGGGTAGCATCCACACATAGCATTCCTTAAGTGGGGACTATATGAATCCTAGTTTAAGAGTCTGTGCAGGTAGGACTGGAGATGACTGAGCTCCTTTCAATATTTCAAAGTGCCTAGTAAAAAGGAGTCTGGGAAGATGGGAGCTTGAAACTCAGTCCTGGACAAAGGCTGCACTGAAAGTGTGAACAGCTTAGGAGAAGACTGCTCCTCCTCCCCTGCCTGTACCTGGAGAGGCCTAAGAACACAGACACGTCTCATCCTGAACCCTGAGGAGAGGATCTGGTTTGCATCAGGTTTGTGGCCCGCCATTTTAATCAGCACTCTCACTGCATCCTTCTCCTCTTGTAGGTTCTCCAGTGCCAGAGAGCTCCCACAGCTTGACCCAGATGGAGGCCACCCATTAGTAGGTTAAAAAAAAATCACTATCCTCCAGTGGCAGGAAGGGAACAAAACCAAGTTGAGGAAATAGAAAATTTGGCTCTTACTGAGGCAGAATGAATGAAAAAAAGAGGACTGTGATGAAAACACAGTAAGAGTTCTTAAATTGATATAATTAGAACACACACACACACAAATGCCTTTTGTGGAACTATTAATAGTTTCTAAATTAAAATTTTAATTGACTGACTGAAAATGTAAAAATAAAATTATAGAAGCAAAGTAAAAAATATATGGGAAAATATCCATATAATCTTAGGGGTAGGAGACCTTTTCAAGAAAGACTGGAAACCTGGAAACCATAAAAAATCTGATAGTTTCAAGTACATAAAAGCTCATAATCTCTACTTGGAAAAAAACATCCTAAACAAGGAACAAAAATATTCATATTTCTAAGACATTCATATCATTCAACATTCATTCATATCACATTCATATCACTAAGACAAGGTGCTCCTACAAGCATACGAGAAAAGATAAATAGCTCAATAGGAAAAAAGTGAACAAAGGATGGAAAAAGTAATTTCCAGAAGAGGAAACACAAATAGCCAGCGTACTATTAGATAGTGAAATGCAAACTGAAACAAGAAGATACCTTTTTTGGCCTTCAAATTGACAAAAATTTAAAAGGGTGATATCATTCTGGGTTGGCAAGCGTGAGGAAAAACACCAACTTTTATACAAATGTTTGGTGGAATAATGAATTTTGATATCCTTTTTGCAAAATAATATAATTTATTAAAATTAAAAAATATATAAGCCCCCTTACTCAATAATTTTATTTCTGGAAACTTATCTGACAGATTTTATGGTACCATAATATGGACATGCACATTGCTGCATTGTTTGTAATAAGAAAAAAAAAAATCTGAATGTCAATCCACAGAAACCTGGTTGAATAAATAATAAGTTCTGGTATACATATTGCTATGAAATAATATACAACTATTACAAGATCAATCCATATTGATATATATTGACTTGTAAGAATATCTGCAATACAATTTTAAACACCAAGAAAAAAATTATAGAATGGTTGCTATTTTTTCTATAATTTCAGTTTCAAAAAATAAATACACATTCATTTGTAATTATTTATATTCTCAAAGAAAAAATTATGAAAGAGATACACAAAATTACATTAGAAAGTAGGTTTAGAAATGGAAACAATTTTACTTCAGATAGTTCTGTACGTTGGAATTGGTATAATTAGCATGCATTTTTAAATTAAAATAAGTGAAATATAAATTTTAAAATCTCCCAAATAATAAGTACAACAAAATGAATGGGGAATATGAAACATAACAAAGAAATACCAAAAGATGAATCATGCATCTACTAGTAATCAATCGTGACAGGTTATTAAATTTTATATATATATATGTGGTTTTAGTTTTATTATTTTAATCTCTTGTGGGATCCCTGGTTATATTACATAGATCAGAAACTCTGAATAAAACTGGTCATTTAAGCTTATCAGTTCTGATTACGGTTATGTGTTAATGATTAACTAAAAGGGGAAAGTGAACTTTTACTCAAGGCATCACAGCAGCTGTGGAGCGGTGAGAACACTTTGGGAGGCCGAGGCGGGTGGATCACGAGGTCAGGAGATCGAGACCATCCTGGCTAACATGGTGAAACCCCGTCTCTACTAAAAATACAAAAAACTAGCCGGGCGTGGTGGCGGGCGCCTGTAGTCCCAGCTACTCGGAGGCTGAGGCGGGAGAATGGCGTGAACCCGGGAGGTGGAGCTTGCAGTGAGCCGAGATCGCGCCACTGCACTCCAGCCTGGGCGACAGAGCAAGACTCCGTCTCAAAAAACAAACAAACAAACAAACAAACAAACAAACAAAATACACAAAAAAGATATCTTGGATGCAGAAAGATTAGAAGCCACGGTTTGCAGAATTACACAAGGCTGTCACCTCCACTGAGCTCACAGGGGTCATGGGGTAGGAAGTCTAGTGGAATCTGTCAAATGATAAGCAACTCACCATTGTAACAAGCCCAGTGCAGCGGCGTGTAGCCTTGGTTATCTTTGAAACAACAGTCCTCCTCAGAAAGAGCCATTTGGAGCAGCTCGCTCAGCCACGTGGCATGGCCACGAGCAGCTGCATAGTGCAAGGGCGTCCTCCCTCTGGAATCTTTACAGAGAATTGACACTTCTTGTTCCAGCAGCATTTGCACACATTCCTCGTGTCCTGTCATAATCTGATGCATTGCAATTAAAAACACAAAACAAACCTCAGAAGACTAAGGAAGCAAAGCAGTTGGCTAAGTGAGGCTGGGCTTAGAGCAAGTGGACATATGCCTGGGTCTTTAAGGAAGGCAGACTCTGTACTATTTCAAGGGCAGAAGTCAGGACAACCTCAGCAAAATTCATAACAGAAAAATCTGTGAACATCAGCATTTTCCAAACATCTCTTGCCTTTCCTGACAACCATGAAAGATATCATGATGTGGCCAGGTAATCCCAGCACTTTGGGAGGTCGAGGAGGGCAGATCACGAGGTCAGGAGATCGAGACCATCCTGGCTAACACGGTGAAACCCCGTCTCTACTAAAAAATTACAAAAAATTAGCTGGGCATGGTGGCGGGCGCCTGTAGTCCCAGCTACTCAAGAGGCTGAGGCATGAGAATGGCGTGAATCCGGGAGGCGGAGCTTGCAGTGAGCCAAGATTGCACCACTGCACTCCAGCCTGGGCGACAGAACAAGACTCTGTCTCAGAAAAAAAAAAAAAAAAAAAAAAAAGAAAGAAAGAAAAGAAAGATATCCTGATGCAGTGGTAAACATCAGTTTTAGAATCAGGAAGGTCTAAGTGAAATCTTGGCACCCCTGTGACAGGTCAGTTCGCCTCTCCATCCCTCACTCTATTCACCTATATATAAGAATAGTAATAACAACTTCACAGGGTGTTGTGAGGACTGAGATAACAGATGCAAAGGCTCTCAGCTTGTTGTACAGCCTACAGGAAGCAACCGAGAAATAAAAACTATGATTGTGACAATGATCACGTAGTGTTCCTCTTCTCTTCATTTATCAGTGTGCTTGGTACCAGCCCAAAACAGCAATTGTATGATTTCTGCTTGTATTCACTTAGTTTATTTGGCATGCTTTAAAAAACAGTTCAGCAGGTGCAAGTGGTCACGCCTGTAATCCCAGTACTTTGGGAGGTGGAGGCAGGAGGATCACTTGAGCCTAGCAGTTCGAGACCTGCCTGGGCAACATGACGAAACCCCATCTCGACAGAAAATACAAAAGTTAGCTGGGCATGCTGGCATGCACCTGTGGTCCCAGTTACTGGGGGGAGGCTGAGGTGGGAGGATCGCTTGAGCCCGGGAGGTGGAGGTTGCAGTGAGCTGATATCATGCCACTGCACTCCAGCCTGGGTGATAAGAGTGAGACAAAAAAAAAAAAAAAAAAACACTTCAACAGATGTGTGCAAATAATTGTACATAGGATACATATTTTGGCATTATTTGTAAGGACAAACAATTAGAAATAGCATAACTACTTAAAACCAGGTAATCATTGAAATAAACTATGACACTTGAACACAATGAGGCATTAAAAATCATGATGCAGAAAAAAGTGACATGTAAAAAGGTCCTTGATATACTAAGAGAAAAAAGCACATTCCAAATGACATCTTCAGTATTCTCTCTTTAAAATCTAAAACAAATCTATATATAGAAAGAAGATTGGAGATAATATACACCAAAAAGTGGTTATCTCCAGGAGGTATGATTACTGGTGATTGTGATTTTCTTCTCCGGGCTTTAAAAAAAATATTCTGCAAATTTTCTATGATATACATGTATTTTGTAGTCAGAAAGCAGAACCAATTTCACCAACAGTAGGTGTTCGTGAATCTATTATCACAATCTAACATGAAATCTTAAGAGCAAAACCTTCCATTATTTTGCCTTTGCCAAGGATTTTGTAATTTCTTTTGGACTGAATAAGGTTAATTGGTTATATTAGGAAACAGCCTTTTTGCTAAAAATTCATAGAAGGAAAAAAAAAGAAAACAAGCTCATTAAAAAATGGCTTGACTACAGCTGAGAAAGATGTACATACCCCTCTGTGTAAAGCTGTGCATCCTAGGATGTCAACAGTGTCTACGTTGGCTTCCTTTTCAAGTAACAACGAAACAGCATCAATATGTCCATATGCTACTGCAAGCATCAGTGGTGTTCTAGGCAGAGAGATAAAGTAGGCTTTTAAAAAGGAGATTTAAAAAAATATTCATCACTACCGGTAGGAGGACATTCTCTTTCTCTCTCTCATTCTTTTCCCCTCTCCTCTTAACAATTGCTCAATAATTTCGGAGCATCCCCAGTTTGCTATACAATATGCAGAACAAGCTATCTGCCTCTGCTCTAATGGCCACATGGAATGTTGTTGGTGGAATGATCCCTAGCGATGAGACAGGGGAAGCTTCCTTTTCAAAATATTCATGTTAATCCCATCGTTTTCAGACCCATGTAGCATTTACTAGATATCAAGGGCAGGGAGAATGTGTATGCAGAAGCCCATCCTGCTTCCATCAGAGCAGCTCTACTTTGTGGTATTCTATGTTGGACTTCTGCTAAAGATTTCATTTAAACAAAGCTTCTTTCCCTAAAGAAAAGTCTAGCAAGTCTCAGGGAAAGAATGAAGTGTTGTGATGCAAGAGGGAGGTGAGATTCTGACTATGACACTAATTCACATGCCTGGGGCTAGTCACTGCTGACTTTTGCTCTGCATTTCCTATTTGTAAGAGAAGATTAGGTGGGGAATACGCCAACAGAAGGAAATTACTTTGAAAAAACAAAGTTGAGGAAGAAAAGACATCTGAAGGATTTCAGTAATAGAGATAACCTCATGAGGTCTGTCCTATTTATTAATTAGAAAATGGCAATGGTGTAGCAGCTTCAGAAGAGGGTAAAAATGGGCGGAAAGAGGGAACAAAGGAGAGAATATAAATAAGAGCTGGGAAACATGGCCACAGCCCTTAAAAAGGTGATTCTTTCATCAAGACATGTGCACACCCACCCCTTCATGCTTTTCTTGGATATACACACTGTAACTTAAAGCCACCTCATTAGTCCAGGGTCCTGGCCCAAATATACCCCAACTTCTCAGTTCCACAGTCAGCCTTGTAATGATTTAACCAACCAGGTAGCTGTTGTGATTGAAATGTCAACCCAAGGCCACGTGTGAGCGCACTTACTGTCCTTTGGCATCTTTCACATCGACCGCCTCCGGGTTGTCTGCAATTTCCAGCAACAGCCGTAAACACAGTGTGTGACCATTAATTACTGAAAAAGAAAACAGTGTACAGTCTTTTAACAGAACAACACTACACATATCTCTCCCAAGTGACCTTTTTTTTTTTTTTTTTTTTTTTTTGAGATGGAGTCTCGCTCTGTTGCCAGCCTAGAGTGCAGTGGGGCAATGTCGTCTCACTGCAATCTCCACCTCCCAGGTTCAAGCAATTCTCCTGCCTCAGCCTCCTGAGTAGCTGGGATTACAGGTATGCACCACCAGGCCTGGTTAATTTTTGCATTTTTAGTAGAGACAGGGTCTCACCATCTTGGCCAGGCTGGTCTTGAAATCCTAGCCCCAGGTGATCCACCAGCCTCGGCCTCCCAAAGTGTTGGGCTTATAGGCGTGAGCCACCAAGTGACCTTCTGAGACAGAATCTCACTCTGTCGTCCAGGCTGGAGTGCAATGGTATGATCTTGGCTCACTGCAACCACCCCCTCCCGAGTTCAAGTGATTCTTCTGCTCAGCCTCCCAAGTAGCTGGGATTATACGCATGCACCACCACTAATTTTTGTATTTTTAGTAGAGATGGGGTTTCACCATGTTGCCTAGGCTGGTCTTGAATTCCTGGGCTCAAGCAATCCGACTGCCTCGGCCTCCCAAAGTGCTGGGATTACAGGCATGAGCCACCGTGCCTGGCCCCAAGTAACATTTATTTAGACTTCAAATCAGTGGTTTTCCATTGTTGCCACTGGATCCCCCTCAGCTTCTAGCTCAAGGTAGTTTTGGGCAGAGTGCCTCTGTGTTAATCTGTCTTCCCCCTTCTTCCCAGCAGGGTGCTTTGATCCCCACATTCCTTTTCTAGTTCCTGTGTTGAGGGTTTTTTCTTACACTTAGGGTCCTTTCTTATCTCCTGTCAGGGGACTAATAATCTCTCCCCACTAGTCAGCTCCCCTTTTTGTTCCTCTAAGTCACCAAATTCCATATAATCATCCTGTATCTACCCTGCCTCCAACGCTTTTAAAAAGAAGGAAGAAGGGAGAGAAGGGAGTGGAAGGAGATGAGGGGAGCAGGAGCAGGATGGAGGAGGAGGGAGAGGAGGAAGGAAGGAGAGAAGTGGAGGGAAGAGGGGAGAGGGGCAGCAGGGAAGGGAGGAGGGAGGTGGGGCTGCCTCTTCTCCCAGGTCGTTTTACATTCTGAGGTAGATATTCAGAAGAGGTATTCCTGCAATAGCCCTGACGGATGGGTGGTGGCAGAAAACAAAACCTCACGCCGGCAGGTTGTGCACGCTCCATTCGCTCACTGCTGAGTGAAGGTCCCTCAGCCCTGCGGTCCCCGAACCACAGCCGGCACTTTCTCTGACTTCCCAGGCGTCCTCGTGCCCGGCCGGGGTGTGACTGGGCTCCCTGGGAGCCCTTTCCTAGGCCAGGTCAGGCCTCCCCCTGCCTCTCCTCATCCAGCGGACTGAGTGGGTGCCAATGTGGGCAGGAAATGCGGCCCCCACGCGGGGCCGGCCTGGACCGGCTGGGGCGGGAGCACGGGACGCACTCCTGTGCACACCAGTACCAGGCAGCTTTAGAAGGCTGTGGTCACACAGGGGCTGGGAAGCAAACCTGTGACGATCACCTCCGGCTAAGCTGCTTTCTGCCAGGCTGTTGAATGGAAACCAAAGCCTTATGACAGGCATCGCTTCCCACTCAGGGAGTAAGATGAGCGCAACCGTGGTTAAAATTCCAAATGTGACCTTCTCTCCTCTCTAACAATGACAGTACATTGGCATTTGCCACATTATGGATGTGGAGACAGAAGGGAATAGACGCCACTATGTGAGGCTGATAAAGACTCTCCTAAGAGCTGCATTTTACAGACCTTTTATTTGCTTGCCAGCCACGAGAGAATGCTAATTTAACAATGATACATTTTTTCAGGGACAATACATACATATTAGAATTAGCTTGCATTCATCAACAGCACCCAAATGAACTACAGGAATAATATGCGCATTTTGTAGACCATTGCATTTAGCTCATTCTCAGCAACATTCCATTTGTGTATCTCGGGAGGAAATTCTGCGGATTGGAGTACAGGTAATATGTAGTTGCTGCTGCTGTTACGTCTTTTGTTCTTACAATTACACTAAATCTGCTACCATTGGTGAAATAGGCAAGAAGTTTAATGTATGGCTAAAAGGAAATGACTGGCAAAGGACTGACAGCTAAATACTGCAGACGGCAAGCTCATGAAGATGGAAAAACAGCATATTTTGACTGGTTCCTCTTTCTGTAGCAACTTAATACTCTAAATAGTCATAATCACAATAGTGCAACTGACATTTGATACTTGGCTAAACATAAGAAGAAAAAAATTATCTAACTTCATATCACCCAATGTGTTAGACAGCAAAACAGTTTCTACAGTTGTGTTTTTTTTTTTTTTTTTTTTTTTTTCCACACAGAGTCTTGCCCTGTTGCCCAGGCTGGAGTGCAGTGGCATGATCTCGGCTCACTGCAACCTCTGCCTCCTGGGTTCAAGTGATTCTCCTGTCTCAGCACCCCCACCCCAAGTAGCTGGGACTACAGATGTGCACTACCACACCCAGCTAATTTTGTATTTTTATTAGAGACGGCGTTTCACCTTTTTGGCCAAACTGGTCTGGAATTCCTGCTGGGATTACAGGCATGAACTGCCACGCCCAGTCCCTCAGGGAAATTTAAGTTCCCCTGAAGTTTGTAGCCAAACTTAAATTCTCATTGGCTTCCTACACACTACATTTTTTCCCCCAAATTGTCTTCTAGCAAAAAGATGAGAACATCTTTAGCTCTGCTGCCAAGTTCAGCTTTTTCTCAGACCAGCTCAGCCTCTCCCTGGCTGTGAGTGACAACCATTTTTCACACGACTCAGAGACTACAGCTGTCACTCCCACTATCTGTGCCAAAACCTCTGATACTCATCCTGGCTCTTGCTCCTCATAGTGCTCCGAGGATTTGAAACTCAAAATATCGCCTCTCAAAAGAGTTGAAAAAGATTTTGGGTAAGCAGATCCTCAAAGCACACGCTAAAGCTTCTGCACAGTAGACATTTTGTGAACGGTCTGGTGACAGTGTCTTTTTAATGAATGAGAGGAGGAAAATTCAAGCTGAGTGAGTCTTCTTGACCACTAGGGGGCTTCATTGGACCACAACCCATATCACACTGGCAAATGAGTGTAAATGCTTGTTCTTCATTGTTTACCTGTTTATAAGGGTGATTTTCCACCATCAAAGTAGGCCCTTTGTTATTGTCAGGAATTATATAATAACGAAAATAGGATGCTTCTCTTAATAATAAGCAACTAATCTTTAAAAAAGGAGGATAAAATTTGAATTTTATAATAATAAGAAGAATGGCTGTGGAGCAAAAAGACCAAATGGGATGAGAAATAAGAATTTATAATTCAACCACACCAACTATTACTAACCCTATGGCTAAAGTTTTTTTTTTCCAGCAACAATCATTTCCAGGTAAATAGGCAACAATCAGGTTTTTTCAACCTCTGTATTGTTTTTCTTCAGTGGCTTGGAAATTCAGGAACGTAGATGGAAATGGTTCTACAAGGTCTATCATTCTGGGAAAATTTTCCCAAGTAACAAGAATCATAAAGTCTTTTTTGAAAAAGTATCTTCACTTATTTGCTTCCTCAATACACCCATTTCACCAAGTAAGACAGTTATTTCTCTTTACAAAATGTTATCCACTACCCTAATCAAAGGCTGATATCACTGAATTTCCTGAGCTCAAAGGTATCTATGCCTTAGCTGAGCTAGACCTTCCATATTACCCTTATGTCTGTGTATATATCTAGAAGTGTCCTGACACAGTTTGTCATGGGCATGGGAGAAAATCTCAGAAAAGGCAAATGACTTCCTTTTTGATATATACATGTGCTTTTAAAGCATCTTGATTTTTACATCGATGTGAAAAAAAGCTAAGTAACATCATTTAGGCTGGCAGAATGATGTACTGATTAGATTGCTGCCTTATGATTCCTTATATGAAATAGCCCTGAATACATTAATATGAATATGAAATAGCCACAAAACCTGCTACTGATTTTGTGCTTTCAAATACTGTTTGATTTTGATGTGTTTTGTTCTATGTAACTTATTCTGAAGATTGCATTACACCTTGCCCTTTGTTCAGAATGTTTTGTGGTAGCTTTTAGCCAAAAGTTCTGAACTCTCCTTTGAGTTAAGAAGGCCAGAGCACCTGGCCAGAGAACATCAATCACCTCCAAGAGGATAGCAGGCCAAAAGCATTTTGGAAGTGTGGAAGTATGTCCCATGTGGAAAGAAAATTGATATTATTTTAAAAACTGGGATGAAAGAAGATGCTGCTTTCCTTCTATTAAAACTTATGAACAAGCCACAAAACTAGGATAATCGGATCCTTGACAAGACCTACCTGAGGCATGAAGTGGGGTTCTTTTGGTTACATTGTCTTTCACAAAGATGGACGCGCCCTGATTGATAAGTGCTTCCACACATTCCGTGTGTCCTTTAAAGGCAGCCAGATCCAGAGCAGTGCGGCCTTTCTCATCCCTGATGTCCAGGTCCACCAGCGACTGCAGAAGGACTTCCAAGGCTTGATGGTGCCCATTGTAGGCCTGCAAAGAAGAAACCAATGGCTCCCATGCTTGCTCGCTCACCTCAAATCCCGCCACAATCCACAGGAGGGGCTGGGCTTCCTGGGCCATGGATAGAGACCACTCCCAAGAGCATGTCAGAAAAACACTTGGAATAATTATTAAAACACAGGCAAGCTGGAGAGTTAGACTGAAACACTATAACACACAAACCTCATAGTTCCATATGAGTTTCATGTTCTCTTTTGTCACATAATTTGCTCCAAAGGCACTGAATGTATTAATGTATTCTTATATTTATATCTACTGATCTAATTGTCTAATATAAACTAATAGCTGAATGAATTACCATATTCTTTTACCTGTCGGTTCAGTCCTAAACATATTGGCATAATCAGAATTTTTTTCCCAGGAGTCTTTTCTGATAACAAACCTGGGGAAAAAAATTACCAAAAACATATGGACTTCAAGATACAACAGGGGCATATAGACGTTCTGTTATAGGCCAACTCTTTACTAATTCCTAACTGTGTGACCTTAGGTGAGTTTCTTAATTTCACTTAGAGTTTGTTTCTTCCTCTATAAGATGAGAGTAATCAGAGCTGCCTCCTAGGGTTGCTGTGAAGATGAAATTGCATAGGCTTTGCATAATATCTTGCATGTAGCTAGTGCTTTTCTCCTTTATTTCTTCCCTTGATTATAATGAAAAGCATTTCATTATAGAAACAATTATGGAAATATATTCCATGTAGCAGCACTAAGTTCAGACCTTTTATGAGGTCCTAAGCTATGTTAAGATTAAGAGGCTTGTCAGACACAGTGGCTCACGCCTATAATCCCAGCCCTTTGGGAGGCTGAGACAGGTGGATCACTTGAGGTCAGGTATTCGAGACCAGTTTGGCCAAAATAGTGAAACCTCATCCCTACTAAAAATACAAAAATTAGCCAGGTGTGATGGCACATGCCTGTAATCCCAGCTACTCAGGAGGCTGAGGCAGGAGAATTGCTTGAACCTGAGGCAGAGGTTGCAGTGAGCTGATATCATGCCACTGCACTCCAGCCTGGGTGACAGAGTGAGACTCTGTCTCCAAAAAAAAAACAACAAAAAAAGAGACTTCATACCACCAAAACACAAAACTAAAAGTCTGAAAGATAATTTTTATTGCGTCTGTAAGTTTAAAAATGTATTAGCACCTCCCCGCCCCCACCTCTCCACACACAGGCAAAGGTACACTGAAAATAACAAGGGAGCTAAGGTTATATGGGGTGAAAACGGGGATGGGCGGCATGGTCAAGAGCAGCTGAGAAAACTGTTCATTGGTGGCCTGACTCTGAAACTACAGGTGATAGTTTAAGAGAATATTTTGAGAAATGGGGCACATTCACAGGTTGTGTGGTAATAAAAGACCCCCAAACAAAATGTTCCTGGGGCTTTGGTTTTGTGATCTACTCTTGTGTGGAAGAGGTGAATGCTTGACCACATAGGGTTGATGAGCATGTAGAGGTACCAGAGAGCTATTTCTAGGGAGGATTCTGCAAAGTCTGCTGCCCAGCTAACAGCGAAGAAAATTTTTGTTGGTGGTATTAAAGAAGATATAGAGGAATAGAATTTGAGAGACCATTTTAAAAGGTATGGCAAGACTGAAACCATAGAAGTTATGGAAGACTGGCAGATTGGAAAAAACAAGAGGATTTGCTTCTGTAACTTTTGATGATCATGCTACAGTTGATAAAACTGTCATTCAGAAATACCACAATATTAATGGGCATAACTGGGAAGTGAAAGAGGCCCATTCTATACAAGAGATGTGGTCTGCTGGATTGCAGAGAGGTTGTGGAGGTGGATCTGGCAATTTTATGGGTGGTGGAGGAAACTCTGGAGGTGGAGGAAGTAATTTTGGCTGTGGTAGAAACTTTGGTGGAAGAAGAGGCTATAGTGGTGAAGCTGGTGGCAGCAGAGACAGTTATGGAGGAGGTGCTGGTGGGTGTAATGGATTTGGAGGTTATGGTGGCACCTACGATGGTGGTCCTGGTTCTAGTGGTAGAGAGGGCTATGGTGGTGGTAGACCAGGATATAGAAACCAAGGGGCTAGATACGGTGGTGGGGGATATGATGGTTACGATGAAGGAGGAAACTTTGGTGGTGGTACCTGTGGTGGTGGTGGGAACAATAATGATTCTGGAAATTATAGTGGGAGACAGCAATCAAATTTTGGATCCATGAAAGAGGGTAGTTTCGGTGGAAGAAGCTCAGGCAGTCCCTATGGTGGTGGTTATGGATCTGGTGGAGGAGTAGTGGATATGGTAGTAGAAGTTTCTAAAAACAGCAGAAAAGGGCTACTGTTCTTAGCAGGAGAGAGAGCGAGGAGTTGTCAGGACAGCTGCAGGTTACTTTGAGACAATCTTCCCAAATACATTACAGGAATGGTAAAAATCTGCCACAGAAGGAATAATCATCCAGAGTCAGAAAAGTTACTGCAGCTTAAGCAGGAAACCTTTCTTGTGCAGGACTATCACAGCCACAGTTTGCAAAAAGTCCAGCTATTAATTAATGCAATGTAATACCATTTAGATATACATTCCTGAGGTCTTTTATTTGCTGTAGCTTTATTTTTTTCTTTTTCTTTTCAAATTACACCAGGTATATTGTCCTATAAATTGGGGTAGTGGTATGAGGATTAAAAAATTAAGGCATTTTAAATTTTCAATATTTGTGTAGTTCCGTTTTTCTACATTTTAGTACAGAAACTTTAACAAAATGCAGTTTCGAAGGTGTTTCCTTGTGAGTTAACAAGTAAAGAAGATCATTGTTAATTACTATTTTGTATGAATTGTGTTAAAGTTAACTGTAAAGAAACAACTGCTGACTTACAGTTTAAAGGGAATCTATTCTCCCCATTTCCAAACCATGATTTGAATGGGCACTGACAAGTGGAGAGAACAGATATTAGTATGTTTGCAATGTGTGTTTTAGATAAATCGGACTGGGTATTTAAATTAGCATATTTGTGAATTTAATAGCATTAAGATTACCTTCAAATGAAAAACAAAAACTCAGAATTCAAAAAAAGAAGAAGAAGAAAAGAAAAGCCTGATTCCAGTGTCTTCAGCAACCAAATCTCCTCTTATGTCACCTGCACTTTTTATTTTTCTACTGCAGCTATTACTCAAGACACAATTTGTTTGAAAAAAGGCTCAGCATAGACAAAAGACTAATTTCTTTAATATATAAATAACTCTTGGAAACCACTTTAAAAACTAGGAAAATATGCATAAGGCATGAAAAGGCAGCTCACAGAAAAAGAAATATAAAAGGTCAATAAATATGTGAATATGTGAAGAAATAAGCAAATTTTTAAAGTACGATTTTTCAACTACCAGATTGGCAATGATTAAAGTTTGGTCATGCCCAGTATTAGGTAAGACACTGAAAAAAGCAATCATACACTCTGTTGGTGAGAGTATAGATTGGTGTGACATTTGTGGAGGGTGGTTTAACACAATCTATCAAACTTTTTAAAAAGAGAAACGAAGTTGCAAACAATACGTAAAGCATGACCTCATTTATATACAAAGCAAATATATCATATATATATAGACTTTATATTCATAGAAGACTTGTACAAAGATACAAAAGAAGCTATCAATGGTAGTTATCTCCACAACCAGGAAGTAGGGTAATAAACACATGGACTTATTTTACCTTATCTTTTAAAATATGATTTGAATGTTTCTTCCTGAGTGTGTGTTAACAATGACAATAACAAAACTGGATTGAAAAGGAGACATAAGAATTAAGAGTACAGATACATTAAACATTTTTTTCTCATTACATTATTTTTGTGAATGATTTTGATTATGTTACATATTAAACCTATATATCATTTATAACAGGTAGTATAACAACTCATTCTGATGAATCCCAAAAGTATATCCCAGTCCCACTTCTCCCTTGACTTCTCAACTGCCTACTGATGCTCCCACTTGAATGTGTAATAGGCATCTCAAACCAAAATCTCCCTCCCAAAACTTGCTCCATCTGCAGCCTTTACCATCTCAGTAAATGGCAACTTTATTCTTCTAGTTGTTCAGGCCCCAAACCTTACAGTTGTCTTTGTCTTCCCTACTGTTAAACCCAGAGTTTTGCCTTGAACAAGGAAGGGCTCTGGGATAATAGGGCCAATGGATGTTGAAAAATAGCCCTTCCCCTCCTTGCTGCCCTAGTATAGGGAAGTATCTGTGAAAGCAAGGGACACATTTGCGAACTCACACAGAGGTGTCATTAGGTTCTCAGGTATCTGGAAGGAATCTGGTCTAATTCTCACAAAGTGCTGTGTCAATGCCAATTTCAGGGCTCATCATTTCTATTCTATCTTTAAAATACATCCAGAATCTGTCTACTTCTCGCTGCATCACCAACCTGTTTTGCCAGGATTACAGCAAAAGCTTCCCTTCCTATCCTTGTCCCATTGCAATCTGTTATTAATGCAACCATTGGGTGAAATCTTTTAAATTCAAGTTGGGTCACATCCCTCCTTGCTTAAAACTAGCCTATGACGTCTTCCCTCACTGATACCAACATCCAAAACTTTCCACGACCGATCAGGCCCCCAGAATCTGGCCTCCCACTCCCCTCAGCTTCAGCATGTCCCCTCACTCACTCTGTTCCAGCTGCACCAGCCTCCCTCTCTAGTTAAATAGCTGCATGTCCTGCTCTGGGCCACTGCATCTGTACTTTCTGCTCCCTCTGTCTGGAAAGCTCTCCCAGTAATTCTGCTCAAATATCACCTTATCAGGGGGGCTTCCCAGAGGAGCCCATGTAAAATATAAAATAGGCTCTGCCCTCCACCTCACACATACCCCCAGATACTCTCCACCCCACTAATCCTGCTTTCTTCTGCTTCATAGCACAAAACAGATATCAATGGATATCTGTTACATATCTATTGATTTGCTTATTGTCTGTGATTGAAGGGACTTAATGTGGGTTGTTCCTGCTGTATTCTAGAATCATGCCTGGCACACAGTAGACACTCAACACTTATTTGATGGATGAATGAATGAATGAATGAATATAATGACTACTATATTTATTACTATTTGTGGTAGAAACATATTTTTTAAATAGCAATTATTTTTTGAGGGTTTTTTATGTGCTGGGCACTATTTCAAACATTTTAACATAAATCCCAAACATCTTTTCTTATAGATGAAAAAACCAAAACAAGCAATGTTAATTATCTTGTCCAAAATCACTTAGTTAGTAAGTGATAAAATCAGGATTCTGAACCCAGAATCTGTCACTACTAAAACTCATGCTTTTAGGCGCCATCTTACAATTTTCCCCAGTAACTCCATTTAGTTGACTTCCAAACAAAATAGTCTTGTCTCTATGTGGAATAGAGACAAAATAATGGTGACAGAATTGAATAACAAATATTGAATCAGAAACCTAAACCCTTTCTATAGAAGGCTCAACACAGAAATGCAGTGGCTTGAGCGGAGCTATGAAGTGAGAAGGTACACTTCCGGGACTAACCTTTAGACTCATGCTCTTCTACTACACACACTGCCTGGCTTGAGACAGGAGAATACATTTGTAAAATACATTGCTAATACGTATGTCTAACTTTCTTATCTGTACTTGTTATGCAAACCATAGCTGCACAGGATAGTAAGCCTCTATTCTAACTCAAACTCTGAAGCAATAGCTAACTTTTATGGAGCACTTGCTGTATGTCAGGCAGTACTGGGCATGCATTGCCTCACTGAATTCTCACAACAACCCATGCTTTGCTCCTGTTATTCCCATTTTGCCCAGGATGACACAGAAGGGCAGAGATGACACCCAGTTCTCCCATGGTTACACAGCCTAATGTGGAGGAGCTGGGTTTCAAAGGTGGACCAGGCTGACTCCCGGAGCCCAAGCTGTGAGGCTTTTCACTAGCGAATATGGAAAGGGCGCAACATGACCATAGGCTACATGTTCCCTTAACCTTTTATTATAGGAAATTCCAAACATAAGCAAATAATAGAGGATGGTATAATGAATTGCCATATACCTCTCACACAGTTTGGGTCATGAACAGCTCAGGGCAGAGGCGATTTCTTTTTTCTTTCTTTCTTTTTTCTTTCTTTCTTTCTTTCTTTTTTTTTTTTTTTTTTTTGAGCTGGAGTCTCATTCTGTCACCAGGCTGGAGTGCAGTGGCACCACCTCGGCTCACTGCAGCTTCCGCCTCCTGGGTTCAAGCGATTCTCCTGCCTCAGCCTCCCCAGCAGATAAGATTACAGGTGCACACCACCATGCCCAGCTAGTTTTTTTTATTTTAATTTTAATTTTGTATTTGTAGTAGAGATGGGGTTTCACCATGTTGGCCAGACTGGTCTCAAACTCCTGGACTCAAGGGATCCACCTGCCTTACCCTCCCAAAGTGCTGAGATTACAGGCATGAGCCACCACACCCAGCCACACAGGTGATTTTAAGCCAACTCAGGAGCACTTCATGTAAAACTTGAGATAAGAGGAGGGCCTACATCAGTGTGTACATCAGGCTACGACACTTGACTCCAGGCTTGAGTCTGTCACTTAAACTTGGACTTAACTTGCTTAAGTTAAAGAGACCTAATACTAAAATCAAATGGAGTGAACCATGCTGGCAATTAGGAAAACTTTAAAATTTCAACCCATACTTTCTTCTATAGCAGGCACTTGAAAACCCTCTTAAAGACAGAATGGTTGAGAGGCCAGATTTATCTATAGCAGAGGTGTCCCATCTTTTGGCTTCCCTGGGCCACGTTGGAAGAACTGTCTTGGGCCACACATAAACCACATTAACACTAATGATAGCTGATGAGCTTTTAAAAAATCGCAAAAAGAATCTCATCATGTTTTAAGAAAGTTTACAAATTTGTGTTGCACCGCAATCAAAGCCGTCCTGGGCACATGTGACCCTTTGGCCAGGGGTTGGACAAGTGTGATCTACAAAATTTACTTTGTTTCTTTATCTAGTTTGTAGCTCCTGAATTTTACTATGCATAAAGTAAAGCCTTCACTAGAAGTATTAAACATTTTAAATTGTTTCAAGCAACACCTTTAAAAAACCTTATTAGGTAACAATTACTTCTTAAACGTGATTAATTTTTCCAGACCGTTTAAGATAGGAACTAAGGACAATGAGGGGAAAGAATTGGGATCTCAACAGAATCCATGAGAACAATGGATCTGTCTGAAAGTCTTGACAGCTGGAGCCTTTCATTTGCATAACATTGTTTCTTAATTTAATATTTTCAAGTGGATGAAATGCTTATGAAATTCACTGGGCCAATAACCCTGGAGATTTGAATCATTCGGCCAGGAAATAGTAACTCAAGGCAGGTCAGGTTTCTGGTAGCAGTCAAGGTTTGGGGGCATCTGGTTCCATTACACTGCTAGAGTGCTTCCACATAAGAAATTATGTGCCTTGGGTTTTATCAAAGCAAGTAAGAAATTATGTGCCTTGGGTTTTATCAAGTTAATTGCCACCGAGGCCCCTAGAGAGGGTGATGGGCATACCTGTGGAGTCCTTAAAGCAAATAATTTGTTTTAAGTGTTAGTATTTAGAGAGAAAGAATAAAATGACTTTAGAAGGAATCCACTGTAATCACCCTGATCGAAGTCATGGTCATCATCTCTTGCCTGGTTTGCCTTGCTTCTGCTTTCATTCCCTTGGAATTTTGACTCAACATAGAAACTAAAGTGATCCTTTTAAAACAAAAGTCACATCATACCAATCTGTTTCCTCAAAACCCTCCTAAGAGTTTTCTATTTTGTTCAGAGTAAAAGTCCCCGTGAGATCTGTGGTGGCCCCCCAAACACCTGGCTCCCTCAATAACATGTAAGACATTGCCCCCAGCTACTCTCTCCTTACCACTCTGCTCCAGCCACAGTGGCCCCTTTCCTGTTCTGTGGACATGCCAAGCATGCGTTCCCCCAGGGACTTTGCGTTCTGCCCACAACACTCCTTCATTAGATATCAACATGCGTAGCTCTTAAGGTCTCTGTACAAATACGAGATTCTGTGCTACATAAAATAGCACCCTGGCCAGGTGCAGCAGCTCATGCCTGCAATCCCAGCTACTCAGGAAGTTAAGACAGGAGGATCACTTGAGCCCTGGAGTTTGAGACCAGCCTGGGCAACACAGTGAGACCCCAACTCTTAAATAAATATATAAGCATCCTGTTTGTCACTTCAATACTTTCTATCTCCCTGATCCCATTTCATTTTCTCTGTAGCATCTGCAGCACTTATTACCATCTGTCATATTACCATCTGTCATTTCCTCACCTGTTTGTCTCCCCTAGACTGGATACTCTGCAAGGGCAGAGGTGGGGTTTTGTTCACTGCAATATCTCCAGCTACGAAAACAGTGCTTGGCACTATTCACAGTCAGTGTATGTTGGATGAAAGGATGATGTTAATAATGATGTTATATGGTGTTAGTAATGATGACGATGAAGCTAGCTCATGGCACATACGTGTGCCAGGCACTGTTCTAATTGTGTTACATCCATTAACTCATGCCATCTCCACAATGAGGTATTGCTATTCTCATATCATGGGTAGGGACATTGAGACATAAGAGATGAGGTATTTGGGTTAAGATCACACAATAAACAATTCAATAAATTAACAAGTTGGAATGGGTCTTTGAGATGCTTAACTCATTTCCTTTGACTTACAGGTGGGGAAACCATGTCTAGATGAGTTGCTAATGAAAAGAATGGCAGCTGAGACCTCCACTTAATGTATCTTTCCTGGGCCTCTGTCAGCTGCAGAACTACCAAAGCCCACCTCTTTTAAATGATATCAGCACCCTATCTTTACACAGCCAGCAACCCATGGAGTTTAGCAGAGTACACAATAAGCACTCAACAAATACAGTGTGGAAAAAAAAAAAAAAAAGAAGAGGAACGAGAGATGATAGAGTTTTCGGAAGCCAAGAAACTCTTCTCAGATTAGTAGCAGGCTTGGCAATGTAGTCAAATCCACTTTCTTGGGGCCTGAGAATTGCATCTGAGATAACCCTCCATATAGCACTAACTGTCCCTAGAGAATGTTTGTGAGTGCTCAGCTTTGGGGCAACTTCCCTAGGCACAGCAAATGGTTGGGCAGGGATTCTAGCAAGCAACCTGTACTAAGGGCCAACTGGCATGAAGCTTTATATGTATAAATATCCCACTATTCATCCACCTTTTCCACCTCCAGGAACAAAGACTGATGCACATTTCACCCTGATTTCACTAGACTCAAAATGCATGTGTGTATGAGTGTGTAGTGGGTGTGTTGGTGGGTGTCGTCAGCAGGTGTGCTGTGAGTATGTGGGGAAACAGGCAGTGAAGGGAAGATTCCGCACATACGGTCAGTTCTGGATACTCCCACTCCTTGTGTGATGGCCTTGTCTCCTCTCTCCTTGCCTGACCACCTCTGCATGTCAATTAACAAAACACTCCTCTCTTCTCTCCAAAATCTCCATGTCAATTTTTCATCAGAACGACACTGAAGAAGTGCTTATGTACATATGGCATTAAGTGAAATGTCATAAACACAGTTAAACAAAGAGACCCAGCCCCATCCCATTCTTCTTGGCGTCCTGCCCCTGGGTTTTACTAAGCAAAGAAGCATCCAAACACCATCTTTGTGGCCTCACAATTCAACAGCACCAAGGGCACGTGAGCGCTTGGGCAGGTGAGCTGACTGTTGCGGGGTGTGGCTGCCAGTCAGCAGGGTTCCTAGGGAGCAGCTGCTGGTGGCCAACTCTTAGCAGGTCACCATCTGAGACAGAGTGGTGGGTGCACTTCGCACCTTGGTCACGCCCATGAAGAGTCTGGGGATCATCACTCTGAGCTGTTGCATTTGCCTTCAGTTACTGGGATGAGGAGAGGAAGTGTTACTGGTGAGAAAATACCTCTTCCCTCACCTCCCAGATCTCATCCAGTACAAGAATCAGAGCCTCAGACTTCCTTGGAGACCCTGATTTCAAGTGCAGGCAGAAGGTCGCAGCTGCAGCTCTGCATGTGCTCATCTTGCTCTCATCAGTTTGTGCTCAAACATCCTGCAAGTTTTTAACTGTGGTATTCAGTGAGCCATAGGTTTTCCACTTGTATATTGTTATCTCTAATCAAATCTCTTAAACTGAAATGTATCCTTTGAATTTTAAAGACTGTTAAACTTTATAACAAGAATAAAGGGTAAGGCTTTAGGTGCATTATCTCTTTTCGTTTGCCCTCACGTTACAGATGGGGAAACCGAGCCTCAAGACAGGGTAAGTCATGTGTCTAAGATCACCAGCAGATGAAACTGGGATTGGAAGGCGAGGCAGTCTCTCTCCACAGCCTGTGCCTTTAACTATGGACTACTTTCATTATCACTCATCGCTGTGTTACTACGCTTATGTTTTAAAAGCAGTATAGTTTTAGGAATGCTTAGGTTCTTTTTGTAACAGGTGAAGCTTCCTCATGGCATCTCACTTACAGCTAAGTGGAGTGGACTCTTAGTAGCACCAGAATCTGATTCTTCAAACCCACTGTTTGTTCTTTCCAAAAGCTGTGGAGACAAAAAACAAACAACAGTACGTGAGTCCAAATTTTGCAAAATGTTGGCAAAAATGAGAAAAGAGGCTTCAGAAACTTGAGAAGTTATGCAGTTTATCAGTAATATAAAAATCTGATATAACATATCTAAAACAAACGTGCTAACAGAATATTTAAACTTCTAGATCACCTCAGCACTTGAATGAGGAAAATAATTCACGTTATATCCATTTTCACCTAGCAAATTGATAATAATGAAAAAAATAAGACCTCATATTGATTCTACTATCAAACACACATTTACTGCAGATAGTGTGGATAGCGTTGAAAAAGACAAGACTCCTGCTCTCATGAAGCTGACATTTTGGAAAAAACGAAGCATAGACAAATAAATACACAAATAAGAAAACATTTGGAAGTGATCCATGCTGTAATGAGAATAAAATACAGGGATGTGATATGGAGTGACTGAGAGGCTACTTTACAGCAGATGGCCAGGCAAGGCCTTCTCCAAGGAAGTGACACTTCAAGTGAATCCTAAATAAGAAGAAGAATTAAACCAGATAAAGGTGTGGCAGGAGAGTATTCAGGAATAGGAAATAGTCAATGACATGCATCAAGACAGGACAAACATGGTAAGTCAAGGAATGGAAAGACCAGTGTCACTAGGGCATGGTGTTAGTGAGGGTGGAAGGAAAATGACATTCTCATAGACCTTGGTGGGAGAACAAATTGTTAAAACCTTTCTGGTTTCCTAGCAAGCAGACTCAGAGATGGGAGAGAAAAAAAAAGAAAAGAACACCTTCTGGGCAATTAGTACGTATCTTTTGAATCTAGGAATTCTATCCTAATAAATAATTAGACGAGTACACAATGGTGCATATGTAAGGAAATGCATTCATACAATAAATACTCAGTGAATGATTACCATGTATCCTGACACTGTTCCCTGTGCTGATAATTCAATAATTAACCAAGTATTAAAAATCCATGCACTGGCCGGGCGCGGTGGCTCAAGCCTGTAATCCCAGCACTTTGGGAGGCCGAGACGGGCAGATCACAAGGTCAGGAGATTGAGACCATCCTGGCTAACACAGTGACAAAAAACTAGCCGGGCGTGGTGGCGGGCGCCTATAGTCCCAGCTACTCGGGAGGCTGAGGCAGGAGAATGGCGTAAACCCGGGAGGCGGAGTTTGCAGTGAGCTGAGATCCGGCCATTGCACTCCAGCCTGGGTGACAGAGCGAGACTCCGTCTCAAAAAAAAAAAAAAAAAAATTCATGCACTGATAATTCCATAATAAACCAAGTATTAAAAATCTATTTTCCTATGGCAGAGTGGACATACAATAAAAGAAGAAGTTTCATAGTTGAATACAAAGTGCAAGGTGCTATGGCAGAGAAGGAAGGTACAAAGAGCTCGAGGGGAAATTAGTTTGTAAACTTTATGTAGGGTGATTAGGGAAAGCCTCACTGAGCTCAGGAGTTCGAGACCAGGCTGGGCAAGATGGCAAAATCCCATCTTTACAAAAAAATACAAAAATTAACCAAGTGTGGCGGTACACACCTATAGGAGGCTGAGGTGGGAGGATGGCTGGAGCCCGGGAGGTGGAGGTCGCAGTGAGCTGAGACTGTACCACTGCATTCCAGCCTGGGCAATAGAGCCAGACCCTGTCTCAAGAAAAAAAGACATCTTAACCAGGAAGTTGCTGGATACATGGGTTTGAAGTTCAGAGTATTTAAAGTCATAAGATTGGATGAGATCAACAAAGGAGTACACAAAGAAGAAACGGGGTCCCAGGACTGATGCCTGGGGCACCCACCACTAAGAGCTGGAGAGATGAGGAGGAACCAGCAGGAAGACTCAGACTGAGCAGGCGAGCTAGAAGGAAAACAAGAACATGAGGTTCTGGAACCAAGTGAAGAACGAGTTTTACGAAGAGAATGAGCAGTCATGTCAAGTGTCATCACAGATCAAGGAAAATAAGGCCTGAGATTTTTGTTTTTTTAAGAGACAGGGTCTCGCTCTGTTACCCACGCTGGAGTGCAGGGGTGTGATTTTGGCCCACTGCAGCCTCAACCTCCCAGGCTCAAGGGATTCTCCCACTCCGCCCGAGTAACTGGGACTACAGGTACATGTCACCATGCCTGGTTAATTAAAAAAAAATTTTTTTTTTTTTGGTAGAGACAGGGTCTCACTAAGTTTCCCAGGCTGCTCTCAAACTCTTGGGCTTAAGCAGTACTGCCGTCTTGGCCTCCCAAACTGCTGTGATTACACAGGCATGAGCCACCGTGTCCAGCCACGTCTGAGAATTGATCACTGAGTTTAGCAACATGAGGCCTGAGAACTGACCACTGTGTTAGCAAAATGGAGGAGGCTATTACTGACTCTGATGAGAGCCATTTATTACATTATTTATGTGAAAAAAAATAGAAAAAAAAAAAAACTAGCAATAGCATAGGTTAAATAAATTATAGAGGTATATATTATACTTTCAGATAAATTGTTCCCCTTTATCTTGCTTTGAAGCTCTTTATTTTTATTTTTTTAAATAGAGACAGGGTCTCACTCTGCCACCCTGGCTGGAGTGTGGTGGTGTGAGCATAGCTCACTGCAGCCTTGAGCTCCTGGGCTCAACTGATCCTCCCGCCTCAGCCTCTGGAGTAGCTGGGACTACAGGCACAAGTCACCACGCCTGGCTCTTGAAGCTTTTCTTTGTCTAGTGACACATCCAAAAGGAATGCAAATCCTGTATCCAAAGCCTCGATATGTGCCATGATGGTCATCAACACCCAACTCCAGCTTCCTGATTGGTGGGCTTGGGCTGCCCTACATTACAGAGGCTGGACAGCTAAACACCACATTTCCTAGACTCCCTTGAGCTAGAGTTCCAGAAGTGATTTCAGCTCTTCCAGTTAGACGCATGAACTTTTCTTTTTCTTCACTGCCTCTTTGATCAGGTATATATTAAAAATAAGGTGTCCAAAATGATATCATCTTTATGAAATAAACACATTTAAAAGCTTATGCAGCAGGATTACTTTCCTCTGTGGTAGCTTTCTTTTCTGCTGGCTTCTTTCAAGTTGCTGTTTTCTTGGTAGCTGCTGCCTTTTTTCCCACCAGAGGTTTCCTCTGCTTCTTAACACCAACAGTCATTTTTTCCTCTCTTTCCTACCACAGGCTTCTTCCTGCAACCCCCCTTCTCATCTGATTTAGCCTCTAGGGCTAGTGCTGCTGCTGCTGTTGCTACTGCTGCAGCTACTGCTACCTTATCCCCCAGAGTTTGTGATTCTTGGCCTGGCAAAGCATGGTGTCCTGACACATGTGTTTGCATATGGGTTTAGCTTTAACATGAGTTTCAGTGGGTTCTTTGGGACTCTGCAATGAATCTGCTTGCCTGCTGCTTAAAGTGCTCTTTGGATCTCCGGGCTTTTCAAGCTTTTGCTAAGGTCTGTGTTGCTCATCTTGTGCATGGGAAGATTTTCCTGAGGGAAGCAGCTTTATGCCTAGTGCCATATAATTCATCTAACTTCCAGAAAGCACTTTCAGTCCAATGCAGAAACATCCCACATGCCCACCAGGAGCAAGTTTCAAAACGTTCTGTTTTCTTACATTAAGCAGAGTCATTCCAGGGATGTTTCTGAAGGCCTTCATGACACCACTGTCCTCATTATAGATGATGCAGGGTGTCCGGTGTCAGATACAAGGATGGTTTATCATTTTGTCCTTGCCAGCTCTTATTTGCTAAGAGGCACAGACCTTTTCGATATCATTCCAGGTTTTAAGTTTCTTATGCAGCAAAACAGCCTCCTGGGTCTTCTTGTAGCCTTCAACTTTATCTTCAATCACCAAAGGAAGTTCAGGAACTTCCTCAATACAATGACCTTTAGACATGACCAGCATTGGTAAGGCTGAGGCAGCTGGGCAGAGCAAATGGCATATCATTTTTGGGTTGTGTTCATTCTACAGTGCCAATGGCACCAGGTTTTTGTTGGTGCAAACATGCAGTCTTCATGACCCATATTTCCAAAGGCACCCTAGCCAGAACAATGAGTCCCATCACCTCAGATGCTGGGTACTGGAGCCACAGCTCTGCCAGTACCCTAAAACTTCTCACCCTACCATGGCATGTACTCATCCACTGATAGCAGTAGACTCCAAAAAGGGAGAGTTATCTGGCAAAAACGTCATTTTGCCTGCTGTGTTCAAGCCTGCCTTTCCACCAGATATTGTGAACTTTGTTCACACCAACTTGTACAAAAAAACAAAGAGCCCTATGCTGCCTGTGAATTAGCAGGTCATGAGAACAATGCCTTTAGAAGACAGAAGTGAGGCAGAGAAAATCTGATTTCCAATGGTGAGCACAGTTATGAAGACTTTGTCTTTTAGCTTCCGACGTACAGGCCATGAGTTTAGTGAGGATAGAGAAGCAAGACACAGGGATGCAGGACATTCATTTTTTTGGCAGTGTGGATCAAGCCAAAAAGCTGTGTGACTCTTGAGGCAATATTAGTGGGGGTGACAAGACTGTCTCGAACATCAGCTAGGGTGATGTGTCTATGTGTCTATGGAATCAGTCATTCCAGTGGCTGCTTTCTGATTCCTTATCTTCCTAATCATGGGGCAGAGGTAGCCCCCTGACAGTCCAGTTCATCAGTTCAGGCTTATTTCTGGAGGCCCACGTAAAGGCCACTCTTTTAGATCTTCCAATAATCTTGTAAACACTGATTTTTAAAAATAAAGGGTTTTTTTTTTTTTTTTTGCTTAAAGTAGCTAGAGTGGTTTCTGAATCCTGCAAATGAAGGCTGACTGATTCAAAGATCAATACAAGTGTTTTTATGTTTGTTTGTTTTTTACTTATTATTTTTATTTTTGTAGAGATGGGGTCTCACTATGTTGCCCATGCTGGTCTCAAACTCGGGGCTCAAGCAATCCTCCTACCTCAGCCTCCCAAAGTGCTAGGACTACAAGTGTGAGCCACCATACCTAGCCCATAATATTAATACAAGTTTGTATAGATGTTTTCCTAATTGGGATGTAGAAGAGGAAATTACAGCACCCAAAACACTGGAAAGCAAAACTTTCTAAAAATCTGCTTTACCTATTTTTCTCCCTGTAAGTCCCAAGCTTGTCAAGTGGAAAACACACTTTAAAGCCGTAAGTGTTGATGACACTATTTTCATTTTTTTTAAAAAAAGCAGTATTGACATGACTATATACACAGGAAAACAAAAAGCCTAGATATAGAAATATATACCTTACAAGGTTTAACACAATAACCTAAAAGTGACATTATAGAAGATTTTTTTTTCTTCTTTATATTTCCATTGAATGTGTATTGTTTTGTTTTTGCGTGTGTTTTGTCTTAAGAGACAGCGTCTTGCTATGTTGCCTAGGCTGGAGTGTAGAGCACAGGTGCAATGATAGCACACTAGAGTCCCAAACTCCTGGGCTAAAGCAATCCTCTTGCCTCACCCTCCTGAGTAGCTGGGACTATGGGGCATACCACCATGCCCAGCTATGTATTGTTTTGTAATCAGAAAAACACTAAAGCAATTTCTATTTGGAAAAAAGCTATTAACTTTTCATCTAATTTAATAATGTCCACAGACTCTCGGTTAGATTCAGAACTCCTTTCTAGTCAATACGTGTGGAACAAATGCTATGATGTTAGGATTTTTTGGTAAATCAAATAACAGTGTAAAAAATACCATCTAAAAGCATGCAAGTTTAAATTTGCAAAGAATACAATACTGTAATTATATTGGAAGCATGAGACACTTTGTGTTTGTTTCTTATTAGTGTGAAAATGGAATCTGGAACTTAAACAATCTAGTATCTGTTAGAAAAATGAGAGTAAAGGTAATTTTAACTTCAAAGCAAATAACTTTAAAACCAATTTCTGTTGCATAGTTGAAATAAAAGTAACCCTAACTGCTTGATAAGGCTAGAAAACAGCTGTTCTTTGCTTTGTTTTGCAACATTATCACCTGCAAGACTTCCTGGAATTGACAGCGTGCACCAATCCCAAATCCTGTCCTAGAATAAACTTTTAGTCAAAGGAACACAGAATCATTTCCCCCACTATCACAAATATGACAAACAGGGACTAGAAGACAATATACTATTACATTTTTGAGAGTGTTCCAGGACAATAATTATAAACCAGGTCACTATCAGAAGAGACATGATCACGATCAGATTCTTGAGTTTTATAAAATTGACTCTGGCTGCAGTGTGGAAAATGAACTACTGTGGTGCTGGGGGTGGGCACTGCTACCCTAGAAGCAGGAGGCATATTAGGATATTTCAACTGCAGGATTTCTAAATTGTGAATCAATAAGTCAGTGAGAACTCATGGTGGCCTGAACTACAGAAGAGGTTATAGAAATGGAAGCATCACTATTTTTTTTTTTTTTTGAGATGGAGTCTCGCTCTGTTGCCCAGGCTGGAGTGCAGTGGTGCAATCTCAGCTCACTGCAACCTCCACCTCCAGGGTTCAAGTGATTCTCCTGCCTCAGCCTCCTGAGTAGCTGGGACTACAGGCACCTGCCACCATGCCTGGCTAGTTTTTTGTATTTTTAGTAGAGACGGGATTTCACCATGTTAGCCAAGATAGTCTCGATCTCCTGACCTTGTGACCCAACCGCCTTGGCCTCCCAAAATGTTGGGATTACAGGCGTGAGCCACGGCACCCAGCCTGAAGAATCACTTTTATTCATTAATTTCAATAATTATTCATTGATCCCTGTGCCAAGCACTGAGATTACAACTGTATTATAGTCCCTAAATAGAGCTTAGAGACACAGGCTTATAGTTTAGGAGGTGGAATGGACACAGATCATTGACTGAACATTGGAGGTGGGGAAAGACAAGAGTCAAGGATGACTCTGAATTTTCTAGCTTTAGTAATGGAGTGAATGGTGATGCCTTCTTCATAAGAAACGAAGGGAAGAAGCAAGATCAAAGTAGAGAGAGATGTGTTGAATTTCAGTTTTAACGCTGCTGGGACATTCAAAGGGAGGTGTCTAGTAGACAGCTGGATATAAGGTGGCAGGCTTTAGAAGAGAGATCTGGGATACAGTTATGGATTTGGGAATTATCATCAATGGCTGATGCATGAAGCCCGCACAGTGAATGAGGCCACCGAGAGTGAATAGCTAATGAGAGACAGGAAAAGGCCTAAGATATAACCCTCAGGAACCTCAATTTTAAGGGTTTGGAAGAGTCTGCAGAGAGGATTAAGGAGTAGACAGAGAGGCTGAAAGAAAACTAGGAGAGTGAAATGGTGATGATGGTGATGATGATGGTGGTGGTGACGGTAACGACTACCGTGATGATGAAAGTGATGGTGGTTGTGATAAATAATGATGAAGTTTTTCACTGATAAAAGCCAAAAGTTATTAAGCATTTACTATGAGTCAAGCACTCTCCTAGGGGCCTTACATGAATCATCTCAATAAATCCTTGAGTAATCCATTAAGTAACGCTCAGATTCACACAGCCAGTAAAGGACAGATTAGGGAATCGAACCTAGATCTAACCTAAAACCCACGTTCTCTACACAACAATGCCTTCCAATCAACTGATAAGCTGAACCTTCCCCCTGATATTTCACAAATAGTACAGGGATGGGGGCAGGAAACAAAGAGAATTATGTGTTGTTGTTGTTGTTGTTTTTAAGTATTTGGGTCTGTTTATATCTCTAACTTTAACAATTTTCTTTAATCTTTGAGATTTTCTTCTTTGTTTTCTAAGGAGTGGTTAGTACTCATCTTAGTTATGCAGCAATCACTGGAGATGTTGATTGGAATCTAGCTCCTGTAAGTAGTCCCCTTCCTTTAGCAATTCTTCTTTGTTAATTAAGAAGACAATGTAAAAAAGTGGAGAGAAAAGCAATTTGCAAGTCATTTAAAACTGGCATTTACAATTTGAATTAACTTTTCTTTCTAATTTAAGATTTGGTCCTAAACATATTGAATCCAAGGGATGAGGCAGATATTCAGCCCTGCTCAGATACTCTCTTCTCATAAATGTCACAGGGGAGGCATATGAGGGCCAGAGAGAGAGAGAACTCACACCATGACTGAATTACCACAAACTTGTAATTCAGCTTGTGGTCTGTAATATTATTGGAAAACAACATTACTCTACAGAGATCAACCTCAACCTATCTTGTCAAAATCCAGAAACAGAATGGCTCTTTTAAAACACAGTTATAGCTAAGAATACATGGCCAAAGAACCAACATTATAAAAAGCAATGAGTTCTGCACATAGAGCTTGTAGTTATAAATCAGAGAGTACAATTTTATGCCTAATATAACAAAACTAGTTATAACCTTCTCGTAAGAATACTCCCATTTAATACATCTTCGTGGTATGCAGTTATCAACATTTACACAATCCATGCATTCACATGCTCAACTACATTCATAAATCCAATGTGTATATCTAGTATGTCACCATGGGCTTCTATTGGCACAATAAAATTTGCACTCATTCCAAGGACGGACTTGGGCCTCTGCCAAAAAAAAAAAAAAAAAAAAAAAAGCTATTAAAATGTCTGCCTTAATAATAAGACCTTCATCCGGACTACCTAATCTTATTTTTCACCCACAAACTACTTCTTTTCTCAACTGATTAATCATTCACGAAGCTTCTACATAGAGTCCAGCACTGCTTGACCCCACTTCTTCTCCATAGCCTTCACCTACCACCATGTGTTTGCCAGGATTCTGTTTGGGTGAAAAATAATCAGATTTGAGGTTGAAATATCAACCTCAAACTCCCACTGAGAAGTGAAGATGGGTGCCTGAAGAGAATATGGAAAGAAGGCAGTACAACAGTGCAAGCCAACTTTTCAGCTGTCTTATTTGTCAGTCATGAACTCTCTGGTTCACTTGGGGGGAATGGCTGAGATGCACAATGCAGTTTTTGGTCCAAAAATATTATTGTATTTGAAATTACAATAATTCATAGGACAGTTTCTCAATCTGGAGGCATTTCCACAGGATTGGAGGACTCACACGAACAGTATCTCAATGCTTTGGATTTAAAAGCAGCAAAGGCAATAGAAGGTTAAATTTAAGCCTCCTCTACAAAGTGATTCTGTCTGATTAAAAAAAAAATCAAGAACAAATAGGAACTCAATGGTAAGCCAACTGGCTGCTGAGTTAACAAAACAGTAATCTTATCATCCAAATTTGTGAGGGAACACATAAATATAACACTTGAGCTGGGAAGCCAAGCTTTATAAATAGTATAGATTATGACAGACTATGTGAAAACATGGCAGAGAAAAATCCAGGGGCCCCGAGAGACCTCAAACTAATCTACACCAGTTTAAAATTTAAGAAAATAGAAAGTGAGTATGACTCAGACTGCCAAAAGAGAAAAGTATAGCTGGTGTGTCTGAGGTAAGCCTCCCTCATGTTGCTTCTAAACTACACACTGGTTTCCATAAATTAAGAGGGATGGGAGAAGCTAGAAAACCAATCAGAAAATATCCATGGGGATCACGTAAAGGAGGTTCTCTGAGAAGTTAAAAATTGATTTCTTTATCTTTTAGCAGTGAAGACTGAGAGGACATTTATGGATGTTCAAGTCTATGAAGGGGTGGAAGCAGGCCAGGACCCCTGGAAAGTTGGTGTCTGTGTCACAAATTCTCTCACATTCTGCTTGTCTATGCTGAAGAATGAAAAGCTTTTCAGGCAACTTCAGGGCCACTTCTGAGTCAACTGTGCAGCCAGTACTGGTCAGGCTATGACCTGGCCTTGGCTCAGCCCAGAACGGGGGGCTGAGTCTGCAGAAGTTCCAGACCACCCAGCCTGTATCAATCCCCTCCCTTCAGAGGATCCCAGGGGCCTGGTTTGGGGTTGGGAGATCCCATAGGTATTTTGGTCTCAGAACTGATATGATATGCCAAACCACGCTGGACCCCAGTGGACCCCCAACCTTTCTGCATATCCACAAAGAACCTCAGGCTTAGCCCCAAATAAACTCTCATCTCCAAGGTGGCATATCTGTAGTAGTAGTGACCATCTCTTTCTCATGATTCCACTCACATCCCTCACAGCTATTAGGAGAATCTGTGTTCCCTGAAATTGTTATTAACAACAATTACCAGAAACTCGGTAGTTTGTATGAATGTATGTATGAATCAAATCTAATTTAATTTCTGTCTCCCCCCACTCCAATTCCATAAGCAAGGAACCATTAACTTTCTACAGTTACATAAGTCAAGGCCTATGCAACTTTACTTATTTATTTAGAGACAGAATCTCACTCTGTCACCCAGGCTGAAGTGCAGTGGCACGATCTCAGTTCACTGCAACCTCCACCTCCCAGGTTCAAGTGATTCTCCTGCCTCACCCTCCCAAGTAGCTGAGATTACAGGTGCCCACCACCATGCCAGGCTAATTTTTGTATTTTTAGTAGAGATAGGATTTTACCATGTTGGCCAGGCTGGTCTCGAACTCCTGACCTCAAATGATCCACCCACCTCAGCCTCCCAAGGTACTGGGATTACAGGCAGTCTATGCAACTTTAAAAGGCAATAACAGAAATTGAGGAGGGTGCTACTGAAAGCTTAGCTACATTAAATTTCCATTTCTTCTTGGAAGCAGATTTTGATGACTCTGCTTATCTCCACCCTCCAATGTGTATTCAGTTCCTGATGATTTCCTTGCCAATTAAAAGGCAGAAGAGCCTGTAGTATGTGTAAGGAAAGGCTAATGAAATCCACTGTGAAAACAGATCCAAACGCAACATGCAAAATGCATGGTATTTAAAACTACCTTGCAAGAGCCTTACAAATGTTCATATACTTTTGACCTAGTAAACCGACTTCAGAGATTCGATCCTGATAAAGTTTTAAGCCCAAAGCCATTTCATAGTGAAACAGTATGAACAACCTAAATTGTAGAACAGCTAAGTTATGGTTGAGCTAATAATTGAATATGATTTAGTGATTAAAAATGTTTACCAAGAGTTTTTAATGGCATTGGGAAAGGATTATGTCATGATATGTTATGAAAAAAATCTACATACAGAATTACACCTTCAATCTTACCTAATAGATGTAAAAAATAAAATACATGAACAAGGAAACTTGAAGGATGAAAACCAAAACGTTCATATGAGTGGAGGTAGTGAAATTATAGATTTTTTGATTTCTTGTTTCTACTTTTTTGCATATTCTAAACTTTCTACAACAAATAATCATTACTAGAGAATAAGATAAATTTCTATTAAAAAGAGAAATGGTTGAATCAGATGATTTCCAAGGTCTCGTTAGCTATATTCTGCACCATATCCAATAAAAATGTAAGGGGTTGATGTTTTTATGACTAGTATAGCTTTATTAAAGCAATAATACATTCTGGCCAGTATTACTGTTGGTTGAGTGCATTAGTTCATGGCCATTAAACTGCACATTCCTTAGAGGCAGGGACTACCCACACTATGTAATAGGCATTCAATAAATGTTTATAGAACTGAATTTAAATGTGGTAAGTGAATGAGACAGCATTAGTGGAATTAATTATTGGATGATAACACATTTGCTTGCTTGCTTTGACACTTCAGAATTATAAAAAACATTACTGGTTATCTTATATTTTGGATAAATTTTCCCTTTATGAAAACAATTTGAAGCTGGATGCAGTGACTCATGCCTGTAATCTCAGCACTTTGAGAGGCCAACCTGGGAGGATCACTTGAGCCCACGAGTTTGAGACCAGCCTCGGCACCATAGTGAGACCCTGTCTCTACAAACAACAACAGAAAACAATTAGCCAAATATAGTGGTCGTGCCTATAGTCCCAGCTACTCAGGAGGCTGAGGTGGGAGGATCACTCGAGCCCAGGAGGTTGAGGCTGCAGTGAGCCATGATCACACCACTGTACTCCAGCCTGGGCACCAGGGTGAGACCTTGTCTCAAAAAAAAAGGAAAGAATATTCATTGCTATATTTTAAAATCCAGGGGTTGGAGGTTGGGAGGAGGGATGAGCAGGCAGAGCACAGAAGACAGAGCAGTGAACACACTCTGAATGATACTATGATGATGAGCAAATACCTGGCATTATACATTTTTCCAAACCCACAGAATGTATAACACCAAGAGTGGGCCTTGAGGTAAATTCTGGGACTTTGGGTGATTTTGATGTGTCACTGTAGGTCCATCACTTGTAACAAATGTACCCTCTGGTGGAGGATGATGATAATGGGGGAGGCTGTGCATGGGGTGGGAGGGGAGCAGAGAGTATAGGGGAAATGTCTGAGCCTTCTTCTATCCAATTTTGCTGTAAACCTAAAACTACCCTTAGAAAAATAAAAGTCTTATAAAAACAAAAACACCAACCGACCGATCAGCAAAACAAGCAAACAAATAAACAAACCTGACCTTTCACAGAACATAGTCTGGTAACTGAAAAATGCTCTAGGGTAAGTATGACTTTCTAAACCACAATGTCAGTTTACTGCTACAAGGTGATGAAATCACTTATCATGAGATGACCTTGGGTTGTCTACATTTCAGGGGTCATAAGGAAGTAAAGAAGATTCATCAAAATTAAATTTTTATATTTAATTGATGGACCAATACTATGAAAAAGGTGAGATACCAGTAAAAGAATTCCAAACATGTTTTCTGGTTGTAGAATACCTAAACCAGTCCAGAAAACGCCAGAGCATGTGTTTTTGAAATAAGAAGACAGTGTGATTCCTTTCATCTCGCCATAGGTGTTCCAGATGAGAAAGAGAATTAAGATTAACTCATACAAAATAAAGCCACCATCATCTGGGATAAGGCATTGTGGTTACTAAAAACATAAGGAGTCATCCAAGGCTGAAAGAAACCAAAAGTGATTGCACAGGCGATAGGGGTTTTAACTTTCTTGAAAGTATTGCAAAGAATTGCTGCAGAAGTCATTCCAAATGTGAAAAAAAAATAATAATCAAAGTGTTCCCATATTATTTTGGAAGTCCCACAGCAGCTTTGGGTTAAAATTATTTAAGTAGTGGGAGAATTCCCAAATTCAAATTTTCTCAAGCAAAATAAAAATATAAAATTACTCTATCTGGGTTAAGCAGAATCATACTTCACCTTAATAAAGAAATATTCTATCTGGTGCCAATACTTTCCTATACTTGAATTTGGTTTCATTCTTTTGTGTGGGTAGTGAACCAAAAGGGGGAAGGAATATTTACATCTTGGAGACAGGATAGAGAAGAGAGACAGCTGGAAAAGGTACCAAAGAAAATCTTTGAGGGGACAGCCACCAGCAAATTCCAGAAGCACTAACCTCAGATACAAAGTGAATGCCTTGGCTGCTGATACTAGCAGAATACACCTTGGATGCACCCTTAATACCTCTGCTTGGGATATGATTATGAGTGCTGCAAGTTCATTTCAATCTGGCAGGAATCGTTGCAAGGAAATTTCAGTACAATGAAACCCTTTGGCTATTCCCTTGATATTCATATTAAGGGAATGACCTAGACCATACCTATTTAACTTATGAATTTTGCAGAGTATTTCAAAGGTTAAGTCACTCTTCTATATTAGCATTAAGTTGGATATATTGTATTCTATCAGTGGAAGAGGCACCTGATTTTCTTTCATGCTCTTTTTGGATTCCTGCATTACATGTGTGTGGTAGTGATTGCGTGTATGTGTGTGTGTGTGTGCGCGCGCGTGTGTGTGTGTGAAGGGGCAGGGGAGAGGAGGACAAAAATGAAAGGTCTATGTTAATTAGCCATTATCATATCACTCATGGGTAGCAGAAGTTTAGGAGGCAAGACAGTAAGAAGGGTAAATAGCAAGAGGTTATTGATAGATTCCCCATTGTTAAGAAAAATGATCCTAAACTTATAAAAGAAGGCAAAGAGGATAATTTCATGTCCTTTCAAAAGCATCATTTAACAGGCCCACCCAGACCAGGCGCAGTGGCTCATGCCTGTAATCCTAGCACTTTGGGAGGCTGAGGCAGGCAGATCACGAGGTCAGAGGTTTGAGGCCAGCCTGGCCAATATGGTGAAACCGCATCTCTACTAAAAATACAACTAAAAATACAAAAATTAGCCTGAGCAACAGAGCGAGGCGAGACTCCATCTCAACAAAAAAGCAAAACAAAACAAAACAAAAAAACAGGCCCACCAATTATTTTTTTTAGTATAATGTTAATTAATGGCAATTTCTGTGTGAAAATGACATGTTAACTTGTAGATTTGCTTCTAGCTGACGTAAGCCTTTTTTTTTTGAGACAGATTCTCACTCTGTCACCGAGGCTGGAGTGCAGTGGAGCCATCTCAGCTCACTACAACCTTCGCCTCCTGGGCTCAAGTGATTATCCTGCCTCAGCCTCCCGAGCAGCTGGGACTACAGGCATGCACTACCACACCCGGCTAATTTTTATATTTTTAGTAGAGACCATGTTGGCCAAGCTGGTCTCGAACTCCTGACCCCAAGTGATCTGCCCTACTCAGCCTCCCAACGTACTGGAATTATAGGCACGAGCCACTGTGCCCAGCCTGTTTCCAGCAGAGATAAAACTTTTGCTGTCTGGTAGGAAAAAAACAAAAAATAAAAGCCTCCAGAGGTCATAGCTTATTGCCCTGTACATGAACCAGTTTTGTATCTAACCTAGTAATCTCATTCTACTATTACTGTATTAAAGTGCCTACACATGGTCTGCTCCTCAGATGCTCCTTGGAAAAGCTTTAGCATCTTACTGGTTCCTTCATTACTTAATGAGATTTTTCAAAAACTGCTCTTCTATATCATTCAGAAGAGCAATTTAATATAATAGAAATGTATACTTGTAAAGTTCCTTCCTTGTTGTTCCCCATTACCTATTAGAATGACTTTGCTCTAGTTTTGACAAGGCATTTAAAAATTTTTTTGTAGAGATGGGGGTCTCACTATGTTGTATTTTTAGTGGAGATGGGGTTTCACCATATTGGCCAGGCTGGCCTCAAACTCCTGCCCTGAAGTGATCCTCCTACCTCGGCCTCCCAAAGCACTGAGACGACAAGCATGAGCCAACCTGACAAGGCCTCATTTTAAAAGTCATGTTTAAAAATACTTTTTTACACCCTAAAAATTATGGAAAATTGAATATGGACAAAGTTTTGTTTTTAATTTTTAAAAATGTGGGGCATCAAACATGTTAAGCATGCAGATGAAAGGCAGGTAAAAAAAATTCAGTGTTCCATTTAAGAAATGGGTAGTGATGCTATTAGCTTGACATAGGGGAGACTAAACTGCCTTTATTTGCTGTACAACAGTGTGGTAGTCAAAACTGGATGTTTTTCCCCCCTCTTTCAGGACACATGCTGTATCATGGGTTCTTTAATTTAGTGTATGGGTTAGGTAGGAACATGTTTGAAAGCACTAATTTCACTCTTGATTGCCAAATTCATAAAGTGAACTGCTTAAGGTTAGATAAGAATTATCTATTTATAAAACTAGTGCCAAAAATTAATTATAATAGAAGTGTGATTTTTATTTCTGATCTTTTTAAAGTCAAGGGATCAGTGATCAAACAATTAAAATGAAGAGTCCACATCTTAAAATAACAAATTCAATTTGTTGGATATTTTTTTTTGCTTACTTACTATGTTTCTTGGAATTTTATTTATTAAGCAATTAAAATGGCAGTGAACATAACTGCATAAAAATTTTGGAATACTTCTCTATATGTTACCATAATAGAAAGATTTTTTCAGAATTTGTCTTATGATGCCAAATTATTCTGAAATTTCCTAAATGGTTGATAAACAGAGTAAGAACTGGATTATACACCAGCTCCTGCAGTTTCCAACTGCACATTCCAGTTTTAAAGTCTAACCATAATGTATGCTTTCCTCAGAAGGGTGCCTGGCATTTATTTATAACGGTCAATTTTTGTTGTTGTTGTTGAGATGGAGTCTCATTCTGTTGCCCAGGCTGGAGTACAGCAGTGCGATCTCAGCTCACTGCAACCTCTGCTTTCTGGGTTCAAGCAATTCCTGCCTCAGCCTCCCGAGCTGGGATTACAGGTGCCTACCACCACACCCAGCTAATTTTTGTATTTTTAGTAGAGACGGGGTTTCGCCCTGTTGGCGAGGCTAGTCTCGAACTCCTGACTTCAGGTAATGCCCACCTAGGCCTTCCAAAATGCTGGGAGTACAGGTGTGAGCCACCACGTCTAGTCTATGATGGTCAGTTTTTAAGTATATGCCTGAAAAGTGACATGATCCCGATGAATGCCCTTCTAATTCTAACAACATACCAAAGCACAAACTAAGATCTCACTTGGTCCTAAAATAATAAAGCAAGCAAGCCATCGATTTGTAAATAGTTTATACACACAAATTCCTAGCAATGCCATAAAAGAGCTATAAAAAGGAAGTTTTATGCCTAAGCAAAAAAAATTAAGTAGAGCTTAATTTCAGTATTTATTCATTGTAACAGCTTTGGATAAAGTTTCCAAGTTTGTGCTCAGACAGGCTGCTGAATTTGGAAAGAATAACTCAAATTATTAAAATTAAATATTAATGGTGGATTTTATTAAAATGCCAAAGAATTATCAAAGGTTCTGGTGGTTTCTATAGTTGCACAGTTTAAACCATAAGCTGAATTTCTTCCTTCTTTGTTTTTCCTTTTCCATTTTGGTAAGAGGGAAGCAACTGGGCTATACAAGCTTGTCTTATGATGCTTTCATGGCTGTCTTGTCTTTGCTAAACAGACAGGAGCTCTTCTTCTTATCCTTTCTACCTAAGCTGATAATTCTGTCTTCATCTTCCCTTCCTCAACTGCAGTAAGCAAGTTGTATTGTTACGCTTTCTTCCCTACAATAATGAGGTCAGGCTGCCACAGTCTCAACTGCTCTGAAGGCATTTTATTTTTAACAGGACCAACCACTAACAGTAGAGACTTAAAGTCCTCTGCCTTAACTCTGAGATACAATCCCACCTGTAGTGTCATTTTATTTCCACCCGTTATTCATTCATAGCCTAAAAGCTCCTTAAGTACCAGGAGGAAAGCAAGAGAGTCTGAAAGCTCAGGTCCCTGTTACTCCTCCTCTGTCTAAAGACAGGCTTGGAATCTTACTCTTCTAAACACCACTGGTCACTCTGATAAGCTTAACTTTTCTTTAAAATGAACTTTTAAGTGCTGACAAATGTTTTCTTTTCCATTGACTTTTTATATAACTTTTAAATAACATATACTCAAGAAGGCATGCATTATTTAATAAGGTACCTGACTCTAGACCAGTATCTGACTCAGAGAAGATACTCAATAAATTTTTTGATGTATAAATTTGAAAAAAATGAAATAATTGTAAACTGTCTTTAAAATACAGACAAGAAAAGAAAAAGGAAATAACATGACCCATAACTCATGGCAGCAGCCAGAGATAACCAACCGACATTTCAGTATGTACTCTACCAGTCATATAACATCCTAAAAATACACATAAATCATGATGCATGCATTATTTTTGTGTGTGCTTAATATGTAGTGAATATTTTTCCCATCTGCTAAATATTCTTTTGCAATGCCATTTTATGGCCACATAGCATTCCAATAAATCAGTGCAATAGTGTGCTGGTAATTTAACTTTCTTCCCTATTGTTGACCTTTTAGGTTGTTCCCTTTTTGATATTATTATTATTATTGGTACTGACAGCTATAAACATTTGTGTGGCTGAATCTTTATGAATATTCATGATGATTTCCTGATGCTGAATTCCAAGAAGCAGAATATTAAGGCTTTTGATTTGTAATCGGCAAAATCCTTCTAGTAATTTAAATCAAATATTAATCTTTCCAGTAATTTAAATCAAATTTTAGGGTAGTTTGAGGTGTGGTGCATGCAGAAGTGCTTTACTGGGTCTTAGTTCATCATTTCCAGTATTATTCACCTCTATCTCTGAATTTATACTTTTGAGGCTCATCGAAGCAGTCATTCTCCCAGGAGCCTGTTGTTACAGAAACCTCAGAGAGTAAGAAACTGTCTTTCACTAAAAGAGCTCCATAAGCTTGCAGTGAGCCGAGATCGCGCCACTGCACTCCAGCCTGGGCGACAGAGTGAGACTCCATCTCAATAAACAAAATAAATAAATAAATAAATAAATAAATAAATAAATAAATAAAATAAAATAAAATAAAAGAGCTCCATAATATTTGCACCTGTTCTTTTGTGCCCAGTTGGAAATCGTATACTTGTCTCTCAATTCTTGTTCTAGTAGTAAGCACATTTTAAAAAGTAAATCTTGCTCTTTTAAGACTTTGTAAATCTTTACTCATCCTTCATAGGTAAAATAAAATATGAGTTGAGCCATGTTTACACCACAACAAACAGACAAAACCTGGCCCATGAATAGAAATTAATTTCAACTTGTGAGAAAGAAATGAATAAAAAGTTAGCCTTAAAAAAGCATTTACAGCTATCTATGAATAACTGTCTTTAGAGGACTATTAAATTTTTCTTTAAATGTTTATCACCATTGGTAAATAAGGTAACAGACTTACTTTTTTTTTTTTTTTTGTGAGACGGAGTTTTGCTCTTGTCTCCCAGGCTAGAGTGCAATGGCACAATTTCGGCTCACTGCAACCTCCACCTCCTGGGTTCAAGCGATTCTCCTGCCTCAGTCGACCAAGTAGATGGGATTACAAGTATGTACCACCATGCCTGGCTAATTTTTTGTATTTTTAATACAGACGAGGTTTCACAATGTTGGCCAGACTGGTCTCGAACTCCCGACCTCAAGTGATCTGCCCGCCTCAGCCTCCTAAAGTGCTGGGATTACAGGCATGAGCCACTGTGTCCGGCCCAGAATTACTATTTTAAGATGACTAACAAAATGCAATCCTCTACAAATGCAAGTGGACATGAAATACCATGGCATCTAATTATTCTTGGAAAATACACACACTGGGCTTAATATGATCACTCGAGTAATTAAATGGTTTGTCCATTTCACTAATAACCACTATAAATTAATGAAGAAAGAATTTCTCATCTTGAAGGACTAGTGCGACAATGTCTTACTGGTAAGAGATACTCAATATGCTTTATAGGAACTTAGAGAAAGACTTGTAGCATTTTCCAAAACAGGGAGGGGGAATTTAAGAGTGTTGGTGGGCTGAGCGCGGTGGCTCACGCCTGTAATCCCAACACTTTGGGAGGCCGAGGAGGGTGGATCATGAACTCAGAAGATCAAGACCATCCTGGCCAACATGGTGAAACTCCTTCTCTACTAAAAATACAAAAATTAGCCAGGCATGGTGGTGTGTGCCTGTAGTCCCAGTCACTCAGGGGGCTGAGGCAGGAGAATCACTTGAACTCGGGAGGCGGAGGTTGCAGTGAGCCGAGATTGTGCCACAACGCTACAGCCTAGGCAACAGAGCGAGACTCTGTCTAAAAGAAAAAAAGAGTGTCAGTGAATTTTTTGAACGCCTATAACAAATGCCCTCTGGAACTAAAAGTATCTGATTCTAAGAGAAAAACAAAGACAAAAACCCACCACACATCTACAATTTCTTTGTTGAAATAGTTTTTCAGACTCCTTTAAGAACTTACATCTTGACCCTTATTTTTAACTATATGAATAAATATTTTATGTGAAATTCTGGCAAATTATGAAAAAATTTATTTTTACATTGTGTTTTTCTAAATAGACCTATTTTTTAATGTATTCATTGTATTTTATTTATTTTTTTTATTTTACTTTAAGTTCCAGGGTACATGTGCACAACGTACAGGTTTGTAACATAGGTATACATGTGCCATGTTGGTTTGCTGCACCCATCAACTTGTCATTTACATTAGGTATATCTCCTAATGCTATACCTCCCCCAGCCACCACCCCCTGACAGGCCCCAGTGTGTGATGTTCCCCGCCCTGTGTCCAAGTGTTCTCATTGTTCAATTCCCACCTGTGAGGGAGAACATGCAGTGTTTGGTTTTCTGTCCTTGTGATAGTTTGCTGAGGATGATGGTTTCCAGCTTCATCCATGTCCCTGCAAAGGACATGAACTCATCCTTTTTTATGGCTGCATAGTATTCCGTAGTATATATGTGCCACATTTTCTTAATCCAGTCTATCATTGATGGGCATTTGGGTTAGTTCCAAGTCTTTGCTGTTGTGAATAGTGCCACAATAAACATATGTGTGCATGTGTCTTTATAGTAGCATGATTTATAAACCTTTGGGTATATATTCAGTAACGGCATCGCTGGCTCAAATGGTATTTCTAGTTCTAGATCCTTGAGGAATTGCCACACTGTTTTCCACAATGGTTGAACTAATTTACACTCCCACCAACAGTATAAAAGCGTTCCTATTTCTCCATATCCTCTCCAGCATCTGTTCTTCCCTGACTTTTTAATGATCGCCATTCTAACTGGAGTGAGATGGTATCTCATTGTGGTTTTGATTTCCATTTCTCTGATGACCAGTGATGATGAGTATTTTTTCATGTGTCTGTTGGCTGCATAAATATCTTCTTTTGAGAAGTGTCTGTTCACATCCTTTGCTCACTTTTTGATGGGGTTGTTTCTTTCTTGTAAATTTGTTGAAGTTCCTTGTAGATTATGGATATTAGCCCTTTGTCAGATGGGTAGAGTGCAAAAATTTTCTCCCATTCTCTAGGTTGCCTGTTCACTCTGATGGTAGTTTCTTTTGCCGTGCAGAAGCTCTTTAGTTTAATTAGATCCCATTTGTCTATTTTGACTTTTGTTGCCATTGCTTTTGGTGTTTTAGTCATGAAGTTGTTGCCCATGCCTATGTCCTGAATGGTATTGCCTAGGTTTTCTTCTAGGGTTTTTATAGTTTTAGGAATAGACCTATTTTCATATAAACTTTCATTAAAAATTTGCCATCTTCTAATAATTTGTGTGCAAAGGATTTTTCCATGACATTTATAAGTTCCCAGGACACCACAATGGAGGGTAACTGGAGACTTCTGAATCTGTACATGGTAGCGAGAAGTCCTTGTTTTACCCTCCAATAACACCTACACAATCAGACACTAATATTTAAGAACTATACTGTGGAGGAAACACATTCTCATTTACTCAACTTTCACATTTTCACATCAAATATGCCTCATATTTTCATGCTTTATATATTCTTTAGGATAACCAGATGGTTTTCTGAATCTCTACCATAAGATTTTTTTTTTTTTTTTTAATTTTAGAAACAGGGTCTTGATACGTTGCCCAGGCTGGACTTGAACTTCTGGGTTGAAGTGACCCTCCAGTCTCAGCCTCCTGAGAAGTTAGGATTACAGGCATGAGTCACCATGCCCAGGTCTACCTTAAGAATTTGACCATAGCAGTGATTTTAATTAAAGAAAGAAAGAAGATTCCTGGGGTACTTTTCCAATTTTAACATATATTACTCTTCCTTCTAAGCTAATCTAATGATCTGTCTCTTTAATCTTGGCCAAGACACCCCTTGGCCACTGTATTAGTCCATTCTCACACTGCTATCAATAAATACCTAAGACTGGGTAATTTATAAAGAAAATGGGTTTAACTGGCTTGAAGTTCCACAGGGCTGTACAAGAAGCATGAGGCTGGCATCTGCTCGGCTTCTGGGGAGGCTTCAGGAACTTACAATCATGGCAGAAGGAAAAGGGGGCACCAGGACTTCATATGGCTGGAGCAGGAGAAAGAGAGAGAACGGGGAGAGGCTACACACCTTTAAATGATGAGATCTCATAAGGACACCCTCACTACCACGATGATAACACCAAGGGGGACAGTGCTAAACCATTCATGAGAAACTGCTCTCATGATCCAATCGCCTCCCACCAGGCCACCTCCAACCCTGGCCATTACAATTGAACATGAGATTTGAGTGGGGACACATATCCAAACCACACCAACCATCAATAACAAAGCATTCTACTTCTTCCTTATTCCAAATTCACAGTATCATTGTTTTTTGTGTTTGTTTTTTTTTTTTTTTTTGAGACAGAGTCTCATTCTGCCGCCCAGGGTGGAGTACAGTGGTGCGATCTTGGCTCACTGCAGTCTCCACCTCCTGGGTTCAAGCAATTCTCCTGCCTCAGCCTCCTGAGTAGCCAGGATTACAGGTACCCACTACCATGCTCAGCTAATTCTTGTATTTTCAGTAGAGATGGGGTTTCATCATATTGTCCAGGCTGGTCTTGAACTCCTGACCTCAAGTGATCCACCCACCTTGGCCTCCCAAAGTGCTGGCATTACAGGTGTGAGCCACCACGCCCAGCCTAAAATTCACAATATCTTTTATTGCAATAAAACTTTCCCACTCAGAAAATTAGTTATTGGGCTAATTAAATTATATTACTGTTACCTTCTGTTGGTGAGCCATCAGGTTATTTTTTTTTAAGTTTTACTTACAGAGCGTATAAATTACCCTTGGTTATTCTCAGCTGTGCTGAGTTATGTGAAAGCATAGTACCCTAGTACCCTGGAATACCTCTATATATGAAATGATTCAAATGTCTCCCTTACTTTTTTTTTTTTGAGACAGGGTCTCACTCTGTTGCCCAGGCTGGAGTGCAGTGGCACAGTTATGGCTCATTTCAGCCTTGACCTCCTGGGCTCAAGCAATTCTCCCACCTCGGCCTCCCAGGTAGCTGGGACTACAGGCACACACCACCATGTTCAGCTAATTCTTGTATTTTTTTGGAGACGGGGTTTTGCCGTGTTGCCCAGGTTGGTCTCGAACTCCATGGCTCAAGGGATCTACATGCCTTAACCTCCCAAAGTGGTGGAATTACAGGTGTGATCCACTGTACCTGGCTATCCTTTCTTATCACCTTTAAGGTGCTGATGACTCACACACAATAGAGCCCAACCTTCTCAAAACTGTAATTCCCTTCCAAATGGTCACTAGGAGGTACCAGCTTGGCTAAATCAGAATATATATTCATTTACTCATTTATTTATTTTAGAGACAGGGTCTTGTTCTGTCACCCAGGCTGGAGTGCAGTGGCACAATCACAGCTCACTGCACTCTCAAACTCCTGGGCTCAAAACAATCCTCCTGCTTCAGCCTCTGAGTAGCTAGGACTAAAGGTGCTACAGGTGCACAACACACACCCAGCTAATTTTTTAATTTTTATTTTTTGTAGAGACAGGGTCTTGCTACACTGCCCAAGCTGGTCTCAAACTCCTGGACTCAAGCAATCCTCCTACCGTGGCCTCCCAAAGTGTGGGGATTACAGGTGTGAGTCACTGTGTCTTGACAAATCAGAATATGTATTTAATCAACTGCTCTCCACATGTGCCTTCTGAATCACTTAATAGTAACTTTGTTGAAAAGATAAATGAATAGTACTAGCTTAGAATCCCAGCTATTATCTCCCTTATAAATAAGGGTCTACTTTATCTTATTGTCACCACTGAGATGCTAATACTATTCTCTAGGGCAGAGATTCTCAACCAGGGCATTGAAACCCCTAGGGGACATCTGGCAGTGTCTGGAGTAAAAACGTTAAGTGGGATGCTGGTTGTTAGCAGCAACTAGTGGGCAGAGGTCAGCATGTTACTAAGCCTCCTATAATGCCAAGATAGTCCCCCATAACAAAGAATTATCCTGTTCAAGATGTTAATAGTACCAAGGTTGAGAAATCCTGCTTTAAGGAAATAAAAGTAGATTAAAAAATTATTCTTGTAGAAACTTTGGGGTTACCATCCAGGCAGTACAGAGCTCTGACTTTGAGCTTCATAGTAGGAAGATAAGTTGCCAAATAGAAGCCCTGTGATAGGAGTACTCCAATATATTCTCATAAAGGAATTTAGTGAACATGGACCCACTGGTGTATAGCCCAGGTTCCAAGGAACAGTGTAACCATCAACTTGATAGTGTTCATGGCTAGTGAGAAACCCATCCTTCACGTTTAATTTGACTGCATAGAAAATTCGTGAGTTGAATGGAGAATAAAATAGACAACAGACGTTAACCAAACCATCTAAATGACTTTAGAAATAGCCTTTCTTGATCCATTTTTAAATCTCTTCTTGTTTGGGGAAATGTGGGGCTTGGGGGATGAAGTGCAATAAATACCTTCCGTGTTGTGACACATAAGAAAACCTCTAGCCATTTTTAGATTTTAATCATCTTACCCACATTACAGATGTAGGCTGTTTGGCAGAGGCTCAGAGGAAAGAGTGTTATCAGTCCTCAGCCATCTAATTACTTATCTTAGAGAAAATTAGGCAATGTTCCAAGTCCACAGAAGACTCATGTTCTGTCGGGAGTTATTAATTACAAGCAGACCTAAGAAGCATTAATTTGTTTTGGTAATCATGCCAGGGTGTATATAGCTCTGCCAAAGAATATGGGAAGGAAGTGAAGACTGGGGAGAAGGTGAGCTGCTCGGCTCAGCTGGTAAAAGAGGGATTAAAACCAGATGGCCCCAATTTGTCTCTTTTAGCCAAGTTCTAAACAAAATATTCCTTGTGCTGAAGTTTAAATTAAATTGATGCCTGACTGCTCCACTCCTAATAATCTAAAATAATTCTGTCCTTTAAAAATTATTTCCTGTTTTGTTGTTGCTTTTTAAGAACGTGAGATAGGCTGGGTGTGGTGGCTCACACCTCTAATCCCAGCACTTTGGGAGGCCAAGGTGGGTGGGTCACCTGAGGTCAGGAGTTTGAGACCAGCCTGGCCAACATAGTGAAACCCTCATCTCCACAAAAATACAAAAATTAGCCAGGCATGGTGGCGCGCGCCTGTAGTTCCAGCTACTCAGGAGACTGAGGCAGGAGAATTGCTTGAACCCAGGAGGCGGAGGCTGTGGTGAGCCGAGATGGCACCACTGTACTCCAGCCTTGGCAACAGAGCGCGACTCCATCTCAAAAAACAAAACAAAAAAAGAACTTGAGATACTTAAAACTTACCCTGACACACACCCACACCCACATCCATTTGTGTACACAAGAAAAAAGACTGGAAGAAAATAAACCAAAATGTAAATAGTAGTTATGTCTAGATGGTGGAATCATAGGGGATTTCTATTTTCTTTTTATATTTCTATGATGTTTCCACAATTTTTACAATTAAGCACAGATAATTTTTATAATCAGAAAACAACCTGAAATAGGGCAGTTATTTATACCCATTCTGTCTTTCTATCCCATTATCTAATTATAATTCATTTCTGCCTACACTGATATCCTTTAAAAAAAAAAATGGACTTTTGCTTTTGTTGCCCAGGTTGAAGTGTGATGGTTTGATCTTGGCTGTTTGCAACCTCCGTCTCCTGGGTTCAAGTGATTCTCCTGCCTCAGCCTCCCAAGTAGCTGGGATTACAGGTGCCCACCACCATGCCCAGCTAATTTTGTATTTTTAGTAGAGACAGGGTTTCACCATGTTGGCCAAGCTGGTCACGAACTCCTGACCTCAGGTGATTCACCCTCCTTGGCCTCCCAAAGTGCTGGGATTACAGGCCTGAGCCACTGTAACTGGCCCACTGATATCCTTTAAATATTGATATGGCTATTTATGCTGGAAAAGGTAAATAACCAGCCATAATACTAATCAAATCAAAAATCTCACCCATTATTACCTACTTATATAACTGGCTGTGCTGCATGTTGCTAATGGGTAACATGTTAACCTTTTATTCAAGAACTAGTTTATCAAAGGGCTTCTAACATTATATCTCTACAGATAAGTACACATATTCCTATATTCTGGCAAGGTACAGTTCAAAGGAAAAGATAAAGGAGGAGAATAGATATCAGATCACAACCTGGCTCATTATAGGACATACTGAAGATACAAGGCTCAAACCTTGAAAAAGATCTGAAATATAATTATATTTGCACTCAATGTCTAAACTTATATGTAATGTAAAAACTTAATGAAATTCTTATGTTGGTAATATAGAATACCTGATGTTGGCCTATGTGAAGCACAAATATTTCTATAGCATGTGAAATAATGTAAGCTTACCTAAACTTATGATCAACAAATAATTGAGAGAAACAGTTTATTTTGCTATAATACTAAGAAAACTCAAGCAACTGAACTTATGCACATGAAAGCAATAGTTGATAACTCAACTTTCAAGAAAAAAAAAAATCAGCATCTATTTTAGATTCAAAGGCAGAGCCACACCATACATTTACAAATGTCACCATTGAAAAGAAACATGTCCTCTTAAAATTAAAGTCTATATAGTTAAACAAAAGACAATAAAGTGCCTGTACAAGCACAAAATAAAGAAATTCCCTGTACATATCACTCAGCTAGTGAGGCTGTCTTGACATTAGCCAGTAAGTGAGACATAACTTACGCTCACAGTGATCCTGGAAGCAGGCAAGTGATCTCGTACACTAGCTATTTCCAGTTCCAACTTGTTAACCACTGGAGAATTCCTGTTTGATTTATGACACTTTTCTGATGAGTGTAAGGCCATAAGAATATTCCAAGGGCTCTTTTAAAAGAATAACCCTAGTAACTCTTTGGCTAAAGCACCATTTGCAGACTAGCTTCTCTACAGATGCCATGGTAGTGAACGTTTAGAGGCCATAGAATATGGGAGAGATATGGTCCCAGGTGGCGTTAGCCAAAGGCAAACTGAGGAAAAGAGGCAGTTCTTTGGACTAATAGGCTCTCATCCACTCCATGCTCATACACTGGTCTGCAGCTGCTCAAATCACCCTCATAGAGCAAAACTTATCTGTTCTATTTCTCATTCTCTAAAGCCTTTTGCTCTCCCTGAGCTGAGACCTGTGATGGATTTCTAACCTATAACACTGTAAGATAATGAATTTGTGTTCTTTTAATTCTGCTCAATCTATGGCAATTTATTATGGCAGTAATGGAACACTAACACACACATTGTAGTTCTAATTTGCATTTCCTTGATTACTATTAAAGCTGAGTACTTTTTTCACATATTTATAAATACTTGGATAACCTCTTGTGAAATGCCTGTTCAAGTTTTTTGCCCATTTTTCCACTGGGTTATCTATTTTTTTCTTATTGGATTTTAAGTTTTCTTTATATGTTCTGTAAGAGTTCTTTATATATTCTGGGTACAAGACCTTTTTCATATACATGTATTGTACTCTGAAGCTTGCCTTTGTACTCTCTTAATGGTGCCTTTTAATGGACAAAGTTTTTAATGTAATAGAGTCCAACATATCCAGTTATTCCTTTTGGTTAATTTTGTATCTTATTAAAAGATATTTTTCAGTGAGTCATGAAGATGTCTCTTATGCTTTCTTCTAAAAACGTTATTGTTGTACCTTTCACATATAGATCTGCAATCTATCTCGAATTCAGTTTTGTATATGGTAAAAGAAGATTCATTTTCCTCCATACACATGTTTTATTAACCTAGCACTATTTGGTGAAAAGATAATTTTCTTTACTGAACTGCTATGCACCTTTATCATTAATCAGGATACCACATATGTGTGGATCCATTTTTCAACTCCCCATTCTGTTCTTTTGATTAGTTCATCTATCTTTGCCCTAATACTGTACTGTTTTTCTCAACTTTTTATTCTGTTCTTTTGGTTAGTTCATCTGTCTTTGCTCTAATACCATACTGTTTTCATTACTAAAGGTTTTTTGTTGTTGAGACAGGGTCTTGCTATGTCACCAGGCTGGAGTACAGGAGTGCTATAATAGCTCACTATAACCTCTAACTCCTGGGCTCAAGTGATACTCTCACCTCAGCTCCAGAGTAAGTAGGATTACAGATATGCCACCATGCCTGGCTAATTTTAAATTCTTTTCTACAGGCAGGGTCTCACATGTATTGCCCAGGCAGGCCTCAACTGATACTCCTGCCACAGCCTCCCAAAGTGCTGGGACATTACTATAGCTTTGTAACAGATTTTTTGTATCTGGAAGTCTAAGTCCCCAGGTTGTTCTTTTTCAAGATTGCCTTATATATTCTTTACCCTTAGAATGTTTGTATAAAATTTAAAATCAGCTTTTCAATTTACACACACAAAAAACCTTGCTGGGATTTTGATGAATCTGTAAATGTGTTTGGGATGAGTTGCTATTTTCACAATCTTTCAATTTATAGAAATAATTATGTTTTTCCACTTATTGAAACAGAGTTACTTTTTCTCCATAATGTATTATAGTTTATGGTAAGGGCATTTAATACTTTTTATGCTATTGAAAATTGTAATTTTTTATAAATGATATCTTTTTAAAATTTCATTTTCTATTTGATGTTGCTGGGATGTAGGAAAGTAATTGATTTTTAGAATATTAACCTCGTATATGGAAAGGGCAAAGTTGATTATTTAGGACATCTTTTATTTTTCTCAATAATGTTTTACAGTTTTTATGGAAATAACATTTTATATAATATTTTAGATACTAGTACAAATGATAATATTTTTGTAAATGGTATTTTAAAATGTTTTAGTTAAATTTGTTTTTTGTTGCTGGTATATAAAATACAGTTGCCTTTTGTATAATGACCTTATACCCTTATCAATCCATCTTGAATTGAGTTTTGTGTATGATATGAGGTAGAAGGAAAGAATTATTTCTCCTATATGCATATTCAATTAACCTACCACCTATCTTAATATCTGTAACTTAATTACATCTGCAAAGTCTCTTCTGCCACGTAAGGTAACATATTCACAGGTTCTAGAGTGTGGACATTATTGCAGGGCCATTCTGTCCACCACACTTTTATTTCTTGTTTTCCTCTATTGCACCAGCTAGGACTCCCAGTCCAATATTGAAGAGAAAGGGAGATGGCAGGCATATCTGTCTTGCTCCTACTATAAGGAAAAAAAATGTTTAACATTTTACCATTTAGTATAATGTTTGCCACAGATATTTTGCAGATGTTCTTTATCAGATTAATGATGTTCCTTTCTACTAGTTTGCTAAGAATTTATCACAAATAGGTACTGAGCCTTACTAAATACTTGCATTGATCAAAATGTTTATCTGATCTTTTTCTCCTTTTTCTGTTAATATGGTAAAATACCTTGATTAATTTTCTAATACTAAACTGCCCTTGCATTCCCATTTAGCTGTTATGTACTATCTTTTTGAACATATATTGTTACACTTAATTTGCCAACATTTTGTTTAGAATTGTCAGTACTTTTTCACGGAAGCTTTCAGTCTAAAATTTTTTTTGCTTCTACCTTGGGGAATATAAGAACTGTTTTTGAATTTTTTTTTAAATTAAGAGATGTTTATTCTCACATTATAATCTTCTGAAACTTGTCCACACTGATCCAACCATATAACAGTTCTTTTTGCTTCTATCTAAAATTTTCTGACCAGGTATGGTGGCTCTCATCTGTAATCTCAGCACTTTGGGAAGCCAAGGCCAAGAGTTTGAGACAAACCTGGGCAATACAGCAAGATCCTGTCACTACACAACATTTTTAAAAGTTAGCCAGGCATGGTTGAACATGCCTGTTATCCCAGATACTCTGGAGGCTGAGGTGGGAGGATTGCTTGAATCCGGGGTTCAAAGGCTGCAGCGAGCTATGATCGCTCCACTGCACTCTAGCCTGGGTGACAGAGTCAAACTCTGTCTCAAAAATCATAAAAAATAAAAATTAAGAAATTAAAAATAAAATAATTTTTTGATGATTTCTTTGTCTGAATAATGGAAATATGTCTAGGGGTTGGCAGTCTTATAGAACCCACACATTTCCAACAGAATAATCCATTTTCATTTATTTCCTGCATTTCTGCCAGTTCACAGTATATGCTGAATCTGTCAAGATGGGACTGGGTTTATTTTATAGTAAGCAATATCTGGTATACTGTATGTTCTTAATAATAACAAATACACAATGACATTAAAAATGAAACCACCAGATGGTGCCACCGTAGATAATAGTCAACTTGTTAATTCCAACAGTAAAGGATGTTTTCATTTAAGAACTTTGTGAAAAAAATTTATTGAGACTGCCGTTACTGTACATATTAATAATCATCTACTGCTTTACTCCATGCCTGACACTGCAGGTCCCCAAAGTCACCAGATGTTAAAATCAATATGGCTTGAAGTTAGAAAAGCACTGGAGTTGGATTGGAGGATTCATAGAGATGTTCTCCCTGCATTTAGGTTGTGAATCTTTTTTTTTTTTTTTCCAGCAGTGACCTGTCGCTCTCGGTGTTCTACGAATTAAAGCCTTTTTAGATAGAGAAGGGTGTCATACAAGATGAGAAAAAATAATAGATAATTTTAAGAAGAGCAGAAACTTATAGTTGATGTCAGTTGTCTTAATTTTTCACCTTCCAGAGCATTGAGTTCATTAAAACAATGCGAATGGTATCTACAAGGGCTTTGACTATTAGAGTCTTTTTTTTTTTTTTTTTTTTTTTTGAGACGGAGTCTCGCTCTGTCCCCCAGGCTGGAGTGCAGTGGCGTGATCTTGGCTCACTGCCAGCTCCGTCTCCCGGGTTCGTGCCATTCTCCTGCCTCAGCCTCCCGAGTAGCTGGGACTACAGGCGCCTGCCACCGCGCCCGGCTAATTTTTTGTATTTTTAGTAGAGATGGGGTTTCACCTTGGTCTCGATCTCCTGACCTTGTGATCCGCCCGCCTTGGCCTCCCAAAGTCCTGGGATTACAGGCGTGAGCCACCGCGCCCGGCCAGACTATTAGAGTCTTGATATAAGTCTGAGGCCTAATCACTACTACAAGCCTGTATCTAAGATAAAAAGGCAGCAGGTCTCCTGCATTTCATTCTGTTTAAAACGCATTTAGTCTCCTGCCCATTATCCACATTTATTAATAACAGTTCTCATCTGAGGGCTAATTCAGCTGAAGTTCTGCACTGCAAAATACTTGATTGCATTATGTGACAGGCACACTGGAATAGTGACAAGCAGCTGGTCCTATAAAATACTCCAGAATGATGGGCATTACATTTGATCAATTCCACTTGCTGAGCATATACAGTTCTTGTACACTATCAGGAAAAACTATAATACTGGCCTCATGTTTCCATGGTGACTTGTGAGAGCAATTCTTAAATTTAAGAGTTACCTCTTTTAATCAACAATAATTTTCATCTAGATGATATTCCCAGGCTACCCTGAATTATATTATCATGATGTTAATTTACTTTCTGTCTCAGCTCAAGGTAAAATGTATTTGCCTAGGGCCAGAGAGAGTAGAGGAGTAAGGGTGGGTTGGAAAGGAATGTAGCAGCTGAGGGACATGGGAATATGATAAAAAAATACTTAAAAAGGAAACAAAGCACATAACAGATTTGAATACAAAGAAATATTAACTTTTCAATAATCTTTTAAAAATGCAATGGAAAAAGTACATTTTTCTTACCTGCTCTTAGTCCTCACAAAAGCTGTACAAACCAACATAAATATCCTTTTGGACAGCAATTTTAGTGTTAAACTACAGCATACATTTCTCACTTTAAGCATCAAATTTTAGTGATTCTAGCCCAGTCAATAAAATATACAACTTTAAAGAAAATTTCTTCTGATCCAATGACAGCTGATCTTGCTGGTATTCTGAAACACTAGTTAAAGACCACAAAGACTACTTCTGGCTAATGGACATTAACAGAAGCAGCACAGATTCAAGTAAGTAGGTAAAGAAAGCTGTTATTATTTTAAGCAAAATTAAAACAGATGGGAGAGACAGACACACATGTATTCAGATATGCGCCTGCCTCACATTTAATCTTTTATGAATGGCTGCTCCCAGATGGTGATGCGACTCAGCAATGCAATTTTAGATACACCATCTATTTTCCTTACTTCGATGTACTGTGTCAATTACAACTTTTCTACTTAGTGGCTGATGCAACCATCATCAAAAGAAAAATAAACCATCATGACAATAGGTTCTCTGATATTTTGAAAATGAGGTGATAGTCAACTTATCAAACCAAGTCCAAACATCTCTCTATACTCTCCATCCTTCAATTCATTACAGGTTTGATACTACTATTCCACATTCACACAAATGGTGAGGTAAGGAAATAAGAGACCAACATAGCAAACAGATTATGCTGATGAGCGTCTGTGAATCTCTCATTAACCACTGACCCCAGAATGGGACATGCTGTCCCCTAAAGTCTCACAGTGTGTCACCTGTACCTCTTCTAGGACATCATGTTTTATCTTGGATAATAAGAATAATAGGAATACAAAATTCTAACAGAGCAACTACTGTATTTTGTCATAGTTAGTTATTTACATGCCAATTCCCACTATGAGATAGTAAGCTCCCAGATACAGCAGCTTCTTCGTCTTTTTAGACCTGGCACATAGCAGTATCCAGCAGATAGAGAAATTGATTAAGATACATTAAATGAATACATAGTAACAGTTGCCACTTGTACCTATTATATGCGAGGCACCGTGCTAGATACTTTACTTACATTCCTTTCCTTCCCAGTTTTATTGAGGCATAACTGACAAGAAAAAATTGCATGTATTTAAGGTGTACAATGTGAGGTTTTGATATATGTATAAATTGTGAAATGATTACCACAAACAAACTAATTAATATCCTAATATCCGTCACCTCACATAGTTACCTTGTGTGTGGGGGGTGAGAATACTTTCTACTTTCAAGAATACAATGCAGTATTATTAACTATAGTCCTCATGCTGTACATTAGATCTTCAGAACTTACTCATTCTGCAAACTGAAACTTCATATTCTTTGACCAACATCTCCCCATTTCCCCCTAGACCTCAGCTCCTGCCAACCCCCACTCTACTCTCTGTTTTTATGAGTTCAACTTTTTTAGATTCCACAGGTAAAGTGAGTTCATGCAGTATTTGTCTTTCTGTGACTGGCTTATTTCACCTAGTGTAATGTCTTCCAGGTCATACATGTTGTTACAAACGGCAGGATTCCCTTATGTTTTAAAACTGAATGATTTCCCTGTCTGTGTGTGTGTCTGTGTATGTGTATCACAGTAACCATCTATCAATGAACACTTAGGTTGCTTCTACAGCTTGACTACTGTGAATAGTGCTGCAGTGAACATAAGAGTGTAGACACATCTTCGAGAGACTGATTTCATTCCTGGAAGATATATATCTGGACTACATGGTAGTTCTACTTTTAATTTTTTTAGGATTTACTTACATTCTTCCACTTAATGCTATAAGCAACCTAACCCCCATTTGACAGATTAGACAAGCTATGAAGGCTCATGGAAGTGAAGTAAAATGCTTACAGACCTTGTGGCTAGGTAATTGTGGGGCTGGCATTCCAAACCAGACTGTATAATGTGGAAGTCTTCGAGCTTTCAAGCATATCACACAGGCCCTCCTCTGGCTGAACTCCCATAAGCTCAGGCCTGAGTTGTCGGGTGGGGACTGCAGGAGGTGGCAGAGGACAGACGCCACACCCGGGCATTGACACTGGCAGCCCCTGCATTGTCACGGGTGGGCAGTGATTGGAGCAGTGTCTTTACTGGACACCGGTGACCAAACAGTCTTTGGGGTGTAAACAGTAACAGAAGATACCACCACAGAAAGCAAAAACAGGAGAAGAAGAAAACAGTGGGTGTCCTGTGCTCACCATGAGAAGTGTGTAGAGTTTGTGGGAAACATGCTGAAAGCCCTTCCGAAGGAACTGGAGCACAGCCAGATCCTGCAGAATTTGGGGGCAGGGCCAGAGAAATAACTGGGGAGTAGTTATTATAATCCTGTTATCACCCTATGGAGAACTAGGAAATGTGGGTGATAAGTCAATATTTATGTCGCACACTTTTTACCTCCCAAACTAGGTTATAATCTCCTTGAAAGTAATATCCATGCCTATTATTTATTTATTTATTTATTTATTTATTTATTTATTTATTTTTTGAAACAGCGTCTCACTCTATTGTCCAGGCTAGAGTGCAATGGCACAATCTTGGCTCACTGCAACCGCCGCCTCCCGGATTCAAGCAATTCTCCTGCCTCAGCTTCCCAAGTAGCTGGGATTACAGGCATGCACCGCCATGCCCGGCTAATTTTTGTATTTTTAGTACAGATGGGGTTTCACCATGTTGGTCAGGCTGGTCTTGAACGCCTGACCTCAGGTGATCCACCTGCTTCGGCCTCCCAAAGTGCTTGGATTACAGGCGTGAGCCACCACACCCTCGCATGCCTAATATTATTTCTGTGTCGGCCATGGTTCCTAGCACATTTCCCTCTAATCCACTCTGTAACATCAGAAAGCAGCCATCCTAAATTAGGTAGCTAATGTAAGAGAAGCCACACCTTGGAAGTTGTCCTAATGGCCTACCAAGTCAGTATTCATGGAGTCTAGGAAAAACAGAACTAGTGGTAAGGGTTTCTGTAGCCCTGTCCAGAGGACAGGACTCCTGGATGGGTCATCAAAGGTATTCTGATTGGTAAGGCACTGGGTTTTGAATAAGAGAGGATACACGAGGTTATCACAGCTTGAGCGCATTAATTTTTACTCAATTTCTTTGATTTTAATTCCATACTCAGGAAGAAAACATCTGATCTTTATTCAGTTTGTAAAACTGGATCCCCTACTTAGAAGGGAACATAGCTGTAGTAGATGACATGAATCTCCTGGTCCTTTTAGCAGCTGGATTTTTCACTGTAAATTCATGAAGGATGTTCTTGTCATCCATCTGGTGTGACTGGTATGATAATGCAGATGAATAAAGTTTATGAACTTATAAAAACTGGGGCCCAGCGGGATGCCTTATGTGTATAATCCCAGCACTTTGGGAGGCTGAGGTGGGCAGATCTCAGGAGTTCAAGACCCGCCCCAGCCAGCATGATGAAACCCTGTCTCTACTAAAAATACAAAAATCAGTCAGGCGTGATGGCGTGCACCTGCAATCCCAGTTACCCAGGAGGCTGAGGCAGGAGAATCACTTGAACCCAGGAGGCAGAGGCCGCAGTGAGCTGAGATCACGCTACTGCACTCCAGCCTGGGCGACAGAGCGAGACTCTGGCTCAAACAAACAAAAAACAACTGGGATGTAGACTCTAATCTCCAAACCCACTAACTGCTAGTACTCTGGAGAGTCTTAAAAAGGCCAGTACACAGGAAATATTGAGTAATCAAATATATTAATTGTAACACTCCCTTCATTTAAAAAACACATTTTAAGAGACAATGACAACAAAAACACACTGCTCATCTGAAATGGTTGCTTTGGACTATTTCTTACTATAGTCTGTCCCATAACAATGTGAGGAATTTGAGATCAAGATTGCTATATACTAAAAAATATCTTTATGTAATTTAAACAATTTTGTGTGAAATAACTTATGTGTTTGGAAAACTATAAAATGTTTCCTAGAAAAAAAATGCTATAGAGTTGTGACTGTAAAATGTACCAAATTACCTTTCCAGTGAACAGGTGAATGTTATTGCTAAATATTAACAAAACTACTTTTTTTTCCAGATGGAATCTCATTCTGTCACCCAGGCTGGAGTGCGGTGGCACGATCATGGCTCACTGCAGCTTCAAACTCCTGGACTCAAGCAATCCCCCCACCTCAGCCTCCTGAGTAGTTGGAACTACAGGTACACATCACCACACCCAACTAATTTTTTCTTTTCTTTTCTTTTTTTTGGAGAGACAAGGTCTTGCTATGTTGCCCAAGCTGGTCTCAAGCTCCTGAGCTCAACCAATCCTCCTGCCTTGACCTCCCAAAGTGCCGGTATTCCAGGCGTGAGCCACTGAACCTGGCCCAAAACTACTCTTCTCTGCTGAATGGCCCACAGAATTTAAATCCGGTGATGTTACCACTTAGGTTGTGAGGATCTGCCCATGTGAGAAAGTAAATCTCACTTACTGCTGAGGGTTTGGTTTTCCCAGATATTCCTTCAGCTGTTACAGACAGCCAGGCCTCTTCCCTCCTTTGGAATTTTAGAAAGGCTCTTTGTTCTTTGTGAGCTTCACAGCACCCTGACCTGGAACACAGGTGTGCATGTGAGCTGTCATTCTGACTAAAAAGTCCTCAGGCCTTTACATTGTATCTAACCAAATGAGGATCAAGAAGGGAAGTGATTATTACAGGGACCTGATCTAGACTTCACAACAGAGGAGTCCTTAGCAGCTGCCAAGGACAAGCCATCTTTGGAGAAACAAGCTTGCTGGAAAGTCACTTTCCTCTCTCTAGCTGGAAGCACTCCTCCCTGGCAGGTGTTATCATCTGGAGAGTGATACCAAGCTGACAGCAGCTGTTACAAAAGATGCTGAACAGAGATTCCAGGAGGAGGGCTGGGTCCAAGCATGAGTGCTTTTATGAAAATATGTGCAGAAGTCCAGGGCTAATGCTGCAGATTTCAAACAGTGGGATGTACCACAGAGCTGTAGCTGGGGTCGATTTTACCCCTCACTGGGTGGATAATGGCATAGGGTGATTCTGCTCTCCTAATAGAAAAAAAAAATGCAGACTGCTAGTCATGCAAAAAAATGGATGGGCCAGGCATGGTGGCTTATGCCTATAATCTCAGCACTTTGGGAGGCTCAGTCAGGCAGATTGCTTGAGCTCAGACGTTCAAGACCAGTCCAGGCAACATGTCGGAATCTTGTCTCTAAAAAATACAAAAATTATGACCTGGAGCAGTGGCTCACACCTGTAATCCCAGCACTTTGGGAGGCCGAGGTGGGCAGATCACTTGAGGTCAGGAGTTTGAGACCAGCCGGGCCGACATGGGGAAACCCCATCTCTACTAAAAATACAAAAATTAGCCAGGTGCGGTGGTGGGGCACCTGTAGTCCCAGCTACTTGGGAGGCTGAGGCAGGAGAATTGCTTGAACTCCGGAGGCGGAGGTTGCAGTGAGCCGAGATCGTGCCACTGCATGGGCAACAGAGCAAGAATCTGTCTTAAAAACACACACACACACACATACACACACACACATCTCTCTCTATATATACACACACATATATAAATAAATAATACAAAAATTAGCTGGGTGTGGTGGGCTACTGTAGTCCCAGCTACTTGGGAGGCTGAAGTGAGAGGATCAGTTGAACCCCAGAGGCTGAGGCTGCAGTGAGCTGTGATCATGCCACTGCACTCCAGTCTAGGCAACAGAGGCAAGACCCCTGTCTAAAAAAAGAAAGAAAGAAAGGAAGAAGGTAAAGAAGGAAGGAGAGGGGAGAGAGAGAGAGAAAGAGAGAAGAGAAGAGAATAAATGAATGATATAGATCTACAGACATAACTGTTGGTATTGTCTGAGGTTCTCTTGCTTCCCTTTGATAAATCCTGAAGACCACTCATCTTGATGGTACCTTGGTTGGAATTCAGATGTTCTGAGATAGCTTCGTCTTTCAAAAGTCTGGAGTTAATACTAGTCCTCCAGACAGTACAGCATGGTTGTTGAAAGCTTGGAATTCAGAGTGAGACAGACATGGGTTTGAATCCTGGCTCTACATCCCACCAGTCATATCACCCAGGGTAGTTACTTAATTTCTTTGTGCCTTAGGATACCTATCTGTGAAATATGGATAATAATAGCAGGTACTTTACAGAACTGTTATGAGAATAAAATGAGATGATGCAGACACAGAGCCCAGTCCAACATGCTTGTCATAAATGTTCATTATTCCAACTTTATTAAAAATGATAAGCATGGTTGTTAAACTCCCTCATGAGCTAAAACTTTGAAAAAGAATCAGGGTTTTGTTTTGTTTCATTGAAGGTTGATTCTTTTAAGGAATGAGTGTCTGATGACCTTATTTTGTCGATCAAAGTTCCATGAACTTTGGTGCCATAAAGTTCAGAACCTACTCCAGTTCCAGCAAGTCCTCTGGATGGTGATATCCACCAGGCAATTGGATGGCTAAGCCTGGACCTTGAAGCACACTGAGGTTAGAGATACAGATTCGGAAGCTTTCTCCCAGTGGAAAGAGTTGAAAGACCAGCTGCCAGATCCCATTCTGGATGAGACACCTGAGCTGCATGCATTGATTTTTGGATAAGGTGGTCTTTCTAAGAACTCGTGTAGTTGAAATGTTGAATAATTTAGCATTCAAGGTGGTGGTAGTAGTTAAACATAACTCTTAGGTGACACACATAGATCACTGAATTAGGTGCTTATTCAAAGACAATGTCTAATCCAAGGCTGGCTTCATCACTCTGGTTGTCCTAATACTTCTTTCCATGCTACCATATGTTCAGGGAATACGAATCAATTTTACTATCAAAAACATAAAATAAGCAAAAGCTACATTTTCCGCAGAAAACAATGTTATATATTCTAAGCTACATAGTTATATCTTTATATTAACCCACTTCAGTAAACAAACACGTAACAGAGCACCCACTGAATGCCAGACACTCTGATTTAGGTATTAGGGATGCAAAGAGTGAATGGCACTGCTCTAGGCATTTTTAATTCACTGACTTGCTGAATCCTCACAACAACCCTAGGAGGTAGGTCCTGTCATTCTGTGCATTTCGCTGATGAGGAAATTAACATACAGAGAGATCAACCAAGATCATAATGTTAGTAAAAGGCAGAATCTGAATTTGCTCTGGCTCTAGGTCCTGCACCCTGCACCGCTCAGTCAGACTGCCTTTCAGCTAGGGTGAGAGGAAACGTCTCTTTCTTCAAAGAGCACACAGTCTGGTGGCAGAGGCAGAATACTTTAAGCTAAAAATTTTGTTTTCCAGCTAGATTTTCATGGCAGGTCTTCATTATAACTGAGGGCTAATCAACTTCATTTACCAAGATATCCATTTTTTTCCTAAAGAGATTGTTTCCTAGTTACATAGATTTTTAAATTAAACTTCGTTTTGAGATCATTGTAGATTAACATGTAATTATAAGAAATAATATAGAGAGATCCCATGTTTCCCCCAATGGTGGCATCTTATGAAACTATAGTACAGTAACACCACCAGGATATGGATACATATACAAGATACTGATATCTCAATAAAGTCAAGATACAGAGTATTTCCATCACCACATAGGCAACTCAGGTTGTCCTATTATAGACACACCCATTTACCTTCCCTAACACCTAACCCCTAATTAATCCCTAAAGACCACCACTAATTGGCCGGGCGCGGTGGCTCAAGCCTGTAATCCCAGCACTTTGGGAGGCCGAGACGGGTGGATCACGAGGTCAGGAGATCGAGACCATCCTAGCTAACACGGTGAAACCCCGTCTCTACTAAAAAAAATACAAAAAACTAGCCGGGCGATGTGGCGGGCGCCTGTAGTCCCAGCTACTCGGGAGGCTGAGGCAGGAGAATGGCGTGAACCCGGGAGGCGGAGCTTGCAGTGAGCTGAGATCCAGCCACTGCACTCCAGCCTGGGCGACAGAGCGAGACTCCGTCTCAAAAAAAAAAAAAAAAAAGACCACCACTAATCTGTTTTTCATTCTATAATTTCATCATTTCAATAATGTTATATAAATGGAATCACACAGTATGTAACCTTTTAGATTTTTGTTTTCACTTAACACAATTGCCTTTTATTATTCCCTGGAGATTCATCTAGGTTGCTGCATATGTCAATAATTTGTTCCTTTTTATGGCTGAAAAGTATTCCTTAGTATGGATGTACCAGTTTGCCCACTGAAAGATATTTGAGTTGTTTCCAGTTTTTGGCTATTACAAATAAAGCTCCTATGAACATTTGTGTACAGATTTTGTGTGAACATAAGCTTTCATTTCTCTGAAATAAAAATGCTCAGGAGTAAAATTGCTGATTCACATAGGAATTACATTAAATCGTTTTTAAAGGAACGGTCAATCTGCTCTGCAGAATAACTACCCCTTTTTATACTGCCACTTGCAAATGCATGAGTGACCCACTTTCTCTCCATCATTACCAGCTCTTGGTGTTGTCACTGTTTTTATTTTAGCCATTTTAATATGCATATAGTGACCTCATTGTGGTTTTTATTTACATTTTCCTAATGACTAATGATATTGAACATCTTTTCATGTGCTTGTCATCCATATGTCCCCTTCAGTGAAATATCTGTTCATGTATTTTGCTCTCTTTTTTTTTTTTGAGATAGAGTCTCGCTGTCTCCCAGGCCGGAACGCAGTGGCAAGATCTTGGCTCACTGTAACTTCTAACTCTCAGGTTCAAGTGATTCTCGTGCCTCAGCCTCCCAAGTAGCTGGAATTACAGGCATGTGCCACCAACCCGACTAATTTTTGTATTTTTAGCAGAGACAGGGTTTCACTATGTGGGCCAGGGTGGTCTCAAACTGTCGGCCTCAAGAGATCTGCCCCGCTTGCCCTCCCAAAGTGCTGGGATTACAGGTGTGAGCCATCGCGCCTAGCCATATTTTGCTCATTTCTTAATGGGAGTGTTTGTGTTATCTTTTAAAAATCTGTTGAGTTTCGAGAATTCTTTATATATTCTAGACACATATCTTGTCAGATATGTGACTTGCAAATATTTTCTTGCAATTTAATGTTTGTCTTTTCAAACTGGTGACAGGGTCTTTCACAGAGCAAAAGTTTTAAATGTTAATGAAGTCCAATTTAGCAATCTTTTTTTAAAAAAATTGCTGTCAAGAACTCTGTGCTTTGTCCTAAATCCCAAGGATTTTCTTTTTTTTTTTTTTTTTTTGTTTTACCTTTAAATCTATGATCCATTTTGAGTTAATTTTTGTATAATGTATGAGACTTAGGTCAAGATTTTTTTTATTTGCCTATGGGTGTCCAGTGGCTCCAGCATCATTTGTTAAAAATTTGACCTTCTCTTTGCTGAGTTGCTTTTCCACCTTTTTCAAAAATCAGTTGGGCATATTTTTGTGGGTATATGTCTAAGCTGTCTATTCTGTTCCATTGAGCTATGTGCCTATCACTCTGCCAATACTTCACAGTCTTGATTACTGGGTAAGGTATTAACAAGACTGTCATGTATTGACACAGTAGTATAAAATATATATTATATATTCAAACTATATAATAATTCTTGAAATCAGGTAGACTGATTTTTCCCACATTGTTCTTTTTCAAAATTGTGTTGGCTTTCTAGTTCGTTTGCTATTCCATAAAAATTTTAGAAAAATCTTTCATCTGTCTATAAAAACCTTGCTAGAATTTTGATAAGAATTGTGTTAAACCTACAGATTAATTTGGCATCTTTACCATGTTGAGTCTTCTAATCCACGAATACAGAATGTCTCTCCTTTTTTTTTACATCTTTGATTTCTTTCATCACCATTTTGTGGTTTCAACACATGTCTTTTGGATCTAGGACTAAGCGCAGAGTTCTTGACAGCAATTTTTTGGTGCAGTTGAAAATAATATTGTACTTTTAATTTTGGTATCTACATATTCATTCCTAGTACACAGAAACGCAATTGATTTTTATATGTTTATCTCATATCTTGTGACCTTGATGAACTCACTTATGACTTCTAGGATTTTTTGGTTTATTACTGGGGATTTTCTACGTAGACAACAATGTCATCTGCAAATAGGAACAGTTTTGTTTATTCCTTTCTGATCTGTACACTTTTTATTTCCTTTTCTTGCCTAATTGCTCTGGCTAGAATTTTTAGCACAATGTTGAATAGGAGTGGTATAAGAAGACATCCTTGCCTTAGTCTTTTACTGTTAAGTAAATTAGCTGTTCTTTATCAAGTTGTTACATGCTCTTTATCAAGTTGAGGAAGTTCCCCTCTATCTAATTTTTCTAGGAGAGTTTTGTTTTGTGTTGTTGTTGTTTGCTTGTTTTATTGTCTTAAATAAGTGTTAAATTTTGTCAAAAGTGTTTTCTGTATTGGTTGATATAAATCTGATTTTTCTTCTTTAGCCTGTTAATACAGTGAATTACACTGACTGATTTTCAAATATTGAAACAGGCTTGCATCCCTGTAATAAATTCCATTAGTCATGGTATATAATTCTCTGTATATATCACTGAATTCTATTTGGTAATTTGTAAAGATTTTTGCATTCATGTTCATGAAAGACACTGCGCTCTCTCTCGCTTGCTCTCTCTCTCTCTGTGTGTGTGTGTGTGTGTGTGTGTGTATGTCTGTCTGTCTGTCTCTCTTTGGTACTTAATATCAAGGTATTACCTTCATAAATGAATTGGAAAGTATTCTCTTGTATTCTATTTTCCAGAAAAGATAGTGTAGAATTATGTTAATTCTTTAAGTATTTGGTAGAATTCTGCAGTGAAATCATCCATGCCTGGAAATTTATTTAGGGGAAGTTTTAAAATTTAATTTTCTGAATATAGTTAAAGGGTTATTCAAATGATCTACTTCACATTGGGTAAATGAAGGTAGTTTGTGTTTTTCAATGAATGAGTCTGTTTTATCAAGTTGTCGAATTAATGTATGTAGAGTTATTCATAATATTCCTTTATCCTTTTAATATCTGCAAGGTCTATGGTGACATCCCCTATTTCATTCCTGATATTGGTAATTTATGTTTCCTCTCTCTTTTTCTTAGCTACAGGTTTGTCAATGTTACTGATTTTTCAAAAAATCAGATTTTTGTTTCATTGAATTTCTTCATTGGTTTTCAATTTCATTTATTTCTGCCTCCATCTTTATAACAATTTTCTGCTTCTTTTGAGTTAAATTTGCTCTCTCCAGATTCTTGAAGTGGAAGCTTAGATTACTGACTTGAGACTTTCCTCTTTTCTGATGTAACCATTTGGTGCTAAAAATTTCTTTCTCAGCATAATTTAGCTGAGTCCCCAAATTTCGCTTTGTCGTACTTTCATTTTCATTCAGTCCAAGATAGTTTTTGAATTTCCCTTGAGGCTTTCCTTTTAACCCATGAATTATTTACAAGTCTGGTTTTAATTTCCTAGTGTTGGAGATTTTCCTGGTATCTTTCTATTATTGATTTCTAGTTTTATTCCATTGTGGCTAGAAAACACGCCCTGTATGATTTCAATTATTTCATGTTTTTTGAATTTTGTTTTATGCTTCAAGATATTGTTTATCTTGGTGAACATTCATGGGCACTTGAACTCTTGAACTAAATATGTATTCTGATGTTGCTCGGTGGAGTGTTCTTATTGTTGATCAGATCCACTTGGTTGATTATGTTATTGACTTTTTCTATATACTTGACAATTTTCAGTCTCATTGTTCTACCAATTGTTGAGAGAGAGGTGCTAAAGTCTCCCACTGCAATTGTGGATTTCTGTTTATCTTTTCAGTTCTAACAGTTTTGCTCCACATATATCACAGCTCTGTTGCTTGGGGCATACACATTTAGGACACTCTCCTTGAGTGGGGTTCCAACCCTTACTAGGCTGCCTTCCTGATTTCCCTCCTGAGGCCTTAGCGCCAACTGGGCTGCCTTCCTGCTCTGCTCAGGCTTGCCTAGTGGGTTTGTGACTGAGAGGGAGGGAGGGAGGGAGGGAGGAAGGTAGGGGAGAGAGGGAAGCAGGGGAGAGAGGGAAGGGGTGGAGAGAGGGAGGGAGGGAGGGAGGAGGGAAGGAAGGAAGGAAAGAAGGAAGGAAGGAAGGAAGGAAGGAAGGAAGGAAGGAAGGAAGGAAGGAAGGAAGGAAGGAAGGAAGGAAGGAAGGAAGGAGAAGAAAGGAGGAGGAGGGTAGGGGGAGGAAAGGAGGGCGGGCCAGAGTAACTTATTTTTTTGGTTGACTTTTAAACTGCCTTCTCTTTAAAACAAAAAATCTTCCTTTTTGTGACATCACTGGGTCCTTAGAAGTTTCCACATCAGAAGCAGTAATTCCTATTCCTTGAACCTCTTAGTGCTCCCTATCCATCTGGAAGAAATTACAGAGAAATATGTGCACATATGCATATGTGTGTGTATAACGTTTAATTTGGTACATGTCTTTATACCAGTTCGACATGCTAGTATAGGTTTTTATTGAAAAAGAAATCATGGAGGGGCAGTTGCAGTAAAATGAGGTGGTATTGGAAAGTAATCAAATCTAAAGAAAAGTCCAGGCCATAGAAAGGCAAATTTTCATTTCTTTTCTCACCTGCCATCTTCTGTGAAATACCTTCCTAACAAACAGGACAGTTGCTATATACTTAAAAATTAGCACTGACGTTTTATCACTAAATAAAGCTTAGTCACTCACAGTGTATTTCACTTGTTCACCAACTTTTGGCACCTGGTAAGTGCTTGACATTAATAGAACCTAATGCCTTATAAGTTGATATTTAAATTCGCAAATGTTTAAAGGATAATAGTTTATTTTTCCTTAGAGCTGAGCATTAATTTTTTCCTGAAACAATGACTGTAAGTGTGTAGCTATTTACTGAACCAGTGAGTCATGGGTATAATCAAATAATACATTTATTCTCTTTTTCCCTATACTAGGTCCGATCTCCTTTATGAGGTTACTTCTTTTCCTGCCACTTCATGCAAAATCTCCAACAAATAATAAAGAGTTCTCTAGGCACTTTAGTTTAAAACATAACTTCATGTCAGCAATCAATACATCTGTTCCAGTGTGATAATCATAGACTCCTAACATTGTTTAACTTATTAAAACTCCTTCCCGCCTTCCCCCAAAGACTGCAGTGGGTAATGAGACACGGCTGACTTCTCTATTCCCCAACCTAGGGCTTCTCCTCCTCCTCATCTGCCTCTGCCTTCTCCAGGTCTAAAGGGGAAAGGGAAAGGAAGACACACTAGGAGCAGCGACAATGGTCTGCCTGGCACCCTGCTGGCAGTGATGTCTCTCACCAGGTCAGATGTTTACAACTGTCTCTCTCTTAGATGCTGAATTAGGTTCTCCACCATCACTGGGGTGTCTCGCCTGCAGTTCCCTCTGCCTGGGTGAATGGACCTTCCTGCTGGTAACTTATATTCCCCTCTCCACACTAGGAATCCTGGGTCTCCTGACTCTTCCAGGCAGCCCTCTTGAGTGGGATCAAGGAGAACCCCAAGCTAGCTCTGGCCCTTGGCTCACATTTGGGCATTGGGAAATATATACTTTGACCAATCATTGGTGAGAGTGGAGTGATTTCTCAAACACAGCCTTCTTCTTATTTAGCTGCCTGGCCAGCAAGTTCTGATCAGAGCCATTGAGTCTTTAGGTTTATCATATACCAGCCTGGCATGCTCCCTAAATTGTGTGGGACACAAACAAGATACCTAAGCAATCTCCCTGAAGCTGCCCTCCCTTAAGGCTGGGGTCAGGAGAAGGCATTCTGTCTCCTCTACTACGAGGGGTGGTAGAATTCACAGCAGAGCTAGCTTCAAAGAAGGCTTCTCTCTAATCTCTAACTTCTTGTTCTTTCCAACTGTGACTTTAGAAATGGGGAAGGGGGCCATGGGTTGAAGCACCAGTATCTCACTTTGAAATGTGGAGGCAATGGCCCCAGTGTCCTAGGCCCTCAACTGAAGGCAAATCTGAAATGTTCTATTTTAACACATCCTGTTGAATGGTTCTTTCATCAGCTGCCAAATTCATTCATGGTAAAGCCCCCAAAATTTTTTCTGCCACATTACAAAAAAAAAAATGGAACATCTTATCATAAAACATTGTCTATTCAACTGTTTTGAATATAGATTTACATCCAAATTCTAACTCAAAATTTGTGAACTTATATTCATATATCAGAGGATGCCAGTGGTATCAAAATATCCATGCTCACCCACACCCTTGCCCTTAATGAGAGTTCCTCATAGGATTTTATGTTTCTCTCCAACTGAATTAAATAGAAGAAAACACAAGACCGGCATTGTTGAGGTTTCCAGAGAATACCGCCCCTTGGCAGGCTGCCTGCTGGGAGGTCAGGCACAACCCAAGTCCTTCTCTTAGCAGCACCTCTGGGGAGAGAAAGCAGTCATCAGAGACTTGTTTGAGGCTGGGGTTCAAATTTACTGATTTTTCATTTTCTTGTCCTCAGATGACCACTCAGGAGTTTTCCTTTTTTTAACTGCTTTTTTCTACCTGCTTTCTTGGTCTTGAGAGGCTTACTGAGACATTGCCAATGTAAGTCCATACTATTTTTCTAAGAGACGGGGTCTTGTTCTGTCACCCAGGCTGGACTGCAGTGGTGCAATCATAGGTCACTGAAACCTCAAACTCCTGGGCTCAAGCAATCTTCCTGCCTCAGCCTCCTGAGTAGCGAGGACTACAGGTGCACATCACATTACCATGCCTGGCTAATTTTAAAAATATTTTTGTAGAGACAAGGCCTTACTATGTTGCCCAGGTTGGTCTTGAATTCCTGGACTCAAGCAATCCTCCCACCTCAGCCTCCCAAAGTGGTGGGATTATAAGCTGTGAGCCACTGCACCTGGCCATAAGTCTATCTTATACAGACACATATATTTATTCAGAGCCAGGTGGTAATGGTTTTCTAAAGTCCTGTGATAAACACAAGAAACAACCTAAAACATTGAGTCGTTTATTTGAAAGCAGCATAATTTTAGTGTTGAGTTGCCCAAGACACAGTTGCTTTCAGTCTTTCTTCGGAGAATCCCAGAAGCTCCCAGTATATATAAGTAGGGGCGTTTGTCACCCCTACTTATTCTCACAGTTGAAGTTGAAGTTCATTCCTATCATTGAACAGGGGACAAGATTCAGAGAAGCAGCCAAATTCCAAATGATTTGGCATGAAAAAATCTCAGCCTGAATGTAATCAGAGGCCTAGAGTTTTCAATCTCTCTAAGTTTTGTAGACAATTTACATAATTACATTGGCACACACATTTTTCCATTTCAATAAAAAAGCCTCCAAGATCTTTATGTTCATGGACAAATCTTTAATATTGTAAAAAAATATATAATAAACCAATATAAACTCAAAAATTCCAAATAGGGGCATGATTCCCTGATTTTTCTTTTCAGAGCCAGTAAGAATACACTTCAGATAGAGAAAAAAGGAGATTTCCTTTGCCAATTCCCTTCCTCCACTCAAACATACATTATACTCAGACACAAGAAGCTTTATTAGCCAAGTCTCCCCCATTTTGCTTTGATATTTTGAGCCCAATTAAATATGACGGATCACAGCTCTCAGTACATGTTTGTGGGCAGATTTTTGCTTGCACACATAGTACAAACGTCTTTGATCAAGACCAGCTGAGAACACTGGCCTAAGTAGGTAGACTTGGCAGAATTCTCAACCTTGGCTACTTCTATCAAGGCGAAGGGGTTCATACTACTTTTTAAAGTCTTTTTTCCTCATGGAACTAATTAAATATAAGTCTGTATAATAGAAGTAAAGTTAAAACAACTATAATAATTTCTGTTTCTTTTTGATTACAGCAAAATGGACTGAACACAAAGTAGTTTATAAATTCTATGCTTACGATCACAGACAGGAGCCACAAACCATGAATGCCAAAGTAAACACAGACCAAGCTGAGTGTCAGAGTCAAAATGTACATCAAATTTAATGATACATATTTAATGATATGCATACTCACAGTAATTGCTCAAGTAGATGGGAGGAAGTGCCAAAGACACATTTCATCAGCCTCACAAATCAGCTAGTCCAGATGGCCCCCCATCTTCTTCAATCCTACTCCAGCGCCCAGAGGACAAAGTCCCTGGACCGGTAGTGAAGGCCAGAGGACCACACATACTCATTTACTCTCTCCATTCCCTCCACAGGCCAGAAGCATAGGCTGGGATGGTGGAGTCAAAAAAAGATCTCCTTGTACAATTCCTGTTCAGAGGCTCAGATAACCTATGAAGAGCTACCAGATATGTGTCTCTTCACCAATATAACTCTAGCACAAAGTACAGAGTCAGGGACAATTTGTTCAAAGGATGACCCCTGGGAAGACAGGTGTTTGTGCTGGGAGATGAGGAGGAAGATTGGCATAGCAATGTGAAAGTGTTAGAAATTCACCTCCTAGTGCATATGAGTTAATTGGTTTGCTTTCCTAACATCTAGTACCCAAGGAAATTGGAGTTTTAAAGACTATAAAGATATCGGATTCCTACAGAAAGAGGGAAAATATATGAGAAAAAGCATCCCCCTCAAAACCCTACTTCTTCATTTAATACTTGTTTTCGGGTTTAAAAAAAAAACTTTTAGGTTCAGGGGTACATGTGCAGGTTTGCTATATAGGTAAATTTGTGTCATGGGGGTTTGTTGTACAGATCATTTTGCCACCCAGGTACTAAGCCTCGTACCAAATAGTTAATTTTTCTTATTCTCTCCCTCCTCCCATCCTCCACCCTTAAGTAGGCCCCAGTGTCTGTTGTTCCCCTCTTTGTGTCCATGTGTTCTCATCATTTAGCTCCCACTTATAAGTGAGAACATGCAGTATTTGGTTTCTTGCCCCTACGTTTTTTTGCTAAAGATTATGTCCTCCAGTTGTATCCATGTTCCTACAAAGAACATGATCTCGTTGTTTTTTATGGCTGCATAATATTCCATGATATATATATACACCATACTGTCTTTATCCAGTCTACTGTTGATGGGAATTTAGGTTGATTCCATGTCTTTGCTATTGTAAATAATGCTGCAATGAACATACATATGCATGTATCTTTATGGTTAGAATGATTTATATTCCTTTGGGTATACACCCAGTGGTTGGATTGCTAGGTTGAATGGTAGTTTTGCTTTTAGGTCTTTGAGGAATTGCCACAGTGCCTTCCACAATGGTTAAACTAATTTACACTCCCATCAACAGTGTATAAATATTCCCTTTTCTCCACAACCTGGCCAGCATCTGTTATTTTTTGACTTTTTATTAATAGCCATTCTGACTGGTGTGAGATGGTACCTCATTATGGTTTTGGTTTGCATTTCTCTAATGATCAGTGATGCTGAGCTTTTTTTCATATGGTTATGGCTTATGAAAAGAAAACATATATGTTTTCTTTTGAAATTTACTTAACACTTGTATCAAAGACAGGGTCCTATTCCCTCTTCCCTCCTTTCAGAACCCTTTCCTCCTGTCTCATCTCCTGTTCTAATCCATCCACAGTTAGGTGAGCCAACAGTGGGGATAAGATACCTGCAAAGGTCTGATTTGTGGTTCCACTCCTAAGGGAAAGTCCAGGTTGTTTTCAGGATTGTGTTTTGTTTTGATTGGGAGGGGGTGGGGCATAATAATGTTTTTAGCCTGCTTAGGATCTTTGCTTTGTACAAACTACACCCAAAAGGAATTTTGGGATGCATTCCAAAATAGGAATACATAAAACTTTCTGTCCAACTAAAATCATTCAGGAAAATGAGAGAACTTTCATCCTGTGTTACAAATGACTGACTGTGGTTTCTTTCCTGAAAGCAAACAATAGTAACACTTCTACCAATTATATTGATAATCCGGTCTGTTCGACTGACAGTGTAAATTAAGATCAAGTAACACCTCTTCCTAACTGTTTTTGAATGTTTTATAATTGTCATGAATAGTCATCTCTTTGTAAATTACACAGGGCAAATGTTGATCTAATCAAAGGGGGTAATTTCATTAACAGACAGAATTTGTGAAACCTTCTTATGAACAGAAAAACCTCTTACTTGAATAACAGAAATAATGGTACCAAAATGGCCTTCCTAAAAAAAAATGAAGATATTGCATGCAATGTTATTTCTATACAAAGAAGGTGTTAGGATAATTATCCTGAGTTTCCAGACTATGAAGGATTAAAGATAACTCACGAAAGTACTATAGAACAGCACACATTATTAAGACTATAATAACAAACTGTATAATAAAAGTTTGTTTTATCATGACAATTATGACATGGTTTTCATAGAGAAAACCAATTAAAGACAGCTGTGTCTTAGGTATATTTTGGAAGGCAGGCTCATGATACATAGTTACAGTAGAAAGCCTTCACTCTGCCACTGATTACCACACACACACACACACACACACACACACACACACACACACTTTGTGAGGAGCATTTCTTATATGGGATCAAAACACAAAGCCATATTTGCTAATAGGTCTATACCAACTTCCATGGCAATGCTGGTGTTAGGAGGCAGAAATGGTATTGCCTTATATCAGTGGGTACCATGCTTTTGCGCTGTGTTTAAAAGCCTTGGGTGGTGGTGGGGCTCTAACCTGCAATGGAAGGTAGCATGGTGCAGTAGAAAAAACACTTTTTGAAATCAGTAATTCATGAAATCCTGATTCATGGCCCCACTTTTTACACAGACCAGAGCTACGACTCTGGAAAAAACAGTTAATGCCTCTGTGATTTGGTCTGTGTGTCTGTGTGTGTGCATGTGTGTGTGCGTGGGTTCGAGAAAACAAAACAAAACAACTCACCAATTCCAGACATTGCCTGTGCCCATAGGCAGCAGCATAATGTATACTATTGTAACCTTCCTTGTCCCGGATAGACGGATTTGCATCATTTTGAAGCAGAAACTCTAGACATCTGTAAGTATAAAAATGAAGTGTTATTTTAGAAAACATCTCTGGACTGAAAAAGATAAGTTTACGTAAATCATCCTGTGATGAATGTTCCATGAAGTATTTTATGAGTTTGTTTCTTTAAAAACCCTACAGCATTGAAGTTTTATGTATTGAAAATTGTGTGTGTGTGTGTTTTCTGTAGCTATCTTTATTTGAGCTTAATATAGCCATTCTAGAATTCAGGAAAAGCTTTAGGAAAAAGAGGGTAATTACGATTTTTTTCTCTCATCTTCAGGTAAGAACATCTGTTATCAAGATTACTGAATAGTAAGTTTTGGAGCTCCACATTGATTGAACAAAGTCTCAATAAAGAAGTGATCAGTAACAGGGCAAGTAACAGGGCAACCTCAGTAGGGAGGGGTTTACTCTTAACCTCACCATAAAATCAAAGGTTAGAAAATGAAAGTTAAAAAGAGTAAGAAAAAAAAAATAAGAATAGCCTAAACAATAAAAAGATTAAAGGAATGGGTAATCATTTTTAAAGAACAAAGAATTAACTTCATAACCACATATGAATAAAGAGGCTTAAATTTCACCATTAGGAATATAGACCTGAAAAAAAAAAAAAAAGTTTAAAGCCCTTTCAGGCAGAGTTGTAATTTTTCTGAAAAAGCCACAGTCTTTGGAAAGCTTAGAGGAAGGAGCATGGCTCCACCTTCACTGAAGAGCCCAAAACTCTAGTTCACAAGTACCCAGGGATGTAATAAGTTCTGTTCAGGGCCTACTGCAAATGGTCCAGTCCTGCTGGGAAAGAGGGAGTTGCTAGTCAGGAAGTGCTGCTTCATAGCGTCAGCATTATCCTTGTGACAATGGGACAAACATGTCCTTTACAAGACCAAGCTGATTCAATTTCATACTCAAATCAAAATGTTAACATTCTAAATATCAACCCATACATTAAATAAGACCTTCCAACAGAAAATTTCTACAGTTTACCCAAAAACTTTTAAATGGCATTTACCTATCTTTTGGTATAACCCAAAAGGAGAAAAGTCAATTACACACAGGGACAATTAAAACAGATACTTCAATTTCTAGAAAAACTGATGAAAGCCATATATATTTAAAAAAACCAAATACCCGGGCCGGGCGCGGTGGCTCAAGCCTGTAATCCCAGCACTTTGGGAGGCCGAGACGGGTGGATCACGAGGTCAGGAGATCGAGACCATCCTGGCTAACACGGTGAAACCCCGTCTCTACTAAAAAATACAAAAAACTAGCCGGGTGCGGTGGCGGGCGCCTGTAGTCCCAGCTACTCGGGAGGCTGAGGCAGGAGAATGGCGTGAACCCGGGAGGCGGAGCTTGCAGTGAGCCGAGATCCGGCCATTGCACTCCAGCCTGGGCGGCAGAGCGAGACTCCGTCTCAAAAAAAAAAAAAAAAAAAAAAAACCAAATACCCACATGTCAATAATAAATCAAACTATTCTTAGAGTCTTGCTATTATTCCCTCTTCGGTCATTTGCACCTTATAAGGAAGGAAGTTCTTTTTCATTCTGTTAATTAAATGCCCATGGAAAGGATCCCAGGTATGACTCACTGTAAATTGAATTTGGCTCTTTAAATGAAATCACTCAATAGGAATAACATGCTAGTGGACACATAATTCCCAATTTCTGAATGGATTATATCCCAAAAATTAGTTGATAAATTGAATTTGTAACACAGTTGAACTATACATACTGCCAATAGTAGTATTATAATAAAAGTAATGTAGAACTTGGATATTCTCCACATTGTTTGTAAGGAAAACATGAATTCCGTGTTTTAGCTGGGAATGCTTATTTTTTTTTCTCTTCCCAGGGCCTAGTAATTTGGCAATTATGATGCAAAGCCAACAGATGCACATGAGGTCAGAGGCGTATCTGGATACAGGGAGTGGCCTCCCTTTGCACAGAAGAACTCTCAGGCAGCTGGTTCCTCCTGACCCCTGCCTTTCTTGTCCCCTCCCTCTCCATCAGCTTGTCTGGCTCAGGGGAAGCTTGCAGTTCACTGGAAAAGGGGGCATTTGCTGCAGTGGCTTAAGATGCTACAGCCTTTTAGTATTGTTATTTTAAATTTGGGGGTATCAAAGCAAAACTCTGGTCATCCTACTTTATTAGCTGCTGCATTTCCTGTCCCCACCCCAATTACCATCAAAGTTAGGTCCCACAACCTGCATTGGAGCCATACTCTCTAACTATACCTTTCCACAACAGTCTGGGCATGGGAGGAGCATAGTGTAGGGTGGGAAGACCCTGGAGTAGACACAGGCATTCAGGCCACAGAAAAACTGGGTCATCTGACAATGAAAGAATAAATAAGTTAACAACAATGTGCCTGCAGACTCATACAGCACCATATCCACTGGATTCCACAGGGGTGAGGCACAAGGTGTGGGTACCAATTCGTTCGTTTGTTCATCTACTCAACAGCTATTGAATATTGACTATGTGCTGGGTACTGCACTGAGCACTGTAAGCTTCTCACTGTGACCTGTGGTGCGGAAAGGACTCTCAGAGGATGAAGCCGGAGGTTCCTGTGCATCTACAGCCCTGAGTGATGGCAGGCACTCCCACCCCTGCCACAGCAAAGAGCTATGTCTCTGTTAGAAGCCAGGGAGAGGCAGGTGGGATGAGGGGCCCAGAAGCAGCCTTTTGCAGGAGCAGGAGGCTCTTCCTAAATTGATGTGGGTGTGGGCTGGGGGAGGGGAAAGCACAAATGGCTATTTCACACCAAAGTATTAAGACGTTTTAAAATAGGATCTGCTAAATAGATGTCCCCAGGTCATAAAAGCAGAACCTAAGGCTCTCAGAGGAGGCTTCATCTGTCTTCACTGATACATGATGCATCACAGTCAGAAATGACATTTAGGACACCAGGTCCTAAAAACCACTGACCAATCACAGTGGTTGCTGAAGCAAAGCTTACAATTTTAGAAAGTTCCCTGTGTGAAAATAGTAGAATTGAAGGCTGTATTAAAAGAATAGTTTCTTTCCCATTAAAGGCAAACCCATATCACTTCCTCAAGATTCCAAGTGAAACCCCAAAATACTAAGGCAGGCAACGTGGCAACTCAGAGAAGCAGAAGCAGCGTCAGAAATGGCACCTTGTTCTTAAGCTGAGAAGAAACTTACAGTGTGGCTTCCTTTTCCTTCAGCTCCCTGGCTCTTTCAAGTTCTTCTGAATTTTCATGGGCATTTCCTAAGATAGTCTTACTTCTCAGCATAAAGGACAGAAAAAAATTGCAATTAATTTTTTTAAATGGCAAAGCTGTTAATGGTTTTGGTGCAATTTATATCTTAATGATTTTTACCCCAACCCAGAAGAAATAAGCACCACTGATTTTCACTGAAGATATACATGGTTCTCTCCAAAGCCATCCCATAAATCTATTCTCTCCCAAGGATCCAACTGAGAATATGATTTCTTAAAACTTCCACTTAAGTATCAGCAATTAAGTTAACAATCAAGTTGCCCACCTTTCTATAAACATTCTAAACTTCCCAAGTAATTCTTTAAAGTAGTGACTTAGCTGAAACTTCTTTGACTCCTACCACATTCCCCACTGCCTCCTTACCAGCTCAGCATCTCATTTGTCCAGAAATGGGGTCCTATTCACCCTTCATCTGCCAGAACAATTCTTCACCATCCAAAATTCCTTTTCCAGCTCTTAACAGAGGAAGTGTATTGTTTCCCCACCCTTTTCACCACCCCCAATCTATTCCAAGTGAATTGTCTGGAGCTTGGCACATAGTAGATGCTCAATAAATGTTTGTTAAGCAATGTTTGTTAATAACCTGTACGCCTAAGGGATCAGAATGCTACATCTGATATTATTATTTCTATTTATTATATAACTATGAAGAGGAAACAAGCAGTATTTTTCAAACTAGAGATCATAAGCCATTACTGAATTGTGAAATCGACTTAGTGGGTTGTAGTCAGCAATATTTTTTATCTAATGAAATACAGAATATGTCAGAATGCATCACATATGGTAAAAGTAAATATGATTTTATGAAAAGTTTATTTCCACTTTACATACTAAATAAACTATATATACATGTGAATGTGCATATTGGGTCATGACTGTAAGATGGTATTTCTCACTGTGGGTCACCATCTAAAAGCCATTGCTCTACAAGAAAAGCAATTAGCACTGACCCAGAATCAATTTCACAGCACAAGGCAGCAAATAATTCAATAGTTCTTCAAACAGGGTCACCTAAAAGTATTCCTATGAAGGAGGCCCTTCCTTAAGCTTCCAAGAACAATTTCATCAACTGTGGGCATCTCTCCCACCTTCTTCCCTTGAACTGGTTCACTTATTTCTGTTTTCCATTCCTACCCACCTAGAATCCAAACATGCCCTGAGCAACCAACTTCCTCTCCTCTAGCTCCTGAAAGAGCATTCATGCCCAGGTTTGGAGCAATGGTGCCTAGTTTACATGTATTGACGCTGAATTTAAAGGCTGTTGGGATTATGCATGGGTGGATGTTTTTGACATATGACATATATATTAGCAAATGTAAGTTTTATAGCAAATGAAGCATTTAAGTGGTGATGATGAAAACTATGGTATATGTCAAAATAAATTACAACAGATTTTGAATGAACCATAAACTTGAGCTTGACAGCTACACTTGGGATTCAACCCAAAGAACAGAGAAGTAATTGTGCAGTGACATGTAATAATCAAACATAAATTGACCAGAAAAGGAAAGCCCAGGTTTGGAATGAAGCAAATCTAACTCTTTTGGATTAGTCTAACTCTTTTTCCATGAGGTGATATGAAGAAAACTTAGCAATCCTTCCCCACCACTCCCCAACCCTGTTCCCAGAGGAAGCATGAGCAAGGCTGTTTTTACTTTCTATCCATGTCTGATGCAGCGGCATAATGCAAAGCTGTGCGTCCCCAGTCATCTGTTTCATTAACGTTGGCCCCTGTGGTCACTAATGTCTCAATACAGTGGAAATGACAATTCGCAGCTGCATAGTGCAAAGGGGTCCTGAAAAACAAACAGCAATTTATTACTTCATTCAGTCTGGAAAACAGGCCCGTTGTTAGCACTAGCATGGGCAGCAGTATGCCTAGGGGCATGGAAAGCTCTTAGACTCTCACAGTGTGTGGAGATCAAAGTCATGCCTTCCTTTAACTACACAAGTTAGGTATCCCTTATCTGAAATGCTTGAACTAGAAGTGTTTTGGATGGTTGAGCATCTTTTATTCAAAAATCCAAAATTCAAAATGTTCCAATGAGCATTTCCTTCGAACATTATGTCAGTGCCCCAAACGTTTCAGATTTTGGAGCATTTCAGAATTTGGATTTTCAGATGAGGGGTGCTTAACCTGTATAAACTGGAAGTGAGGCTATAAAGACAGTGGCTTCAAACGAGGCCATCTACCATGGATCTGTCCTTTCTTTTCCTTCTTAGAGCCTATCCTAGTTCAGGTCTACATTATTGCTTTTTTGGACCATTGCCAGCCCATCCTATTGGCTTCCTTAGCTCTAACCAAGTGTCCATAATTTCTAGTTAGTATAAATGAAGAATTTTTTTTAAGGTGCAATACCCACATATAACAATCGTGTTCTAAAACCTTTGGTTCTCTCTACTAACCAAAGACTTGATTCCTCAGCCTAGAATTGTAGACCTTCCAAAACTGGTCCCAATCTCCTTTTGATGGGGTATCTCTCTCCCCTAGATGTACCCATTAGAATAACCAAAGCGGATGACTTGAGGCTTTCTGGATTATGTTCACACTTCCCCTCAACCTTTGTCCAGGTTGGTTTACCCCCAGGAATGCCCATTCATGAATCACTTCCACCCATCAAAACCCCACTCATCATCTTGTTCCAGGGGCTAGTTCTCTTTATTTTGTCTGAGATGGCTTAGCTACTCTCTGGGTCTCTCTTGAGTTCTCATCACATACTGCCTTGATTTTAGCACTGGTGTATTGTCTCATCCTCCCCACTGAACTGCAAGCTCCTTGAGGGTAGGGACGTTGGTTAATGGGAAGAACAATGCAGAATCCGAATCCGAATCAGAAGCCCTGGGTTCTGGCATTGGCAGATGTGCAAGCTGGCCCAAATCACATCCCCTCTCTGGATCTTGACTTCTTCACCCTTATTTCAATAAGAACTTTTGAGCTACTGTGCCCTACCTAAGGTCCTTCTAGGTCTAAAATTCTGTGTATATGTGCAAATAATTTAGTTTCTCTCTTACTGGTTGATTTTTCTCCTCTTTAGTTCAAAAAAAAGAAATTTTAAATATTTTACCTATTGGATTACACATGTTTCAATTAGACTGAAAATTATCAGGTAACAACCTCATGACAGGGCCCAAATATAAACACTCTAAGGTCCTGCTAGGTCTAAAATTCTGTGTACACATATACATCATTTAGTTTATTTGGGCTCAGCTTTCTCATCTACTAAAAGGGGTAACAGCATCCCCACATACCTCATAGAGTTAGTATCAGAAAACACAAGCACCTTGTAAAGGGCAAGACTACAGAAATATAAAGTAATTTGCTGTACATTACTTATTTTTAACTCTCAATTGTGCAGCAGTTTTTCTGGTATGACCAGCTGATAGTCAAAGAATAATAAACAAATGATCAATTTTCAAGTATAACTATTTCATATTTTATAGTCAATTTATGGGCTCTGTCACTAATTGATTTTTCTCATCTTTAGTTCAAGAGAAAGAAATTTTAAATATTTTACATATTGGATTGCATATGTTTTAAATAGACTGAAAATTACTAGGTAAGAACCTCACGACAGGGCCCAAAGATAGAGAGAAAATGATACCCAGTTCTTGTTCTGAGGAGGCTCACAGTCAGGTGGGGATGTCAGAGACATGTGAACCACAGCAACTCCATCTTGAATAAGGGCTGGGTAAGATGAGGCTGAGACCTACTGGGCTGCATTCCCAGATGCTTAGGCATTCTAAGTCATAAGATAAGACAGGAGGTCAGCACAAGATACAGGTCATAAAGACCTTGCTGATGAAACAGGTTGCAGTAAAGAAGCCAGTCAAAACCCACCAAAATCAAGATGGCAACAGGAATGACCTCTGGTTGTCCTCACTGCTACACTCTCACCAGCGCCATGACAGTTTACAAATGCCATGGCAACATCAGGAAATTACCCTATATGGTGTAAAAAGGGGGGGCATGAATAATCCACCCCTTGTTTAGCATATAATCAAGAAATAACTATAAAAATGGGCCACCAGCAGCCCTTGGAGCTACTCTGTCTATGGAGTAGCCATTCTTTCATTTCTTTACTTTCTTAATAAACTTGCTTTCACTTTACTCTATGGACTCGCCCTGAATTCTTTCTTGCGCAAGATCCAAGAACCCTCTCCTGGGGTCTGGATGGGGAGCCCTTTCCCGTAACAGGGAGAGAGACAAGGAGTCAGAGTCCACAAGAACAGCATGAGGTACTTTGCAGTCATGAATGATTAGGGTGCTAGAGGAGCAGAGAAGAGGGGCATGCCCATCGGTGCACAAGGAGGTATCACTGACATAAATCTGAGGGCGGGTAGGAGTTGCCTTAGACAAGTTGGTAAGAGGAGAAATTTGTGGCAACCCCAGAGAAGGAGGGTACATGTAGAAAGGAAGGGTAAAGAGATACAATGGGAAAAAAAAATTATACATATGTATATACATGAAAAATATATATCCACGTACCAGCTAGCATCATGGCATCATTTACTTATATAAAGGATCATTAAAGTAAGAAGAGTTCTATGACCCATTGGTGGTGTGTGTGCACTTAATGTTTTAAACATGTGTACTTAATGTTTTAAACATGGCTGAAAATTCATCCCAAGATGAAATGTTCAATACATATAATAAAATATTCTAGATCTTATGACTAGGACTTATGTATTCCACTCTGCTAGAAACAGGATTTTCCAAACTATATCCATGTAGGAGTTTTGTTTTGTCTTTTAACTGAAAAAAAAAAAAAGAGACAATTGGCACATCTAAACAGCAGCTGTGAGTGGAGATGCTTTCTTTGTGGCTTGTTATTTGCTTTGTTGGCAACCTCTATGAGAAAGGACTTCCTTCCGAGGAGGATGAAATCCCCCCGGCTAACTTCCCAGTTTACCATTTCAACATCACTTGATTACCAGATAGACCACTCCTACTTCCTTTTATTTAAGCACTTGAAGCAGAACTCTCTGATTACATACCTCCCACACTTGTCCTTTTTATGGAAATCTGCTCCGCTGCTTTGCAAGAGTTTTATACATTCCACATTACTAGAAAGACAGGGAAAACATCATTAAGATGGAAGAGATCAATTACTGGCCTATCTTCAGCAAGAGCTATTTTCTGCAGAGTGCAGGACAAGATGAAAAGATAGCTCCCGGTCTAAATTCAGCTAATAAAAACCTGAACATATTAGAGTAATGACATATGGTAAGGATCTAAAGTTCCTATGATTCCTTTTTCAAAGCTAATGAATCAATAGATTAAAGAGCTTGGTGGAACATTTCCAATTCCATGACTAAGAAATTTAATGATTATTACATGATTAAACCCTCCGGTGATGGTTTCATCATTTATCCTAAAATTCTTTTTCAAAACCATCAAGAGTTTATGAAACAACCACTTAAACCTATAATAATTTCATGTCACCTTTAAACAATGAGCCAGAGTGGATGGGCGTTACCTTCTATCACAGCAGAATGAATTCACTATGATAACTACTTTCAACCCAGACACTCCTTAATGGAAAATAAAACAACTGTATTTCCCTGTCTTTGTAATTTATGCAAATATATGTGCAGAACCAAGGTTGAAAATGATGTCATGGAGCACAGTGATCTTCCATAGCTTCTTTATCATTTGCAGAAGCAATAAATCATATTTAGTAGAGAGAAAAGGACCCATCAAAGTGATTTTTCCTATTAAAGGGCATGTAGCTAAATAGTAATTCTAATAGAATTTCAGACATGAATCTGGAATTGTATGTTGTCACTTTCTGTACAGGTGTGATATTTTTTAAATGTGAGCATAAAAAAGAGACAATTGTCCATCATTGTTCTAAACTTAGGATGCTAGAAGTGGCCTGGAATTATTACTATAATTTAAATAAGAAAAATCATCTCAATGATAAACCTGAGTAGGGCTCTCCTCATCCTACACCCACCCTTTATAGCTACCTTCTCAGAGAAATAGCTCTTTCAATCATAACATATAAGAACTTTTTAAGACAAGTATGTGTTGGTATAGCACCCCAGCTGATATAAAGCACCTGTCTCTTACTGAATGATGCCAAAGGATCAAAGGCAGTAGCAGATCCAACTTGTGTGGCTCATGAAGCTCATACAGTGTGGGGGCTGAGGTGGGGGAAGGGGTCTTTTTAAAAAATAATACAAAATTATGACTACAAATCTAGTTATAAGAATTCAGAAGGGACTCACGTAAATAAGGAGCCCTAAAGTGTCACCATTTATCCACCTCTGATAAATAGGTAATGACTTTGGTAATATACAAATGACAAATGGAGAAGCATTGCTGTTCCTTAAGGACCAGGAACCTGATTAAGAACCAACATCTTCTCCAAACAAGTCATCCAAGAGATGCCATGTTTAGTCAATGTGTGGTCACATATATCAATAACATATTGATCAGAGCTTCAATCTTACCACTGGTATGTGAAAAGAAAGTAGCTGAGGAAAAATTCTCTTTACAACTTAAAAAAAAGGTAAGAATTGCCTGTCTTTTGGGTTTTCTTGACCTATGTTCACACTTAATCATTAAAAGACTAAAAATGATATCTGAAATAATGAAAAAATGTCTATAAATGAACATAAATTAATTCAATCCTTGATTCTTTTGATTATCACCCACATACCAGCAACAAAAGAGGAAAAAGCAAGGAACAAATTTCAAATTATTTTCTTTTGGTATATGGAGTAACAGATATGTATTCTATAGCCTGAAAATCTATAATTTAAAAAAAGAAAAGAAAGAAAAGAGAAAGAAGAAAACAAAAAAAACTATTTGTTATTTGAGATGGGCTAATAATTTTTCTTTGGTGAAACAAAATGCACGTGATGTGGGGAAATATAACATAGAGATATTTGATCGTCGGTAGAAATAATTCTTACTTATTTTACTAAGGAAATTGCCTTTGATTCACAGACAACTTAAGTCGATAAAGATGAATTAGTAATTAAGTCATAAATTAACTAGAATTGCTAACTACTCACCCTCCTGCAGCAGCAGCATGAAGGCACGTTCTTCCAAATTTATCTGGGGTGTCTATTTCAAAGCCTGCAGACAGCACGTGCTCATTACTAAACAAGGATACTATGCTATACTTTTGTCCTAGTTAAACCACAAGAAACATTGCAGAGACAGAAAAATCAGTTAGTAGAAAAACCAGAATGCAAGCAATTGTAGTCAGAAAGAGGTTGTCATGGAAACGAATGGTAACTGCTCAAGCTTGTCAATTTTATAGGAAGAACCGTGAAGTCAAGAAGGATTTATTTTAACATTCAGCCCTGGGTGAACCACAGCCCCATTTTTTAATCCCAGGATAGAAATTTATGAAACCAATTTGAGATAAGTAGGGCAATCGACAGGCAGATAGAACTCATGGACAAAACATGGAGGCAAAGGAATAATCTTAGCATGCTGGAATAGACATTTTCTGAAGTATATTTCAACCTTTCAGTTGGTTTAAGAGTTGGGAAACATGCTTGCATGCAGGGATTATTTTCTAAACAGGCCAACAGCAGTGAAAGCAGAATCAGCCATAGGTAAAGTACTTAAAGGAAAAAAAATGCCTCTGGGATATCTGATGAATTAATTCATAAACAATCTTTGCCTTGCAGACCTCTACCACTTTTGAAAGCCCAGGAATTTCTTGATATATGACAGTTGGCAGAGGTAGTGATAAGAAAGATTAGCAAAGCTCCAAACCAGAAACAATCTCTTGGCTCCAAATAGTCTCATATTTAAAAAATCGAAATTAAACCTAGTTGGAGGAAATCAGCCATAGTGATTTTTCAATGCCCGGGGAGTGGGAAAGTAACATGACGTTTTCTACCACCAGATGTAGGGTATTTAACCTTTTTCCTTTGTTGAAAAATATTAAATGCTAATCCATCATTTTAAACCTCAAAGACTTTTCCTTCTTCTGTGACGTAACTTTTCTATAAACTCTGGCCATCCCTGCTTCTTTTCACCCTAGAACACCCAGCTTTAACTTGAAAAGCAGGCAAGACTCTCATTCTGGGGCAGGAATAATGACATTCAAACAGCTTTAACACCAAGGATTGTTGGGAGCTGTCACATGCAGTTAGTTGAGGAACACAACTCATCCTGACAAGTCAGGTAATGACATGAAGCACACGCAGCCACTCACTCTGACCAGACACCTGAAGCCATTGACTCATGTACAGGACACATTAAGCCTCATTTCTGCTAATGGTTTTACTTACCTGATGATAACAACTTTCTGCAGCAGTCAGAGTGAGCATTTAGGGCAGCTAAATGTAAAGGGAACATGCTATGGATTCCACACCTGAGGAGTAAGAAAACAGAGGCGCTCACGGCAACAGATCTCAAGATAAGTGCGGAAGGACAATTACCTTTCTAGATTCTCTGATGAAAATTAACAACACCTTGTGTAGGGAGTCTTGGCTGAAATAATTCAGTAATTCTTCCATTCAATAAATAATTATGCAACCAGTTTCTATCTTAAAATAATAAATGCCTGAATCAAAACCATAATTAAAAGCCCATTGCCATAGGAATGTATATTTTAAAAAAAATCTGTTTCACATAAAGCATGACTCTTTAAATTTAAAATAATTTCCCTCTCATTTTCTTTCAGCTTGGCAATTGTATGTCTCATTCTCTCATTCATCTATTCAACACTTTCTAAGCATCATAGACTATGCTAAGGGCTGGAGATAACAATACTGAGCAAAACAAACTCAAGTTTGAAAAGCAACCTGTTTCCTTTCTTTCTTTTTTTTCTACTTTTTTTTTTTTTTTTTTTTTGAGACAGAGTCTCACTCTGTCACCCAGGTTGGAGTGCAGTGGTGCTGATACAATGATACAGGCAGGGGGCACAGAAATTCTAGGCAGAAAAGGGCAGGTTCTGAGCAAAACCCCATACTCAAGCTGAAAAGCCTGAAACTGTGCCCCAAAGTGAGAACTTATATCCCTGTTTTCCCACTCAAATGTTGCCTTTTCCTAAACCACCCATGGCCCTCCTCCACCGAATCCTGTGTCTATAAAAACCCCAGACTCAGCTAGTAGACAAGACTATGGCTGAATGTCAGAGAGAAGCAGCTTGATTTCAGAGAGACAGCTTGATGGCATAACTTTGGAGGACAATCTGGCCAGAGACAGCTGGACTTCAGGGAATTATCTACCCATCCCGTCCCCTTTTCAGCTCCCCTTCCCACTGAGAGTCACTTTCATCGGCAATAAAATCCCCTGCATTTATCATCCTTCGATTTGTTCATGAGACCTCATTTTTCCTGGATGCCAAACGAGAACTCAGGAGCCACAAGTGCAGATATAAAAGGCTGTCACATTGGCCCTTTGCCCTCGCTGGGGGAGGGCAGCTGCCTCATGCAAAAAGGCAAAGGACCCACTGAGCTGTTAACACTTAACCCAACCATGGACGGCAGAGTTCAAAGAGCACTGTAACATGCCCTCGGGGGCTTTGGGAGTTGCAGGCACCCCCGCCTGGATGCCGCTGCAGGGCCTGCACAGAGTTCACTCCTGCCAGTGCCAAAGCAGCCAGCTGGTTCCAGCACTCATTCACTCCAGTTCCCATGCTCATTCGCTCACGGGTTCCTTCCAGCGAGGAGTTGAGAGTGGCAGGCTGAGTAAACAAGGTACCCCTGTCACAAGTACCACAAAGTGGTCAGGGAAATATTCTGCTTCAGTGTAATCACAGCTCACTACAGCTTTGACCTCCCTGGGCTCAGGTGATCCTCTCACATCAGCCTCCTGAGTAGCTCGGACCACCACAGGCACACATCACTATACCCACCTAATTTTTTGGTGTATTTTGTAGAGACAGGGTTTTGCCATGTTGTCCAGGCTGGTCTTGAACTCCGGGGCTCAAGCAATCCACCTACCTTGGCCTCCCAAAGTGCTATGATTACAAGCATGAGCCACCACGCTCAGCCCTTGTTTTATGTCTTGATTTGATAAACAAATATTATTGTTGTATTATGTCCCAAGCACTTTGCTAGGGGTTAATCATGGCTACATTGTTGAGAATAAAGTTTTGGATGAGAATAAAAACTAATGTTTGCCTTTTGCTGATCAAACTTCATCTTCCTAATAAATTTTTATGTTGCACATTAACCCACATCACAATACCAGTCACAAAAACACAATTGGGGGTAATAAACATTACTTTGCTTATATTTCATAAACCTAGTAGTATTAATGAGAGAATCTAGAAAAGGACTTTATAGACTGACCCCCAACTAAGACACAGTCCCCAGGATGACCTCTTAAGGGACAGGCAGCCTTCTGATGGCAGCACTTTTTTGCCTTCGGGATTAAATCCTCCTCGTCTTCCCTACTACATCTTCTTCAACAAGAACCCAAAGCCATGTGCTGAATTGTGGTTCATAACAAACAGCATCACCAGGTGGCTCCTGTGTACTTACAAGCATCTATAATGTTAGTGACCACTTCTCATAACACCTCATTTTAATCAAATAATACATTTCAGCTTTTTAAAACCTTCTACTTAATACAAACAAGTATGGGACTGTATCTGTTTACACCCTGCAGCATTAAATGCCTAAGTCTCCTCTCTGGCACAAAGTGGCCCATTTTCAGACTCCATGCTTCATAAAGAAAACGTATGATTTGAATTTGTTAAGCTTTGGGTACATACATTTTATTTACCATCTCAAAAATTATTATGGTGATGTGTGTGTGACTGTGTAAAAGGATATACACATTCACAGACATTTCATGGTATTCAGTGTTTTGCAAAATTCAATTCTGTCAGCAATTAGCCACTGTTTTCTCTTTCCATAATAGCTTCTTCCTATTTAAAGGTGGTTTTGTTCAGTCTTCCCTCTGTTTGTTTTCCTTTCCCTATATGGAGATTCCAGCCCAGTGTGTATAATAGCTGGCATCCATCAAGTGATGCAATTTGCTCGTCTTCCAGGCAGCGTCATGTGGAGAAGAACTGCTTGTAATTGCCTCTCTCATCATTTACCAAAAAAAAATTCTGAAATGCAATTGCATCAGTGATGACCTTGATGTTCTGAAAAGGGAGAGGGAGTTGGGGCATAGGAGAGAAGCTTTTCTACTTATGCTATTATTTATATTGTTCCCTCCTGATTCGAGAGAAACATTCTTTTTTTTTTTTTTTTTTTTTTAATGCATAACATGTTTTAAAACTTCCTTATTAAATGGAAGCTAAAGCTAATGTGATTTTACGTAATCGTTTTATTTGTTTTGGGAATTTAAGGCAAAAATATGTGATTAAATGTATCTGGACATTTAGAAAAGGAAAATGGATAGAATATTTTCATTCCTGAAAGAATGTGCCTGGAATCAAGGACTGGATTTCTCAAGATTTCTTTGAGCCTTTCTCATTCTTTAAATGCATACATACATACAAACACACACACACACACAAATATGTTCATACACACCCAAAAATAAAAATATATATACACATAATATATATACAATATAGTTTATAAAGTTCCATATATATCTTTATGTAAAACAATACAAGCAAATGAATTTGAGGAAATAGCATCAAACTCTATAAGAAACCACTTGGGACAAACAAAAAGTATAAGTGATAGTATAACAGAAACAATATGATATATTCCATAAACCTCATTATCAATATTTCCAATCAATCTTGCCACTTAAAACCCATCTTTGTATAATTCATCACATTCTACATTCCCTGATTTTTTTCACTGCTCCTTACAAACCTGAGAAGATGAGAGAGATAGAATCACTCTAATTTAAAAGGTCTAGTAAAAATTATGTTTGATATATATTTTTTACTCCACAGTGAATAAAAAGTTACTACTTCAGTGCCGGATTTGAAAATAGATTCATGTAGACTCAAATACTATTGGCATTTGCACTTGGATATGAAACTATGGTTCAAATAGTAAAACTAAGTTTCAAGCCAAGATTGGAAAGAAAAGAAAAGCAGAATTCAGTGTCCCTGAATCAATTCAGAAATGATTTATGTATTTCAAAATAAAATTACTACTTTATTTTTATAAAATAAGACTTATCATAAAGGAAAGATTATAAAACCTTTAGCAGGAAAATCAGAACTTGGCTGTCTTAGCCAATTAAGAAGCATCACTCTTACTTCATCAGGTATACGTCAAGGAAGATCAAGAATGGAGGTGCCAAATCACACCAAAGTTAACAATGCATAAGTTACACGGAAGAGGAGAACAATTCCGGTTAAATTGCCACATTTATTTGACCAGTCATTAAATTAATGGAACACATTTATATTAGCTAGTTCTAATTTAGCTGTTAGTTGGCATCTCCTACCCAGTTATTTCAGAATCAATGAGGTCTGCAGGCCTGTCTTGCAGAGAGCTATTAGAAGTGAAGAAAGAGCCTTCACACGATTAGAATTTGGGGTCTTTGAAGCTTTCCCCTTGGCATCAGGGAGACGTGGCTGCCCTCCCTACATCCAGTCTTTTCTAGAGCCTTCTTCTTTAGGCCATGTGGGTAAAGAACATATGATTAAAGTGACAGAGTCAGAAACTTGGGGTTTGAGTCCTCATTTTGCCACTTGCTATCTACTTCATCTTTGGCGAGTGCATAATGGTTCCCTCCTCGGAAAAATAAGATAATTACAGTGACTCTATCATGGAGCAACTGTTAAGGACCTATTGAGATAATGTTCACGTAGTGCTAAAAGGGAGCATCAGTCACATGGAAATCCTTTACCACACATGTTAGTATGATTGTTGCCCTTGCAATCCATATAAGCTTAACTGGTAATCAGCAGTAGATGAGTTTTGAAGTTGTAATCAGGTTGTACTTCCTTAAAATCAGGTGTATGATTCCTTAAAAGCCAAGAATGAATCATGATCAGTTAACATTTCTGTTATTTTTGTGTGTGTCTAAATTCTTTATAATATTTACCTCACAAGTGTCCCAGCAAAGTGGGATTGTTTTAGCTTTGCTCACTGAGTGGGTGAGACAAAAACATTTCCTAAATTTAGAATAGGATGATTTTGATTTTTTACCCAAATGATCAGTCCAACTAAACAAACCAATTTCTTATGAATTTTATCTATGCAATTCCAAGTATTTATTATGCACCCTTAAGTGACAGCCATGAGACCTGGTCCTTGTTATTTGCAATGAACAGATGTTTTCAGTGGTTCCTTTTGAATCAAGTTTAAACACTCTAAAGTGGCTGGAGAGGCCCCTTCTCTATCTGGCTGTTGTCTAATCTGCATATTCTAGAATCTCAATAAACTTGTTTCCATTCCTCTAAGTGCCAGGCTCTGTCCTGCCCCCAGGCCTTTGCACATACCAGTCCCTCTATCTGAAACTCTCTTATCTTTCTCTCCTGCTTCTCCCGTTATTTCTCCAATTAATCAGTGCATCTCTGAAGCACTGGAAATATCTTTGGGATCACAAGAGTTCTCAGTGAGAATCTTTAACCTGTATTTTCCTTTTCATGATAATCTAAAACAACTGGCATAAAAGCATTTTTTTGGCTCATCGGAGTGGCCCTTTATTACCACATACCTCTGCCTAATTTCAGTGCCCATGATTGTACTGAGGATCACACTGGTGTTAGTGTAGTACTGGCATGGGCCAGTGAGAAAAGAATAAAGATGGGCTCAATAGACAAGTGACAGGACTGAACCTAGGGAGGCCCAACGATAATGCAGTACCTGAGCCTTCCATATAAACAAAATTTGGCAGTAGTTTGAATAAGGGGTTCTGTGCTGCATGCCAAGTCCACTGTTCCACCACTTTAAGCCACTGCAAAACCTCCATTCTTGAAGTGTACACTGAACTCTAAAGAGCCTGCACCTCAGCCACCAGGACCATAATCCTACACAAATGGTGATTTCACTTTGGCAAAATGTGAACTATCACATCATCTGTTATGTAGGGGCAGCAAGCCACGTGCTCACGAGCTGAGGGTCCAGATCCAATGGACCGAAGATGAGTCCCATTTCTACCCCTTACTGGCTCTGTGACCTTGAGCAGGTAACTGAACCTCTCTGTGCCTCATTTACACATTCCCATTTAAGATGGGAATAATCATAGCACTTACCCCATGAGGTTATGGTGAAAGTTAAATGTAACCCCTCAAAGCAGTGCCCAGAGGGAAGCACTCATAATGTTTGCTACTACTAAACTGTACAGTTAACATGAGTGGTGTTGGTTTCTGTTTGCATGTATTTTGTAATTTTTAAATATATTAATTTGTTAGTGTCAAAAGCCTAAGGAGTTTATCTAGTTTACGTTTATACATATTTATGTATCATTATAATAAAAACAAGTATATACTGAGGATCTAAAAGACTCTTGCTACTATGAGCTAACTGCTAGTCACCCTTCAGTCTTGGTTAACCTTTACATCTTGCTTCTCTAGTCTTGCGAGACTGGGTTCCACATCTTAGATATGTTTTCACACATTCCAGTGGCACCCAGCAACTGCTCTGGCATTACACTTAGCGTGCATGATTGTATTGCTTGTTTAAATCTTGCTCCCAGGAGATTATAAATTCCTCAAGGGCAGGGACCTCTATACGATGCCCAGAACCTGGCATCGTAGGTACCACTTAGGCCCTCAACCAATATTTAATGAATGAATGAATGTCAGAGCCAGCTATCTATAAACTATCATACCCCTAATTCTGTTGCAGTTGAGGCAGAAAAAGAATGCATAATTGGTAAGCAAATAGGCAAATTAAAATCCTGGAGACAATCCCCAAACTAACAAAATTAAAGAAGATAAATCAAACGGCTTTGACACTATGTAAAGTTGCATGAGCACTGAGTCAAACCATAGGAAGTGACTCTGACTTAAAGTTCAGAGAAGCAAAAAGAATAACAAAGAACATTCTAGTCAAGGGCTGACGTTTACTTTAGATTCAAATAAATTCGTAAGAAAGTAATAATGATAAAACTTGTCATATAGAGTTAATTTAAATACGTTTGGCTATATTGCTTATGAATGAAGATGGGTTCTTTCCACAAATGCTATTTGTTTTTTCACTTATTTATGAAAGGCCTATTTTTCTCCTTTTTAATAATTCTATAAGGAACCCAGAGAACAGTGATTTTCTGAGAGGCTTTTGGCAAATTTAATCTTCTCCAATTACTCTTCCCTTCATTTTGATATTTTGCCCTAGGGTGGTTTCCATTCTCCCCCACACACAAACACACAAAGGCACTTACACACACACACATACAATCACTGCCCTAAGGAACCATTGTCACTGAAGGTAGCATGTCGCATCCCCAGATTCATTGTGACAAAGGAAGCAGACATGGCTCTTTGAGACTGAGACAATGTTTCCCTTATCTGTGTCCCTAGGACATAGCAGAGACAATGGAAGAAAAGGCTACTTGAACAACAATGCTATTTTTAAGGCATTTTTGCTACATGGTCTGTGTTTCCATAAATTGAAAGCAAAATAATTACAAGGAAATGAATTTCAATCATATTGAATTAAATGGTTTTTACGGAAAAATTTAAAGTAACTATTGGGTCCAGCTTATTTTTATTCCTAAAATGGATTCAAGTCTAGAAGAAAATCAGACATTCGTAATTGTTTGGCTAAAATTTCCCAAGTAACCCAAAGCTGAAAAAAATACCACTGAAAATATTAACACATTACAGGTAAAATCAGTTGGTGCCTAAATTTTTTTTCTGCTTAATTAACACTGAGCATTTATTGCAGTCTCTAGCTTTGGACATCCACAATCTGGTTGGGAACTCCAGAACCTGGTAAGAGCATCCTGAATCTTAGTGTAGAGCTCTTTCCACAAAACTGAGAGGCTTATTTTAACTTACAACATCCCAATTAAAAAGTTCTTTTGGCTCACAGCAGATTCCCCTCTCTTCTGTAAAAAGACATCCCACTGCTAATACTATTTGTCAGCATTCTCCTCTTCTGTCATCCCTCAGCCTCATCTTTAGCCCAAGACCTCATCTTTTCTTCCCTGGACATCTGCAAGAGGCTGCCAAGCGTTTCTAGCCTGGACTGCCTCCAATACGTCTGGACCGCCTCCAGTATGTCTGGACTGCTATCAGAGGGATCTTTCTTACACACAAATGGGATCATTAGACACAACCTGTTCTACACCCACTTATAATTCTTTAACAGCTTCCGAATGACTCAGAATGGAATCTAATTCCTTAGCAGGACTTGCAAAGTCCTTTGAGATGTGGCTCTTCCAGCCTTTCCACCTCATTTCTTTCCACTCCACCCACCAAACATCCAATGACCCAGCTTTAGAAATGTGCTTTTAACATGTTCACATGTTTATGTCTTTATAACGACTGTTCCCTCTTCTTGGGATATTCTTCCTTGCTCCCATTTCTCTTTCTACCCCATGATTCTGTCCATCTAGCAAACTCCTACATATCCTTCCTTTTGTTACAACATTGTCTCTTCTCAGGGATCCAGAAAATTAGTGTCTCTCTCTCTCACTTTGTTCCCACAGCCTGGCACAAACATCCATCTTAACAAACTTCACAATACACAGTCATTTGTGCTTGTTCTTATCTCTATTACTAGACTGGGAGGTGTTTGGAACCCAGTTCAACTTAATATTGGACTGATGAAGATAAACCATTATATCCTGCCAATCTACCAGAGTGCTTCACAAAATTCATTTTAAGTCCAGAATACCTGGCCCTCTGTGAATCTGATTTCATGATCCCACTACATTTTCCCCAGACCATTTCAATTTTAGCTCATTCTCGTATAAGACTTTCAACTGTGTTGCACAAAATTGACAAATAAAACAAAATTCCTAAGATACACTGCCCTCATATGGTTTTTCTTCTAAAAATTCAGTTACTGTTATACACAGTCTCTGTGATCAAGGCTAAACTCTTTATTCAGGGATTGAAGGCCCTCTTTAATTTAGTTCTACTACCTATTATTAAATAATAAAATAATAGCTAACATATATTGATAGCTGACTATGTGCCAGGCACTGTTCAAAGAGCTTTTAACATGGGTTATCTTTTTAATAACCTTAGCAGATGTATTTGTAGAACTCATATAGATCTTACCAGATACCAAAGAGCTTTACTAGTAATTAAGTCATTTAATCCTCATAACAAACCTATAGATAAGTCTTAGTATTACTACAATTTTTCCAATGAGGCAAGGGGCTTAAAGTCACACTGCTCACAAGGGAAGCAGCTTGGATTGGCCTCAAGGGAGCACCCACCAAAGCCTGGGCTCCCAACCACCCTGGGTCCTGCCCCTGGGTGGCGCATAGCATCACCACATTCTCTACTCTGTCAGGCCAAGCTCTTCCCTGGTGTGGAGTCTTTGCCTCTTTTGTTCCCGCTTTCCTCCCTGCTTAGGATGGCTGCCACCCTTAGCTGTACTCAGATAATTCTCAGCCCCTAAAGCCTAGCTAAAATTCATCTTCTCCTTGAAGCCTTTTCAGAAAACACTGGCCACCTTTGAGCTCTCTCCTCCCTGTCTATATTCTGTGACACAGATTGTCTACACCAAACATTTGCCACTTAAGTCTGCTTCATTTAGAACTTTATGATATATGATGTTGCACAGTTCTTTGACTTAAGTGGGTCTTGGGCCCTAAACAAAATTATGAGCTCCTTGAAACTAGATAACTTACATCTTCTGAAATCTCCCATAGCACCCAGCATAGATGCTTTATGTATTTTTGTGGAATTGAAGTTCAAAATGAAGTCAGTTTCCCCCTTCCCTACATAGCAGATTGACTCAATTGTACTCTATAACAGAAAAGCTGAGTAAGCACTCTGAATAAATTTTGAATTGGCTCAGTTATGTTTTACTTTTCCTGTTTAATATTAAGCATTGGGAAGGACAGAAGAATATTAGAAAGAAAAGTTGGGAATAAACTTCAAGTTTCCTTAATCAAAACCACTGAAATAGACCTCATTTGGATGAAGCTAAAAAATAAAATTGGTTCTTCTTTGCCTCTGTCATTAAAAGGCACTTAATTTATTTAAAATGTAATTTGTATTTAGTATAATGGTACAGATCCACCTTAAGCTGGATAAATAGGAACTATCTACTGCATGGAAGAATCTTTTCAGCAGTATTCCCACTTGAGGCAATTATTCCACCGTATTTTTGCGGTAACCTACTTGGCTGTGTCAGCTCCGCTGGTTATTAAGGTGTTAATCAAAAGCTCATGACCGTATCTTGCAGCCACATGGAGAGGAGTGTTGCCATCCTTATCCACACAGTCAATTTCACCTCCTGAAAAAGATATTTTAATACAGGATAACGCAAGGATTCAGGTTGATTCAGGTGCTACGTTCTCAGTTAGTCTCTTGTATCAACCAAATGTTGATTTCTTTCCTATTCCGGTTGTGCATCTTTGCTTTGAAGTACAAGAATGCGTTTAAAGGGGACAAGTCACCCTCTGAAGCAGTAGTAGTAGTAGTAGATCTGCGTAGACAGAAGTCTATTAGAAATGCTTTTGAGGCTGGGCTTGGTGGCTCACACCTGTAATCCCAGCACTTTGGGCGGCTGAGGTGGGTGGATCACGAGGTCAGGAGTTTCAGACCAGCCTGACCAACATGGTGAAACCCTGTCTCTACCAAAAATACAAAAATTAGCTGGGCGTGGTGGTGCATGCCTGGAATTCCAGCTACTCAGGAGGCTGAGGCAGCAGAATCCCTTGGGCCTGGGAGGCGGAGGTTGCAGTGAGCCAAGATTGCGCCACTGCACTCCAGCCTGGGTGACAAAGTGAGACTCCATCTCAAAATAAAAAAAAAAAGAAAAGAAAAGAAAAAGAAAAAGAAATGCTTTTGAGAAATCTTTCCATATTGTCTTAGTTAAGGATCCAAATCTCACAACTAAACACGTGCTCTGAATGAACAATGTATTCAAATCCCATAAAGTGTAATTCTGAAGACATGTTTAATTTTAATTGTCCCTCCTAAATTAAAGACCTATAACATAAGAACCAAAGGGGATGGAGAGTTCAGGAAATGATTTCACGTAATTTGATGATCTAGCTTATCATATTTTAATATTATGACTAAAATGAGTAAAAGCATAGACAATAGACTGAAAATGCCTATGACAATAATCATCCATACTTCTTTTAATAATATTGTCATTATGTTTTATTTTGCCTTCTCTTCCCCCAGTTTTTATTTCACTAAATTTATTTTTTCCTCTTCCTTTTGTGTGTGTGTGTGTGTATATGTACAATGGTCTATTCATCATTCATTTATCTGAGGAACCATTTAAGAAGTTAGATATCATAACATTTTACCACTAAGTATGTTTTTCCTAAGAACGAAGACATTTTTGCACATAACCACAATTCCATCATTTTACCCAAGAAATTTAACATTCATAAAATAATTTTATGTAATATTAGTGCATATTCCAATTTCTCAGACTGTCCCCAAAATGTGCTTTATAACAGTTATCTTGTTTTAATCCAGGATCCAATAAAATACCCTGATAGCACTCGGTTGTCACGTCTCTTTGTTTCTGTTAATCCAAGACAATCCTCCTGGCTTTTTTTTTTTTTTTTTTAAAGTTTCTCATGTCGTTGATATTATTGGAGGCCAAACCACGAGTTGTGTCAGACGCTCTGCATTCTGGAGTTGTCTTTTGGTTTTTTCATTATTAGATTCAGGCTAAACATTTTGGCAATAATGCCCAGAGCAGATGCGTGCTTCCCACTGCATTTTCTTAGCACACACACAGTAACTCCATTACCAGGCGATGCAAAGTTTGACTACTTGCAATGGGTACCAACTTTCAGTTTGGGAAAAGAAAGAGTTCTGAAAATGGATGGCGGTGATGGTTGTACAACAGCGGGAATGCACTGGATACCACTGAACTATACACTTAAAAATCGTTAAAATGATAAATTTTATGTTATATATATTTTACCACAATTAAAAACAAGGCTTTTTTTTTTTTAATTGGTTAAGGTGGTGTCTGCCAGTACACTTACTGCAAAAATATCTTTTCCTCTTTGTAATTAACCAGCAATCTGTGGGGTGATACTTTGAGACTGTGCAGATATCTGATTTCCCAACAGACTTTTCCACAATAATTTTTAGCATATGTAGGGAGTACTTTGTTCAAAATTTATCTGAATTTTTTACTGTGTGCTTATATTATCAATATAAATTAGGTTCATTTGATTCTGTTTGCTTTCAAATTTTTTCACTGGGTTTTATTTTATTTTAATAATAAAATATTATTACATATTTTAATAATATGTAAAATACTTACATTTCAAAGGTTAAAATATTTTTGAAAAGGCTTACTCATTCTTATCCCTTCCTCTTCACCCTCATACACATTCTATAGTAATGATTTTCATTAGTTTTAGTTTATGCTTCTGTGCTTCTCTTTGCAAAAAAAAAAAAAAAAAAAAAAAAGAATTTCCCCCCTACTTAACAGTATATCCTATAACTCACTTCTAAAGATGACTTATTGGAGATCTTCCTGATTTTTGTACAGTTTTATTGTTTTCCATTGCACAGTCGTACTAGTTTAGTACATTCATGTCCTATGGATAAGCATTTAGGTTGTAAATAACATTTTGCTATTATCTGGAATGCTGCAGTGAATCATCTCATACGTATGTTGCTTCATATTTGTTAGATGTATCTTCAAGGTAAAGTTTCAGAAGGGAGATATCTAGGTCAAAGGGAAAATTAATATGTGGTTTTGTTAGATTTTGCCAGATTTCTCTCTGTAGGCACTGTGCAATTTTGCACTCTAACCAGCACAGTATGAGAAGCACTATTCCTTTTAGCCTCATCAAGCTTTTGAATATCTGCTGTCTAATGGGTAAGAGCTGGAATCTCTCTGCAGCTTTCATTTGCATTTCTCTTATTATAAGGGAAGTTCTCTTATATGAGGGAAGTTGAACATCTTTTCATAATTACAGAAGGACCATTTGTTTATCTTTTTCTGTAAACTATTTTTCATGACTTTTGCTCATTTATGTCCATAAACATACACACAATACTGACATCTAAACCATATACGCACATCTATATATGCTAGGATAAGTAATATAAAACCCTGAGAAATAGAAATATATGAATGGCTTCAATCAATCTAGAAAGAGGTGATACATTTGTTTTAAGCACCTTATTTCTGATTGAGAAAGTATTTTCTTATTGTAGAAAATTTAGAAGATGCAGTAAAATAGAAATATAAAGAAGAAACCAGAAGTCATCTATAAATTCACTGATTATCCAAGATAGTCAGTACTAGTATTTTGGAATATTTCCTTCCAGTTGTGTGTATGTGTGTATGTGTGTGTAGAATTTTCCCACGGTTGAGTTCCTGGTGTAGAAAGAGTTTTTTAATTCTATGTTCTCCTTTAATGTTACATTACAAACCTTTCCATGTCATTAATTTTTTTCATTAATATAATTGTAAATGACTACATAATATCAGTATCTAGAGAATTTACTTAGCAAGTCCCCAATTAATAGGCATTGAGGCCATATCCAAATCTTTGCTATTAAGAAAAACACAAGAATGAACATATTTACAAATAGTCTTTACATTTCAGATGATTTCCTTTAGTAACCTTTTTTTTCCCCTGAGATGAAGTCTCGCTTTGTCTGCCAGGCTAAAGTGCAGTGATGCAGTCTTGGCTCACTGCAACCTCCCCTACCCAGGTTCAAATGATTCTCCTGCCTCAGCCTCCCGAGTAGCTGGGATTACAGGTGCCTGCCACCATGCCCAGCTAAGTTTTGTATTTTTAGTACAGATGTGGTTTTGCCATGTTGGCCAGGCTGGTTTCGAACTCCCAACCGCAAGTGATCTACCTGCCTCCGCCTCCCAAAGTGCTGGAATTATAGGCGTGAGCCACCACGCCCAGCCAGCAACATTTTTAAAAGTAGGACTACTGGACTAAAAGTATGGAGACCCTTGATACATACTGGCAACAAGCTTTTGAGAAAGGCTGTGCCCATTAGCATTCCCATCAGCAGTATACTCGAGCACTGTGCCAAAAAGAAGCCATTGAGAGTCTTCTCAGATCCGGGGAAAGAGCATCACCTTCCAGGCCAGGACACTGTTCCTTGTAATAAGACCGTCCATAAGGTCCTCATCACATCTATATGGTCCTTCATTCCAATGAATCCTACTATTGGCCATTATAACTAATAACTCCCCAACATTTGTTTTCAGCAAACAATGCTTTTTTCTAGCCAGGTGTACTGGCAAAACGCAGGGCTAGAGTATAAGAATATTTGCTACAAAGTGAAATGATTACCAAAATGTGTGCGCTTTGTGAAGGGGACAATTGTTTCAAAAACTCCAATTAGTACACACAGGATTTTGGATGCGTCCCTCTACTCTCAAGACTTCTGTGTGTAGAATTTTGTTGGAAAATCAATTTGCTGCGGATAAGTTTACCCATTTAGGGGTTTATAACTTAATAGCTGTTTACAAAAAGGGAATCCCTTTTTAACTGACTGGGACAGAGAACTATAAATGGGAACTTGAATAGAAATACTGATCTTTCTTCAAATCTTTGTTTCTGTGTTACAGTGGGGTTTTTTGTTGTTGTTATTTTGGGTTTTTGGGGGGTTTTTTTGTTTCTTTGTTTGTTTGTTTGTTTTTTTGAGCCAGACTCTCACTCTTGCTGCCCAGGCTGGAGTTCAGTGGCACGATCTTGGCTCACTGCAACCTCTGCCTCCCCAGTTCAAGTGATTCTCCTGCCTCATCCTCCTGAGTAGCTGGGATTACAAGCGCATGTCATCACGTTCAGCTAATTTTTGTATTTTTAGTGGAGATGGGGTTTCGCCATGTTAGTCAGGCTGCTCTTGAATGCTGACCTCAAGCGATCTGCCTGCCTCAGTCTCCCAAAGTGCTGGGATTACAAGTGTGAGCCATCGCATCTGGCCTTATTTTTAAAATGAATTGTCCAAATAATAAAGTATGATCACTTTTGTAAAGTAATAATTAAATATCTTTACATATATTCTTAAATACATAGAAAAATCCAGAAGTGTCACCAAGCTGCCAATAAAAATTATTGGGATAGGGCTGAGGAGACACATTGGTGGGGACCACAGGGAATCTCTTTCATGACTTAATTTTAGTTTACAGTGAGCATGTACTACTCTTATAATCAGGAAAAATAATAAAAGAAAGCTAGTTATTGTGATCATCTAGGGACTCAACAGACAGTTAACTATGGCCTGAATTTAGAAGTGTCCAGTTGTGATCAATTCATTTTATGACTTGATGGTAGCTTTGGAGACAGGCAGCCACCTCGTTCCCATAGATACCTCAGAGCAATTCAATGTGCACGTATCCGTATCAGAGCTGCCCATGATGGTCTGCCTAAAAGCCCCAACTGTCGAACTGATCCAGGGAGATATGGGACAGATCCCCAGACTGCAGAGATCTGGACAAACACTCTATCAATCCACATCCTTCCCAGCCAAGAGTCACCAAACCATTCTTAAAAAGTGTTAGAGCCTCCAGGTTTACCAGTCTCAAATATGCCAAAAATTGGGTGGAGAAAGGGAAGAGTGAAAACTATCAGGAAGGGTGGAATAGAGGGTCTGAGCTGATAAAAGTTTTTTCTTGTAGTCGTTGCTTTCATTTTACAAGTCAGTTTAAAACTGTAAAAATATAGATAACTGGCCAGGCACAGTGGCTCACACCTGTAATCCCAGCACTTTGGGAGGCCAAGGTGGACAGATCACCTGAGGCTAAGAGTTCAAGAACAGCCTGGACAATATGGCGAAACCCCATCTCCACTAAAAATACAAAAATTAGCCAGGTGTGGTGGCAAGCGATTGTAGTCCCAGCTACTTGAAAGGTTGAGGCAGGAGAATTTCTTCAACCCGGGAGGCAGAGATACCAGTGAGCTGAGATCGTGCCACTGCACTCCAGCCTGAGCTACACGCAAGATTTCATCTCAAAGAAAGAAAGATAATTATTGTCCATATATGCTTTTGTTATCATTTAAAATATATTTCAGGAGGCCAGGTGTGGTGGCTTACGCCTGTAATCCCAGCATTTTGGGAGGCTGAGGCAGGCGGATCATGAGGTCAGGAGATCGAGACCATCCTGGCTAACATGGTGAAAACCCGTTTCTACTAAAAAACACAAAAAATTAGCCAGGCGTGGTGGCGGGCACCTGTAGTCCCAGCTACTCGGGAGGCTGAGGCAGGAGACTGGAGTGAACCCGGGAGGCAGAGTTTGCAGTGAGCTGAGATGCACTCCAGCCTGGGCAACAGAGCAAGATTCCGTCTAAAAAATATATATATATATATATACACACACACACATATATATATATAAGGAGATCATCATAACTTAGTGGAAAAATAAAAGAGAGACTCTCTATTTGTTATCTGAAAACATGTTTTCTATTTAAACAGCATCTCTACATAACTGCATTTCTATCTTACAATCACTCTACAAACCTTTTCATTTTCATTTGAAAATTTTTAAAACTTGCTTGAAATGCAAATGAAATATCTTTACTATTTGTCATTTGAAGGTTGCAAGTTAAATATTGGTGATTGATCATTGACAACCAGTGAGGAAAATAAACATTTGCCAGTTTAGATGTATTCAGAGAACGTCAGAAAGGATAATTAATTAGCATCCTCTAAGCATTCATCTGAAATTAGTTTTTCACTGCACAAACAAGAATGGTCAGCTTATTAAGCTGCCTTGGAAGTATTGTGAGCCAAAGGGTCAAAAATCTCACACTGACTCATCCTAACCTAGAACTTGACTCTTCCTTTTCAAACTCTATTTATTTTTAAAGCTTCTGTGAAGAAAACATCATTTTTGAACTTGTGTAACCTGCTGGACCACATCTGAGGGGGGTGTCTAGGGCCAATGGTGAGGTCAAATGCCTCCGGACACCACATGGTGTCTTCACTCAGTTCCTTTCCCTCTCTCGCTGTGACAACACAGCTTCAGACAACAAACAATGTGATTGGACAGCAGAGTTAGTCTTTGCTTACTAACTAAAATAGAGTGGGTTTTTTTTTGTTTTTTTCATTATTATCTTACCAAAGCTGGATGATTCTGGAAAAACAAAGTTATGAAAACTAGTAATCCTGACTGGAGAGCAGTCAGCGAAGCAGAGAAAGCTATTCAAAGTCCAAACACCAATGCAATTTAACAAAACAAATAAATACAAAAAACATTCCTCAGTAGCACGTTTAGTCGCTTCCGGGAGCCAAATGCTGTGCCCATGTGGTCCTGGAGGACAGAGCGGCTCCTGTGGGTGATGTCCCACTCTGGGGGGACTGACACCAGGCCCTAGGGGCATGAGCTTCTGGAGAGGGAGGGTCCTGGCAACAGCCCAGGATTCTTCCCAGAAGGAAGCCAACGAACAGGAGGTAAAAAAAGAACTTCCTTTTCTTCTCCCCAAGGACATTTAAAAAAATGTCAAATGGAAGAATTCACAGTTCTCACATGTGTTATGAATGCAAAAAAACTGTCAGTTGAGAGAAGAGAATACCAAAGCATCCTTTTACAGGGAAAACTCTATTTCAAATATAAGTGACTCTCAGAGTAAACAGAATTCAATTTTAAAAGGAATTTTTTTAAAACACCATTGGTTTCTGGAGGTCATGTTTATAAGAGTGGTGGTTGAGAGTTCAGTCTCTGATGTCAGACTGCCTGTGTTCAGATCCCTATTCCACAACATACTGGCCATTTATCCAGACACAAGTGACAACCTCTCTGCCTCAGTTTCCTCATCTTTGAAATGGAGATAATAATAGTACCTCTTTCTCATAGGGTGATTGAAAGGCTTTATAAGGGGTGTTTAGCCAAGTGCCTGGCACACTGTGAACACTTGGCTTTATCATTATCACTTAGCTTTATCATTATATATAATAGGCTATATATTATAGCCACTATATCCTTACCAATTCAGGCCGCTGGACCCCACCCAATCCATAAGCAAGATGCCAGGACAACCAAGAATGAGGGAGGTTCTGAAACAAAGATCCCCTGAACACAGAGGATAAGAGACAGGGTCTCTTTTAGGTCTCCCCCAGCTCAAAAGTCTAGCAACGGCAGGGTGTGGTGGCTCACATCTGTTATCCCAGCATTTTGGGAGGCCAAGGTGGGCAGATCACTTGAGGTCAGGAGTTCGAGACCAGCCTGGCCAACATGGTGAAACCCCATCTCTACTAAAAGTACAACAATTAGCTGGGCATGGTGGCGCAGCTGTAGTCCCAGCTACTCAGGAGGCTGAGGCACAAGAATCGCTTGAACCCAAGAGGCAGATGTTGCAGTGAGCCAAGATCACCCCATTTCACTCCAGCCTGAGCAACAGAGTGAGACAGTGTCTTAAAAAAAAAAAAAAAGAAAAAAAAAAAGTCTAGCAAGGCAGGACATGGAAGTCTTCCAGCCCACATGGCTCTTGGAGAGGTCAAAGCTGCCAGCAGTCCCCTGGGACTGTTGTAAGCATGCCAGCAGGACAGAGGGGAGATGCGTCATGGAGATGACCAGCACCGCCTGACACACAGGGATGAACCTGCGGGGAAGGCAGTGCTTAGAAGGAGATAAGTTGTTTTCCCTCCAACCTTGTCTCTGGAGCTTGAAGTTGCTCTAAAAGGGAAGCAACCTGTTTAAGTTTTGTTTGTTTCTAAAAGTTTTGTTTGTTTTTAAAGGGGGGTGGACATTATTTCCGAAAAACAGTTGAGAGATACAGTGGCATAAGAGACGTGCTCAAAAGAGACTAGGGTCACTCCCCCCAGCCTCTTTTATTTACATTCAGCAAAATAAAACACAGTGGCCTTTTCAACAAAATGAATGTCAAAGGCATAGCACATATTTCAAATTAGGAATAGTGGGTATTGCACAGTTAATTTCTGTTTTACCTTCCTTGGCTCACTGGAAATTTGTTAGGATTTCTTTTCCCCTACAGCTTCACTAGAATGCTTACAAATTTCCCTTGCTTTGCTGCAGATATTTTGCTTCCTAAGCATAATTCCACTGGCTGGTCTTCCATCCAAATGTCAAATGACTTCTTTAAGTATTGCGTGCCTAAGACATAACCCAGTGCCACTAGTAATTCAAGTGTATGTGATCCGAAAGTCTTATAGACGAGAAAAATACAGGTCCAAGGAAATTGACTAATATCAGAATTTTGAGAAGTAGAAGTTTGGGTCAACTAAAAATAGGAACTGCTGGATTGACCTGGAATGTCAGCTTAAAATCTGAACTAAACCTGGTTTTTGTTTTTTTTAAATCGTCTCTAAGATTTGCTAACAGAAGTTGTGTTGTCAAAGTCAACCAACTCACAGATGCTGCTGGCCATGACCCCATGTTATTAACATGAACCAGGATGCAAACTGATACTCCCTAGTACTTTGACTTCAGTGACAACCTGATGGCTCAAGTATACCTTTCGCTGTGAGCCCAGAAAATTACTATATTACTATATTATGTGACTTTCCCAGGTCTCTGTCAAACCTGTGATTTTTTTTTTTTTTTTAAGACACAGTCTCACGTTGTCATCCAGGCTAGAGTGCAATGGCACAATCTTGGCTCACTGCAACTTCCTCCTCCCGAGTTCAAGCGATTCTCCTGCCTCAGTCTCCTGAGTAGCTGGGATTATAGGCGCCTGCCACCACTCCTGACTAATTTTTGTATTTTTAGTAAAGACAGGGTTTTACCATGTTGGCCAGGCTGGTCTTGAACTCCTGACCTCAGGTGATCTGCCCACCTCGGTCTCCCAAAGTGCATGGGATTACAGGCATAAGCCACCACGCCCCGCCTAAGCCTGTGATTTTATGATCCTTTATATCACATCCTTACCTGCTTTTCCTCTGAGTTATATCATTTTTCCTACTTTTGCCCAACTAGCTTAATAAGTTTTAACTTAGGAAACTATAGTGAACTCTAAAATTTAAAAATAATTCAGATTTGTTGCTAGAAAATGAATGCTACTTACCTTTATTAGTTTCAGAGTGAGAAGCACAGGATCTTGAGTCTATATAAATATATCATTTCCAATTTCCAAGCTCATGCTCTGTGCCTGACTCCAAATTGACTGTGATACTATGGCTTTATGTTTTTACTATTAAGGTGGATGTTGATGACATGTCTGATGAACAGTTTTTAGCAAAGTACATCAAAGAATTGTGTAATTGCATGCTTACTAAAACTCCAAAACAGGGCATTGACTTTCATATGCAGGTAACTGATAGCCAAATTCACAACAAGAAGCTATTGAAATAATGACACTACTGAAGCATCTCTCTTACCATTCTGAATGAGGGTCTGTGACCGTGTGAACCTTCCATGGACAGCTGTCATGTGCAGGGGACTTTTGCCATCTTTACTCTAAACAAAAAAAGAGGGAGAGAAAAACAATGGAGGTGCTCATGAGCCAGTGACACCAATCTGAAACACCCCTATGGACACTGCTAATAATGCCCTGAAAACATTTATTTATTCATTTATTTATTTAGTATGATCAACATGAGGCTGCAGTGAGCTAGGATTTTACCACTGCACTCTAGCCTGGGTGATAGAATGATATTCTTCTAAAAAAGATAAAATAAAATAAAAGTATAATCAACAATTAAAAGAGGCAAAGATAATTTTGAAAGGAAAAGATAAAATGCACATGACCTGTCAAGTTATTGCATAACATCACATTTTTTAAAAGCTTAGAAAAACAGTCATCCGAAACCTTTATTCCTCTCCTGTGATCTACTGGAGAAGGAAGTTTCCTTCAAGATGCTTTTTTCAACCTTTGTCTATAGTACACAAAAAAGACAAATGTGTTAACTTGCATGGTCCGCTTTAAGCTGAAGCTGACCAAATGGCTCTGAATCACTGCAACTCTTAAAACTGACCTGAGGCGGGGCACAGTGGCTCACACCTGTAACCCCAGCACTTTGGGAGGCTAAGGCAGGCGGATCATTTTATATAGGAGTTCAAGAACAGCCTGGCCAACATGGTGAAATGCCATCTCTACCAAAAATACAAAAATTAGCCAGGCATGGTGGCGCATGCCTGTAATCTCAGCTACTGGGGAGGCTGAGGTGAGAGAATTGCTTGAACCCAGGAGGCAGAGGTTGCAGTGAGCCAAGATCGTGCCACTGCACTCCAGCCTGGGTGACAGAGTGAGACTCTGTCTCAAAAAAAAAAAAAAAAAAAAAAAAAAAAAAAAAAACCTGATCTGGAACCCTCCACTATTCCCTGCATTATAATTCCATTTTTAAAAAATCACTTTTAAAATAAAATAAAATAAAATAAAAAAGAAAAAAGTTAAAAAAAGAAAAAAGAAAAAGAAAGTAAATAAAGAAAAAAACAGAAAAACAAAAACAAAAACATAATTTTTCATTGTTCCAAAAGAGAATCTCTCACTTCACTCAACTCATTAGAAGTTACAGGACTAAGGCATGCAACTTTTTAGGAAATTGCGTTTTGAATGATCAGCTGGGAATGTGTGCTGAATTCATGTATTTCTTACTATTAATGATAGAAATTATGAAAGTTCCTGACAGAGATTAAGCCAAAACACAGAAAATGTACAACATCTATATACCAATCATCATTATACTAAATACCAAGGTACCACATATGTAACTAAGAAATAGTAATTTATAGAACTTATTCTGAAAATAGGCCCAAAAGAAAATATTACTGTTATTTTAGAATAAAAGTATCTCCAATAGAGAGAATGCATTTTCATCCAAGTATTGTTATCAAAAAAATCTATGTAACACTTATTTTTCTAAGTCTCAGAGGAAACATTTCTCTAAGTTTGAGGTTAAAATACGAGGTTTTAAAAAATGCATGTTCATTTTGTGATGAAATCCAAATATCTGTACTTTAAAATGACTGTTTTAAAAACTCCATCTTGGAAAACAAATAATAATTTAGGTAAGTATTTCTTAGAGTGGACTGAGGACTGCCTACGTCTGAATCACCCAGGATTATTGCTAGAAATATGAATTCTGGGCCAGGCGCGGTGGCTCACGCCTGTAATCCCAGCACTTTGGAGGGCCGAGGCGGGAGGATCATGAGGTCAGGAGATAGAGACCATCCTGGCTAACATGGTGAAACCCCGTCTCTACTAAAAATACAAAAAATTAGCCAGGTGTGGTGGCGGGCACCTATAGCCCCAGCTACTAGGGAGGCTGAGGCAGGAGAATGGCGTGAACCCAGGAGGCGGAGCTTGCAATGAGCCGAGATTGTGCCACTGCACTCCAGCCTGGGTGACACAGCGAGACTCCATCTCAAAAAAAAAAAGAAATATGAATTCTGTACCTCTGTACCTTAACCCTGAACTACAATTGGGGTAAGAGGGTCCCATTTTTAGCCCCTGCTTTGGACTGTGGGCTAAAATAGGTTATAAAACCAAGGTTTTAACACAAGAATTTTATTATATTCTATAAGTCTATTTCTTAGAAATAAAAAAGGGATTACACATAGTCTGTGCCAAGAAAAAAATTTAATTAGAACAGTAAGTTCATCTTAATTGAAAAAAAAAAAAGCATATATCATTGTAATTCAATGTTCTCAGGTAGATGTGGGAAGAAAAGAAATAATAGGATCTTCTCTCCATCTTATATGAGTATAACCTGAATCAGAACAGACTGAGAAAGGAGAGTTGAAGCTTGATAATACTTTTAGAGGAAAAACAGGAGCAGTCAAGAGAATAAGATACAACACCATCGTTGACCATGAGACATACCGGGAAGGAGAGCTCCTAAAAGTTATCTGATTCCAGAGCTAGGCCTTAGTTGTCAGGACTGCACACAGTTCTAAGGACTGAAACACCTGGGAACTACTTTGGAATAAGAATTTAAAACACCTGCTTCCAATTAAAAAGTGATGACACTTCAAGATAAATAACTAAGGAGAGAGAAGGCAGAAATTGTGGAGTTGGCATTAACTTGTCCCTAGGTGGAGCTATTTCTTTAAATTTTGCTCCAGTGTTTCCTCTTAATATGAAACCATAAGTAATTATTAATTAAATATATCTAAAGCTATAAATACTTCAGCATTTATAAAATATCTTCACACTATTTAGCTAAGCAATTTTCCATGCCTAGAAAGGAGCTTAAAGGCTTTACCAAGGGATAACCACCAACTTGGTGGTAGCCATCTAAGTTGCAGGCAGAGAGACAAAGCAGAAGTGATCTCTGAAGTGTGTGGTGGGCAAAGCCAGTCCCATTTCAGGGATAGCAAACACCACAACCTTCTTTTCTCTGAGAGTGTTTGTGCCTTTGGTAAAGGGACAAGCAAATGGAGATGACCAAAGTTAGGTAAAATGCAAAGAACAGCCATATGATCAGTGGTGACAATTGCTTTGCATCCATATTCGCATATCTTTGCCTGGATTCATTTATAGCCAGAGTCCAGGCTACAGCTGATATTTTTTTCTTCACATAGGGAAACAGGTAGATAAGGTGGGGAAATTGGGACAGGAAGCATTAAGAGTATCATGGCAGCCATTTTGGGGCAGCTTTGTTCATATGATATGCGTGTAAAGGGAGCTCATTATTTCAAAAAGCTATTGAAAACCAATGAAACTCAAAAGGGTAATACTTTTTATTTAGCCCTTAAAAGTTAGAACTCAGAATATTAAAATTGAGACTAGGGAACCCTACTGAGTTTCATGATCTGAGAAATTGAAATTTATCATGCAGGGGTCCTGGCTGTTGCTACTATTCCTAGAACTGCACACAAAGATAAAACATTCCTTGCATTCTCAAAAGAGAGAATATGTGTAATTCTTCCATCTATTCAAAGCTTTTATGAAAATCTTTTTCTTAATTTCTAGTCTCCCTCCAATTTTCTAGCTACATTTTCCCATAGAATTTAGGGCTTTGAAATTTTTGTTATTTTGATAATCCATTTAATTAAGCAAGAAGCGCTTCTATTGAGTTAGGCATAATCAAGTCATAAAGGAAAAGTACTGAGGATTAAAATATTTTATGACAGATATTAGTACTCTTTCAGGGCAGAACTCAGCATTGCTTAAGGAAGATTAATCTTTGAACTAAAAGGAGTGTTTATATTTTCTTGACCACCAGTCTCCTCAGAAATCTGTTCTTTTTTCCTTTATTCCTAATGCCTTCTTTCCTCATCTTCTAATATCCCATATACCTTCCCTAAATTTACAGACATTGTTACTCCCCAGGGTCTTGAAAGCATAATGTTCTCTGTGGCATGGTACACCCCTGGGGTCACGCAGCTCAGTGGCCCTACTACAGAGCAATAAAGCCTCTATGGGATAACACTAAGTCCAACCTGGGGTTAGGGGTGGGGTCAAATAAGGTGAGAAACCCAATAAGTCTTCCTAATTCAATGGAAGAGCCATCTAAAATACTGGTGTGAAAAAGCCATACATAGTCCAATTTATTTTGTTTTGTTTCATATGGTTCTATGGGCAAGAGAGACGGAATGTGGTTGGCTCACTCATTCCTCTCCTTTTCCCCACTTCTTCAAAGTTCTAAGTACTCTGTCCCTATCACTGCCTACTCTTGCCTATTCCAGTTTTCACCTTCAACTTCTCCAACACAACCTATTCCATAATTTGGTCCTGGTACATACAGAGAAGGGAACTGGTCCACTTCAAGCAGACATGTTTCAACTCCCATCTCTTAGAGCTAAATGATCTAAGAGCCCACAGATAGAAAAGAACTGAGACCATGCACCGGCTAAATGTCAGTGACCAGGAGGTAGACAACCTGGCAATGGCAATTTCTGAGTCTGTCTTTCTAAGTCGTATCCAGCACAGCTCTATGTCTAGTGCCTTCTTTAACGCTTACTTTGAAAGCTTACTAAAAGAGCCTTGAGATGCTACAGAAATTACAATGTGGTCTCTAATGGGGAAGAAAAAATATTTTATACTTTCTCGTGTTCTACCTATTTACAAATTACAAGTAAACCATCAGTGGATTATTGTATCAGTAAAGTATATCTTTATTTTATCACAATTAAACTCATATTATGAAGTCAAAAAACAGAGCCAGAGTCAATCAAAGTAAAATGAGGAACTGTGAAATGCAGGCTGAACACACATCCCTCCTCCTCTTCCCATCCATCTTTTAATTGCTCATGAAGACATAACTTTTACTGTTTTGTGAGAATAGAGGAAAACAAAGTGAACATGTGGGTAGGTACTGGCTGCATTTCAATATGCTATTTCCCTCAACCTTTGGAAAATCTAAACAAATACAAATTGTCTTGCAATCTACAAACACTTTCAAAATCCAAGGAGCAATGTGGTACAGGGAGATAACAACTTTAATTAGACAGCTACCTCCAGAGTCAGACAGGATGGCTCTACGGAAATGTTAGATGATCCATGCATCCAGAGTGGATCTGGAATAACTAAGGAGGGTTCAAAGAGAATTAGGAAATCGGAGGATACAAACAGAATAGATGAAGGGAGACTGAGAATGAAGGCTAGATTTGATTCAAAATCCTATTTACACAGATTCAATCATAATGAACTCAAATCTCAGAGTTTTAAAATGGCATTTCTTATATTCGAGTTATGATTAACAGTCCACAGGCAAAAAATAAATATTAAAATTAAGGAATTATGCTTTTCAGCTCCATTTGTGGAAGGGAAGAAGGGGCTGTAAAAACCAATGTATCACAGCAGTTGAAGTCCCTTCTCCAATCTGAACTGACCACTGGTCAGTTAACTGGAAGCAGTAGGCAGCTGTGCCAGAGAGTAGCCTTCTAGCCTCAGGTCTTGGGCGCACCAAGAGCATCGGTGGCATGTTTTACAGATGGAATGAAGCGCATCAGACAACCCCGTGAATTAATTAAGTGGCGGTTGGTAAAGAGAGTGCCTTAAGTTCCAATAATTTCCCTCGCTTTGAAGGATTCACAGGATGTCCTTCAGACACTAGGATGGCAAGACAGATGTCTACAGTTTTGGGAACATTGACAGTTTGGCCACCTGTGTGCTTCCTGCCCCCTCAACACCATGCTCAGCGACTTCAGCCCCACACAAAGACTCCTTCCCAACCTCGGACGACAGTTTCTTGGTCTCTTTGATGCCCCATTCTTTTCTGTCTGCTTTCCACCTTCATGAAAACATGACACTCCTTCCTGTCTCCTCTAACTCCTTTTTTCATCCGTTTCTCTGGCTCTTTCTCCTCCTCCTGATCCTAAGAGTAAAGGGCGGTCTCACTTTCTGTACTCGTGCTATTACATACTCTCTCCTTGGGCGGTCTCGTCCCTTTCTCCTGGTTTCAACAATCACCTTTACGTGAATGAAGCAACCTACATTTTTTCTTCTGTTCTCTACCAGTCTCTCATGCTAGAACACCACATTTTACACTATCGAACTTCTCAGACTGGCTATACCAAAACCTAAAAATCAGCTTCTCAAAAACTAAATGTATTGGTTTAACTCCCTAAGCCTACTCTTCCTCCTGACATCCTTCTTAAGGAACATTAATGATAACATCTATTTTTCTAGTGCTTATCATGTGGCAGATATTATTCTACATGGTTTATGTGTGATAAAGCTGTTTAATGTTCACAGCAGTTCCATGGAGAAGATACTATTGTTTCCCTAATTTCACAGATAAACTGAGACATACAGAGAGCTTGTTTATGATTATATAGATACTAAAAGTCAAGGCTAGGATTGGAATTTAGGCAGTCTGGCCCCAGAACTGAATACTTAACTACTCTGCTGTACCACCTTTCTTCACTGGATTTCTTTCTTTCTTTCTTCCTTCCTATTTTATTTTATTTTATTTTATTTTATTTTATTTTTTTGACAGAGTCTTGCTCTGTTGCCCAGGCTGGAGTGCAGTGGCAGGATCTCAACTCACTGCAACCAACGCCTCTCAGATTCAAGCAATTCTCCTGCCTCAGCCTCCTGTGTAGCTGGGATTACAGGTGCGTGCCACCACACCCAGCTAATTTTTGTATTTTTAGTGGAGACTGGCTTTCACGAAGTTGGTCAGGCTGGTCTCAAATTCCTGACCTCGTGATCTGCCTGCCTGTACCTCCCAAAGTGCTAGGATTACAGGTGTCAGACACCACGCCTGGCCAATTTTTGTATTTTTAGTGGAGACAGGGTTCTACCATGTTGGTCAGGCTGGTCTTGAACTCCTGACCTCAGGTGATCCACCCACCTTGGCCTCCCAAAGTGCTGGGATTACAGGCATGAGCCATTGCGCCTGGCCTCTTTGCCACATTTCAATCCTTACATTAGTCTTCAACTCCTCCAGTTCATGTCCCGCCAAGTCTTGCTGATTGTCTTTCTCCAAAGCCTCTCCCTTCAGTCAGCTCCTCCCCGTTCCCCTGTTCCCTTATTATCTCTTACCAATGCCAGTTTTATTGATTTCTAGTTATCTACTAATCAGCTCTCTCTAAGTCTGCTACACCTGGGTTTTCTTTTTTCCAAAAGTGAAAATAGCTTTCTCGTTTTTCTGGATATAAAAATGACATGCTCTGCCAGGTACAGTGGCTCATGCCTGTAATCCCAGCACTTTGGGAGGCTGAGGCAGGCAGATCACTTGAGCTCGGGAGTTGGTGGCCAGCCAGGGTAACATGGCGAAACCCCGTCTCTACAAAAAATACAAAAATTAGCAGGGTGTGGTTGTGTACACCTGTAATCCCAGCTACTCGGGAGGCTGAGGCCAGAGGATGGCTTGAGCCTGGGAGGCAGAGGTTGCTGTGAGTCGAGATCCCACCTCTGGCAGCAGAGCCAGACCCTGTCTCAACAAAAAAATAATGATAACAATAAAAATAATTTTTTAAAATTATCATTGTTTCACAATCAGAAGACAAAAGCAAATACAGGAAAAAAAACCTAAAGGCCAGGCATGGTGGCTCACACCTCTAATCCCAGCACTTTGGGAGGCTGAGGTGGGTGGATTGCTTGAGCTCAGGAGTTAGAGACCGAGAAAGCCCACAGCATGAAACCCCTCTACAAAAATACAAGAGTGGCTGGGCATGGTGGCAGGTGCCTGTAATCCCAAGCACTTCTCGGGGAGAACTGGGAGCCATGGGAGAATCATGAACTCAGGAGACAGAAGTTACCTGATGTGTGACGGGATCCGCCATTGCACTCTGTAGCCTGGATGACAAGAGCAAGTCCATCTCAAAAAGAGGAAGGAAGGAAGGAAGGAAGGAAGAGGAAGGAAGGAAGGAAGGAAGGAAGGAAGGAAGGAAGGAAGGAAGGAAGGAAGGACGACCTAAATCATAATTTTGTCTCTCTGCAGTGATAATTGTTGCTAGCATATTGGTACATACTCCAGAGATTTTTCTCTCTCTTTGCATCATCTACACACATAACCATAACATTTTAGCATTAAAAAATGAGATATTTCTTTATTGCATTTTTATTTTTTCATTGAATAATACTAGGTATTATTAGCCATTTTGATATTTGCCATTCTTTAACACAAATGTACGTTTTTGTATTAGTTTGTATTTCTCTAATTACCAGTAATACTAGTTTTTCACAAGCTTAATGTACTTTTTATTCTCGCTTGTGATCTGACTTTTGCTCCATGTTTTCTAGTAGTGATCACTTTTTCTTATTGATTTGTATGAGCTCTTTATATATCAAGCATATTAACTATTTGCTTATCATGTATATTGAAGAAAATTTTCCCTAAGTTGTTCTTATTTGAATTTCATGTTAGAGGTTTTGTTGTTGTTGTTTTGTTATATAAATATTTAAGACTTTTTTGGAAGTCATATATACGATTATTTTCCTTTATGTTTCCTGCCTTTGGTGTTCTGTGACCAGATTACTGTTTTTAATGCTCAGGTCTGATCATATGGCCCCTAGAATTATTAGTGGCCTGCAGAGCCTGGAGAGGCCCAAGCTCCCTGGGCTCAAAATCAGCGAGTAGATGAGTCCTCTTCCTTGGTCAAATCACATTTCAGCTCATTTCTGGCTCCTTTCTGTCATACAATTAAAAATAAAAAAGTTTTTTACAGACAGGCTCTCACTAGGTTGCTCAGGCTGATCTCAAACTCCTGGGCTCAAGGAATCCTACACCTCAGTCTCCCATGGAGCTGGGATTACAGGCGGAGCCACCATACTTGGCATGTTCATAAAATTATACTCTATTCGAGACAATCAATTGCTATTCTGAAAATTTGTCACATCTTTCACCACTATTAGAAATTATGAAAAAAGCCGGGCGCGGTGGCTCAAGCCTGTAATCCCAGCACTTTGGGAGGCCGAGACGGGCGGATCACGAGGTCAGGAGATCAAGATCATCCTGGCTAACACGGTGAAACCCCATCTCTACTAAAAAATACAAAAAAGTAGCCGGGCGAGGTGGCGGGCGCCTGTAGTCCCAGCTACTCGGGAGGCTGAGGCAGGAGAATGGTGTGAACCCGGGAGGCGGAGCTTGCAGTGAGCGGAGATCCGGCCACTGCACTCCAGCCCAGGCGACAGAGCGAGACTCCGTCTTTAAAAAAAAAAAAAAGAAATTATGAAAAAAATAAAAGATTTTAATAGTGAATAGAGAAGCTTATTAAAATAGATTGATGTGATATTCTTGAAATTACACCTTAGAAATCGTATTTTTCAAAACCAGAGACAGAATACACTGGGACCTTACTTCAGGAGCCCTGTGTGCTGGGAAGAAGGGAAGTCTGGGTTGAGTAAAAGGTTTCCTAGCACAGCTTAGGATATTCTGCTACAATCTAAATGCATTCAAGTGATGTCACCCAAATTATGAATGCTGTGTGATAAGCTCCCCTTGGTTAGCTGTCACATGGCAAGCTGACGAGTTACCTAGAGGTTTTCCTATCCAGAATTCCCACCCCTTTTTGCTCATGCTGTTCTTTCTGGAACACTCTCTCTCAAATTATCTCTATCCTTCCTCAACTCAACTACATCAATCTTCCAAGTCTCTGCTCAAAATCGATCTCCATTTCTTATTCCCAAGCAAAAAACAGGTCAACACTTGCTTCTTACAGTTTGCAATGCTTTATGCCTCTTCTCATCATATCTTCTATTGCTCATAATTACCTGAGGGCATGTTATCTCCCTACTACACTATAAATTCCTTAAGGGCAGAGACTGAATCTCATCTTGGAGCACTCCTTCAGTACCAAACAGAGGGCACTGGGTAGTCTGTAGTAAATTTGCGGAATAAAGGAATGATTGTGACGACCAGCTCAGTGCTACATCACTGAAGCCACTATTTGGGGTTTGCTTTAAGAAGGTATTGGCCAGGCACAGTGGCTCACACTTGTGATCCCAGCACTTTGGGAGGATGAGGCAGGTGGATCACTTGAGGCCAAGAGTTTGAGACCAGCCTGGCCAACATGGTGAAACACGATCTCTACTAATAACACAAAAAATTAGCTGGGCATGGTGCTGGGTGCCTGTAATCCCAGCTACTGGGGAGGCTGAGGCAGAAGAATCGCTTGAACCCAGGAGGCAGAGGTTGCAGTAAGCTGAGATCGCACCATTGCATTCTAGCCTGGGTGACAAGAGCAAAATTCCGTCTCAAAAAAAAAAAAAAAAAAAAGAAGAAGAAGAAGGTATCTGAGAAGCTCTAAACCCACACTGGAGTTAGAAACAGGCCCACAATCATTATTAGGCCTCCCTTTGAATTCTTAGCAGCACTGCTCTATCAGCTCAACATTCACTTCAGTATTAGCTTCTGGGCCAAGTCAACATCCTAGAGATCCAGTATTTGTCCTGACACATTCACTAAGCTAACAAGAACACATGGCTGGAGCCTTGGTACCTCTCAGCTGATACCACCACTCCTGGATAAAAATAACACAACCTGTTTTGTTTTGTTTTTTTTTTTTTTTGAGATGGAGTCTTGCTCTGTTGCCCAGATTAGAGTGCAGTGGCACAATCTCAGCTCACTGCAACCTCCGCCTCCCGGGTTCAAACAATTCTCTGCTTCAGCCTCCCGAGTAGCTGAGATTTCAGGCACCCGCCACCACGCCTGGCTAATTTTTGTATTTTTAGTAGAGATGGTGTTTCCACCATCTTCGCCAGGTTGGTCTTGAACCCCTGACCTCATGATCCACCCACCTCAGCTTCCACACAACTTTTCTTATGGCCTCCAAATCCAGGACAAGGTTGTGTGAGTCAAAGTGCTCAGGGTTCCAACTCACTAAAACATGGTATCATTTGCAGCAGTTGATTTTGCTCAAATAGAAGCTCAATGCAAAGGCATTCAACACAGAGACTAAGAGTGTCATACCTGAATGTTAACATCTGCCCCGTTGTTTACTAACAATTCAAGACACAAAGCACCATGAGTGGAGGCAGCAGCAAAATGCAAAGGGGTGAACCCATTATTGTTTGGCTGGTTCACGTTAGCACCGTAGTCAATCAACTCGTTAACCACAGCATCCTGTCCATTGTAGCAGGCGATGTGAAGCGCTGTATTTCCATAGACATTGATTTCATCAATCTGCAAAAGAGTCCAACACAGGGTGATTCAAGTCATTGGAGCCAGTTTACTCCATTTTCCACAAAAAGCATAATTGCTGTGGCTAGAGAAAGGAAATAGCCATCCGTCAATATAATTGTTCAGAGCTTACTCTTGCCCCAGTGTGGTCATCTTGGCAATGCTTGTCACCCCATGGTAAAGGAAAGCAAAACGTCAATGTGGCAAAAAATGAACTGGAGAGAGAAGTTTCATCCTGGGGAGAGGTATTTTTCAGCTAACAAAGGGATAAAAGGTGAAGGGCAAAGCTGCTTTCAAAACACCAAAAGAGAAATAAATCAGAAGAGAACAAAAAGAGTCCCACACTCTAGGGTTGGGGCACAGCAAACCTCAAGAAATGGTAGTGGATAGCAGGTAGTGGCTGCGGAGATGGCAGGAGAGGTGGCTGTGGAGCCTAAACACAGAAGGCAGGTCAGAACCCAATATCTGTTTTGCTCTGGAGCCTGATACCTCACCAGGTTCCATTTTAGTAGCAGAGCAGTGGTGCCGTCAGGAGGTGTGTTTCGTCCATGGCCCCCTATTGCTTTCTGAGACCTGCCCTGGGTGCCTGGTTTCATCATTATGGTTGTATAGCAACTTGGTTTTCCTTTCCTGGGGGACAGGATGTTCCAGCCTCACCACTGCTCCTGTTCTACCAGCAGAAGGAGAATGCAGCAGTCCGACTTCTCCAGCTCAAGAACAGACATTGCTGATGTTTGTCTCTGCCATTTATTCATTCATTTCTGCTATAAGTCATGACTTAGAAGGCTACATTCGGAAGGTGGGATGCAGAACCTTGGCCAGTCTTTAAAAACAACTGGTTAATAAATATTACATAGAATCTATATGTCTATATATTTATCTATGTTGATATAGAAAGTTATTCAGTTTCCAGTTTTCCTCTGCTTAGTGTATGCCCCCACTGCCCTTTACCAGTTGCCCACAAAATCTTAAAAAGACAGGATGCTAGAAAACAACTCCCCTGCCCTTGAATTAAAGTGCAAACAGGATTTAACTTTAGAATAACAGAAATCTCACAAATACACAGGCCATGCAGTGATGCATTCATTATAGCTCACCTCCACCCCCAGGTTCAGGAGATGCTTGACAACATTGATCTGTCCATTGGAGGCCGCAGCATGCAGAGGGGTATAACCCTTCTTATCCTTACAGGTCACTTCTGCGCCATGGTTAATGAGCAATGCTACAACATCCAGGTGGCCTTTACAAACAAAGCAGCAGAAAACATCGTTAACCTTTATAGGACAATTTGCTGATTCATTTCACCTAAATTATCACCATTAGCTTTTATTGCCACCAGTATTTTGCTGAGTTATTTGTAAAAACTGGAAAATATTCATGGCAACTATTCAACAAATATTTATTGAGTACCTCCTATAGTCAGGCATAATGTAAATGCGGTGGGAAGAAAAAAGATGATTCATATGAGCCTTCTCTTCAAGGAGATCTAGGTGATGCCTGTTACCATGCTAATGAATAATGGTGAGGTTTTGCCAAGATATCAGTAGAGAGCCTTAAAAAATGTTGTGTTAAAATGAAAGCAATGCTTTTGAAAACAATTGCCATTCCTCACTGAAAAGTTTAACAATGACAATTCAGTTAGGAAAAACTGATAAAAGAAAAAATAATAATGAAAATGACCATAGATTACTGTTTAATCATACAAAATTACTGCTGCTTAACTGTATTTGGACCCACAAAAATGGCAATTTCATATGGCTCAACTTAAAAGTATCCTCATGAATTAGAGGCCAAACAGAAAACCCTTCTAGTTTTAGCTCCTGTTAGCATTCTTTTCTACAATATTTTACTCTGTTCCATAATTCACCATATATAGAATAAGCCTGCACAACATGGTGAAATCCTGTCTCTACTAAGAATACTCTACTAAAACCCCGTCTTTACTAAAAACTTAGTTGGGTGTGGTGGCACACGCCTGTAGTCCCAGCTGTTCAGGAGGCTGAGGCACGAGAATCGTTTGAACCTGGGAGGCGGAGGCTGCAGTGAGCCGACATAGCACCACTGCACTCCTGCCTGGGCAACAGAGCAAGACCCTGTATCAAAAAATAAATAAATAAATAAACAAACAAAAAAGCATATTTGACCTTTCTTTCAGCACTGAAGACTGTTCAGCGCTTCAGGATCACTGCTCTAAATGCGGCTGAAAATTGAAGGGTAGAAGACAAGTACTGACTCCAGGACTCCGTGTGTGTGTTGGAGTCGGGGGAGGTATTGGCTTGTTTTATTAAAATTTGACTCTTTTCTCCCCAAGACTTGTATATAGAAAATTTTTTTTCAATTATTAGTGGTGCTGTCTTAAGCTATTTGCCCTGGTTTTGCCTATTATTCCTATTTGTATCCTGATAGCACACAAAACAATGACTTGATTTCTTTAGAGTCATTTATCCAAATGCTTTAACTGTGTATACATCAGCAGAGAACAAGCTTGAAACTTCGCATTCTTTGAGTCCTATCCACACTAGCTTAGTGTGTGTTCGACCTACACAGCTGTCTCCCACAGTCACAGGCTCCAGTCCTGCAGGTGCCACCTAGTCATTTCATATGCTTCAGCCAACTCGAAAATCCATGTCAACTTTTTTTTAAAAACATGCTAACGCTTGTAAAAGTTTAAGATTCTGTTTTTTTAAGCACAGGGATTCATTCAGACCCATCTTTAGCCACATACTTTATTTCATCCCTGCCCCAACCTATTCTTTCTCCCTATAATTAATGTTAATTTTTAAAGCGATGATAAAAGGCACATATGTTTGTTACAAAGGATTCAGAAAGGCAAAAAGGTATTAAAAGAAAACCAAAATCATCCACAACCATAAATACCCAGAGACAATCAATTAAAATTTTAGCATATAATATTTTCCAGGTTTGTTATTGCACAGATTTTTAAATGAAAATGAGAATTATTTTATTTATACTGCTTTATAATATGCTTTCACTTAACATATCACAGAATCTGTGTTAATAAACACTCATGGACTCATCACTGTAGTTACTGCCAAGTGTCCCCTTGTGTGGATCTTCCAGAATTTACCAAAACAGTCTCCTGGGGATGGGTATTCAGGTTGTTCACAACTTGGTGCTGATAGAATCCTATTTTTCTAATAGCATGATGTTCTCCAATTAGAAACACAAAGGAAATATCTTAGTTCTTCATTTCCCACAAGTCTATACTTGGAATAAACTGTGAGATCTATCATTTGTCAGTGGGATTTGCCAACAAAAGTGAAAAGGAAAAACGTAGAAATGTGACCTCTCCCAAGCAGGCAGAAATGAGGGCTGCAGGCTTCAGTTTGGTTGTCAGTGGACTATCAGGATAATCCTCAGTACTTCTGGTGCCCTTCACCTATAAAATAGCCAGAGGTTTGTCTTTTCTTCCTTTCCTCTTGTTTCTTTCAAAAATATTTATAAATTTAAAAAGACCAATGGAATTTGTGTCCTTGCTTTCCTAGCCAGTGCTCTTTCTTTTTAAAACACCTTATTTTACTGCCATGACAAGTTAAAATAAGCACAATCTGTGCAGCTTTCCAATCCAGACTGAAGCACATTCAAAGAGGCCCAAGCCATGATTCATTCCTCCTCTTCTTTGTAGGATAAATAAATATCTGACAAAGCAACTGCCCGACTAGAGCACACTATGCATGCCAGTAAAATGTACCTAATCTTCATTCAATTGCAACCCAAACTTGAAAAGAAGTCAGAATGGAGAAAACCTACATGGTCAACAAGAGACCCGTGGCTTATTTAGTTAAGGTTATCTGTACTTTGCTTTCCATGCATGGAATCCTTACCCATGTATGCTGCCCAGTGCAGAGCACGCCGGTCCTTCTTGTCAAATGCATTGATATTTGCCCCTTTGGCCAAGAGTAAATTGACCATCTGAAAGATAACCAACAAGGAAATCAAGCATACATTCTGTAATGGTGAGGCCTCCTCACTGCCTGCAGGTGATCTGAGCCAAATTAACATGAAATCTAAGGCAGGTCAGAGATCTGGAGTTCTGACAAAGTAGAAATATGATGTCAGAGCAGGAACTGTGTCATGTGTGTCAGAGGAAAAGACTGAAGTGACAGCCTACTTTTTCAATTCATTGTGGCTCTAAAGTTGAGAATGATATAGATGCTGAAGGTTTGGTGTACAAATGTTTTCATCACATTCTTTAAAATCTCAGCAAGAAGATCAGTTTCCACTTGTGGCTGAAAGTGCCTGGAGGGAGCGTTCCAATTCTGAATGATAAAAATACCCACCTCCACGTGGCCGTTCAAAGCCGCATGGTGCAAGGCTGTGCGCCCCCCTCGGTCGGAGACATTGACACTGCTCAGCAGGGGAATGATCACTTCTGCACATTTGACAGCCTTGTTGGCTGCTGCCACATGAAGAGGGGTCTGCCAGTTCTTGTCCCTTGCATTGACATCAGCTGAGTGCTTAATCAAAACCTGTACTGCTTCCTACAACAAAAGCAGAGTTTGCAGAGGTCACTGACAGACGTTCAATCAATACTTAGTGCCATAAGATGCTTCACCAAACCCTGGAACTATGGAGACAAAGGCCACCTGACCTTACAGGCTGGCTCCAGACAAGCCAGGTAATATCTGATAAAGATCAAAAGAGTGGCATAGATGAAGACAGAATCACTTTACCTTTCTTTGTCAAGCCAAGAGCCCTGGTACAACTCTAAAATCAAATAAACCTTCTAAGTATATGATGATGTCCTTACAATGTAGAAGGCACTCTTAGGCCAAATGAGAACACTGCATGCGAGTGTGCATGCCAGAGTAAAATATCCATAGACAAAAAGGCCTCAGACCTTCTTGGGTCAGTTTATAAATCTTTGGTTCTCTCTGCCAACATCTTAACCCTCAGCCTCGTGTGATCAACAAGTAGTCAAGATGGAAAGTAACATCTCTGTTACCATCTCAACTTAAAGCTATGAGTTGTTTCCATCTTTTCCCAATCTTTTCCATGTTAGAATGTGTCACTTCTTTTGCCATTGTTGAGTTCCTTCACCTACATTGGACCTCCCATGTTTTTTCTTCTATTGGCCCAGTCAGCTCCCTAGCCTGTTGGTCTATGACTTTCAACTATGGTATGCAATGGAGTCATCCATGCAGCTCTTAAAAACACAGAAGCCAAGCATGGGCAACATAACAAAACCCTGTCTATTAAAAAAAAAAAAAAAAAAAAAAAACCAACAAACATATATACAGGTGCAAAAATAATTGCATTACTTTTAATGGCAAAAACCACAATTACTTTTGCACCAACCAGGAGTGGTGTTGCAGACGTCTAAGTCCTAGCTACTCAGGAGGCTGAGGTGGGAGGATCACTTGAGCTCAGCAGTTCACAGTGAGCTGTGATCACGACACTGCACTCCAGCCTGGGCAACAGAGCAAGACCCTGTCTCAAAAAAAAAAAAAAAATACAGTAGTTTAAAATGATTATGGAATTAAATTCACAGACGTATGGAATATTAGAAATGGAGAAGGCCCTAGGGTTCATCTGGGCTGACCCCTTCATTTCATAGGCAGCTTTATTTTATAGGTAAGATGACGGAAGTCCAGGGCAATGATCTGTCAGCCTGGCTGACTTACGGGCTCATGCATTTTCTAACAGGCCATTTTCTACTAGGCTTACTTGGTAAGTAGTCTCAGTCAAGCATCCTGACATAAATAGATTCAACAGTTAATTCTATTTAGTTATTTACATTTTTAAATCCTAAAGTTTTAGTCTGCTACACTGGCTTAATACATATAATAGAAATTTAATATAATATTTTGGCAAAAACAAAACTTTGATTAAAAACAGATAATTACCTTTTTAAAAACTGCATTTCTCCTTTAAAAGTTTTAAGCTTGGAAGCTCTTTAACTTGGTTTTACAAGGGAGTAATTTGATGGCTATTTAGGGAATTAATTTTTTTAAATTAAAGAAGTCTGCCTTCTCCTGTATCACATATTGGCTAAAAATTAATACCCAGGAGCTTACTCTGGCAGAAATATATATGGTAAAAAAGAAACTAATGTGGGGAGGAGGGAAGCTGAACACTTTCTGAATCAAGAAAATATTCTTTTTTTCTGTTAAAGGTTGTTTTTTTTTTTTTTTCAACTTTTAAGTTCCGGGGTACATGTGCAGAATATGCAGGTTATATAGGTAAACATGTGCCATGGTGGGTTGCTGCACAGATCAACCCATTACCTAGGTATTAAGCCCAGCATCCGTTAGCTATTCTTCCTGGTGCTCTCCCTCCCTTCTCCCCACTGACAGGCCCCATTGTGTGTCATTCCTTCTCATGTGTCCCTCTGTTCTCATCGTTCAGCTCCCACTTGTAAGTGAGGATGTGCGGTGTTTGGTTTTCTGTTCCTGTGTTAGTTTGCTTAGGATAATGGCTTCCAGCGCCATTTGTGTCCCTGGAAAGGATATGATATTGTTTCTTTTTATGGCTGCATAGTATTCCATGGTGTATATGTACCACATTTTCTTTATCCAGTCTATCACTGATGGACATGTGAGTTGATTCTACGTCTTTGCTATTGTGAATAGTGCTGCAATGAACATAAATGTGCATGTATCTTTATAATAGAATGATTTATAATTGGATTCCTGGGTCAAATGCTATTTCTGCTTCTAGATCTTTAAGAAGTCGCCACACTGTGTTCCACAATGGTTGAACTAATTTATTCCTACCAATAGTGCAAAAGCTTTCCTTTTCTCTGCAACCTCACCGGCATCTTGTTTCTTGACTTTCTAATAATCTCCATACTGACTGGTGTGAAACGGTATCTCACTGTGGTTTCGATTTGCATTTCTCTACTGATCAGTGATGTCGAGCTTTTTTTCATGTTTGTTGGCTACATGAATGTCTTCTTTTGAGAAGTGTCTGTTCACGTACTTTGCCCACTTTTTAATGGGGTTGTTTATTTCTTGGTAAATTTGTTAAAGTTCCTTTTAGACTCTGGATATTAGACCTTTGTCAGATAGACAGACTGCAAAAATTTTCCCCCATTCTGTAGGTTGCCTGTTCACTTTGATGACAGTTTCTTTTGCTGTTCAGAAGCTCTTTAGTTTAATTAGATCTCATTTGTCAATTTTTGCTTTTGTTGCAATTGCTTTTGGTGTTTTCATCATGAAATCTTTGCCCATGCCTTTGTCCTGAATGGTACTGCCTAGATTTTATTCTAGAGTTTTTATAGCTTTGAGTTTTACATTTAAGTCTTTACTCCAGCAAGAAAAGCTTCTTTAACAGTGCTTCTCAAACTATCTGTGGTAAAGAACCAGTTTTTTAAAAAGTTATTTCAAATCTATCACTTTTGAGCCAATACTTTTATAAAATACAATTTAAAAATCAGTAGAATAATAAAATGAAATAAAAACAAGATAAAAACTATAAATGTAATTATTTTATTGTTAAAGTTAATGGGCATGAAATTATCAAATTGCTCTAAAAGTTTCTGACCACCTATTCTTTTCACAACAGATAAGATAAAAGCTCACAGGCCAGCCCCAGTGTGCAGGCACACTGTGAATCATCATGCTCCTTCAAAGCCTGTGTTTGTTTGTTTGTTTGTTTGTTTTGAGACAGAGTCTCGCTTTTTCGCCCAGGCTGGAGTACAGTGGTGCCAACCTAGCTCACTGTGACTTCTGCCTCCCAGGTGCAAGCGATTCTCCTGCCTCAGCCTCCTGAGTAACTGGGTTATAGGCATGTGCCACCACATCCAGCTAATTTTTTTGTATTTTTAGTAGAGATAAGGTTTCACCATGTTGGCTAGGCTGGTCTTGAACTCCTGACCTCAAGTGATCCACCTGCCTCAGCCTCCCAAAGTGCTAGGGTTACAGGCGTGAGCCACCGCGCCTGGCCCTTTCTTTCCTTCTTAATGAACAAACACCTGTGAAGATTCTGGTATTTCCCCCAAATGGAGGCATCAGCCCAGTTAACGTTCTGTTTTAGGACTGTAGGCCTTGTTGGATGACATCCTGTAGCAGGCCATCCTATACAAGATGCAGAAATAATAGAAAGGAGGGGCTGTCATGGGATGTCATATGGGAGGTAACTGGACATGACATTTGCAGTCAGTCAATTTCTACTTTTTACGACTCTTTTTATTTAACAAAAGGCCACTTCAACCTTGAAATAAGAAGTAGAAACATACACTGTGGCACATGGAAAAGATGAGAATAGGAGGCATGTGTCTTAGAAACTATCATCCTTAATATTTGTTTCTTTACTCTCAAATGTGCATTGCATTTCAGTGGTCATAAATTACTCATGGAAAAGTAACTGTTTATGACTACACATAGTCCCTGCAGCCATAAGCAATGTCAAGTTTTATAAATTACAAGTTGCTTTAGATAAGGGTCTAAATGTTATACAACTGTCTGTACTCTCCACAAAGCCTGGCAGGTGCTTTGCACATAGTATATTTTCAGTAACTTTGGGTAGAACAAATATATTGCTGTAATCATCAGCAAAGTCTGTAAGTAATAATCTGTAAGTGTTAACAGTACATTACTGTGGGCTGATGTCCCTAAGGCTGCACTTAAGTCCTGAAGGCTTTTGCTATATTACTATAATCATTTGAGGCTTTTATCTTATGTCAATTGTAGCAATTTCATATTCTGTAAGAATTGTATAAATTGATGTCCAACCAATTTGCTTAATTAATGGTATTGTTCCTCTAAACGTACCAAAATACCAAGCACCAAAAAGACTCACCCATTATTTTAACTATTACTACAGCACAATTATTCTAAGAACTAGGAGTGCAAAAGCAGTTCGCTGGAGACTTTGGGATATGAAAGAATTCTAAATGAACTATTTAAGAAGTGCTAACTTTAACCATTAGGAAAGGCAGGCACTAAAGTATGACCAGTGTTTAATCTCAGGTCTCAAAGTGTGACTTGTAGATGACATGTATCAGAATCTTCCTTTGAAAAGGCAAATTTCTGGGCCTAACCATAGGCTTCATTCAGAATCACTAGGGGTGAGGTTTTAGAACAGACAGTTTCAACAAACACCCCAGATAATTTAAATGCACTAAAGCTGGGCACCACTCGTCTACATTCTAATATATCATAAAATGCTTACTTTCTTCCTATTCCAGGTATGACCTATGTTCCATACACGAACAACTTTTTATAATCATGAAGATAATTTAAAGAAAGCAATAACATTCTACTCTTCCATATAATGTTTCCAATTCTCCTGTCTACTAGCATTAAGCCCACAATAATGATCATGTTTTTTAGAGGAAAGGGTAGAATGTAAGTTTTTTAAATTTCGACTATAAAATAAAATGCTTATCCTGCTCAGCTCTGGGAAAGATTTGTATACCAGTTGGGTCTTCTGTCTGCACAGAAGCCAAAAATAGATGTGCTTTATTGGCTAGAACAGGCTCCGTAAGGGTGCTAATGGGAACTGAAGAAAGCAGCACAGAATGGTGGTTAAGTAGGCAGCTTCTCTAGTCACACTTTCCTCCACTTTCTGGCTGTGACATCGACTTCGTTGGCTCCCTACTAACTTTCTGAGATTACATTTCCTAAATTAGTATTGCCAATAGCATCCATCTTGAAGGGTGGATCAGAGGTTAAAAGAGAATAATATACAGAAAGTCCTTAGCATACTGCCTAGCAGACAGTAAGTACTTAATAAATGCTCATAACTACAACACGTACATAGACACAATGTCCTCACTCCTACACTCTAAAGACAAGATACAACCATTGTTAACCTTTCTAACCAAAAGACAGTCTCTAGAATTGAGAAGTGAAAAGTTCAGCAGGTCTCCTCTGATACTCCTCTCAACTAGTTATAGCAGAAAGGGCACCTGGGACGGGCCAGCCACGTCTGCACATAGGCCACAGCAGCCTGCATATCTGGTTATCTCCCCAAATACTGTATACTAAAACTAAAAGCCACACTTTGTACACCCTTTAGGCCCCCTGTAGCACACTTAACAATGCCTTCCACCAAGTGTGCTTCCATAAATGTGTGTTAGACTTTCTGGGTTTGTGTACATTTCATTCCTTTCCCCTTGGGGAAAGTTGCTCTTTTCCAAGAAACAAAAGCAAGAATAAGCTGAACACAGGAAATAATATGAAATAGGCTTCACAAGAACACTTCAGAATATTCCCACTGGCAGCCCCAAATCTTGCTTATCTTTGTTAGCTGGCACTGTAAAAGATGTTTCTCTAATATTTTAGTAAGGGCCTCTCTTCATTTCTTCACAGCCTAGGGAGTACACAGAAAAAAAAAAAAAAAGGAGAATGAGTTCAGAGAAGCCCTTAGGGAGCCAATAAGAAGACAGTGCTGTTGGGCTCTAAGCTGTTTCCAACCTGGGAATCCCCGATGTGCCAGACGTGGGGAGCAGGTCGGGGGTAGGAAAGGGTCGTGGGATTGGGTCTAGAAGGGAACACACAAGACAGCCTGGTCAGCATCAAATAAGTCTTCAAGATTTATCTCTAGAGCTCAGTTATATTTTGGGAGATTTTCAAGGGGTGTGATTATGTCTTGATTTACTTTCTTGTCTATGGAAGACATAGTGTCAGGCTTGGATTCATGTTTAATCAATATTATGATCTGGCACCCTTATTGCTATAACATATCAGGAAATGAACTTAGCAATGCACCTTATTTTTCCAGACACAGAAATCTGAACATAAATCTTGCCTGGATGAAAAGAAGACTCCAAAATTTTGACTTACACTGATATCTGTGTTATATGCAATTGTGAAACTAGCCTTGATTTTGCAGGTTTCAGTGGCTTAGTTGGCTTTTAATGTACACATTCCCATAAACATGCTTCAACTCTGTTCGCCCTGCATGCATAAACGATTATTACCATCAGCATTCTGATATGGTGTATACCAGTTCTATCTTACCAGTTGTACACAGAAAATTATTATAGCTTAAACTGAAAACCCAGTCTTTAATGAATAACTCAAAAAAACAATTCTTTTCTAACTAGGCAAGATGCTAGAAATACAATGGCAAGCAATAGACATGGCACAAATTTCAAGGAGCTAGAAGATCTTTTTAATTCAAATAGAACAACAATTTATATGGTAGTTTTGTATTGTCCTAAGTTAGCCGAGTTGAACTTCATTTCCCAGAATTCCTTTCCCTGTAGTACTCCCTTTAGGGTTGGCCACAAGAGATATCTGATGAGTTTTGGAAGGCATAAGTGAAACTGCAGCCTGACTGGTATGTTGTTGGGCACCAAGTAGTGTTGCAGCTTGCACACGATGTCACTAACTGGCTGGATCACCATATTGGCAAGGGGTAGTGCCTGGCTTGATGCTGCTTCAGATCCTGCCACATCTCCTTCAGTTTCTCCAATTCTTGGGCCAGGTGCATGCACAACTCCTTCTGCAAGTCACCCATGTCCATGATGTTGGAGGCAGTGTTAGACGGACCTCAGTTCCAGTTTGTCCTTGTTCTCCCCCATTTTACATCCAGTTTTTCCACTGTGGAGTCTGCTGACCTACAGTGACTTCAGGGCCTCACAGAATTCAAGGTGACAGCCTTACATAGACCACAGCAGCCCTACACACTTGTGTAAGATCTAATTCCTATAATAAATATCTTACTCTATCTCTCATGGTGGTTCTGCTTCCCTGGTTGAACCCTGAACCCTGAGAGATCAGTTACCTATATTTTACAAGCAAATAGGCTTTGAGGACAGACAGTATAGAGTTTACAAACTTTTCAATGAAGAAATGGTTTTAAACACATGGCCATGTAGTATCAGTGCTTACCAATCTAAGGAATAGACATGTACCAGCTCTCAGCTGAAACCATTTATCTATCTTGATAAGTGCTAACAGTTAAACTCCAAAATACCAGTCCAAACCTTCTCTTTTCTTCCCCTCAAATCTGCTTTCTTTTCCCCAACTATTAGTTAGGAGAGGCATAAAATAATGGCAATAGAACTAAATTCCAAAGAAGAAGGAAATCTGAATTTAGGACTTCCACAGGACAGCAATGTGCTGGGAGTTAAGGTGTCTTCTCCACCGTCAGCTCTCACAATGGTTACAAAGACTCCAATTTTCTTTTCTTTTCCTTTTTTTTTTTTTTTTTTGAGATGGAGTTTCACTCTTTTTGTCCAGGCTGGAGTGCAATGGTGTGAACTCGGCTCACCACAACCTCTGCCTCCCAGGTTCAAGTGATTCTCCTGCCTCAGCCTCCCGAGTAGCTGGGATTACAGGCATGCACCACCACTCCCAGCTAATTTTGTATTTTTAGCAAAGACTAGGTTTCTCCATGTTGGTCAGGCTGGTCTTGAACTCCTGACCTCACGATCCACCCACCTTGTCCTCCCAAATAGCTGGGATTACAGGCATGAGCCACTGCGCCCAGCCTAGACTCCAATTTTCATAAGAAACTGTCCAACTTGCTGTGACAAGATACTAATCTGAAGACATCATGAGTTCATATATTACCTAATTATTTACAATTCAGGATTTGTTTGCATTTAATTCCTACCTGGCAAGGGATTCTTTGTTTCCTCCCTGCAAACCTACAGAGGCAGTTGGTTACTTGGAGAAGCAACAAATGCCTTTCTCAGATAGGAAGGTCAGTCCATCATTAGGCTGACAGGATTCAAACACACTAAAGATACTTACAGAACGCAGACTGGTTGTTGATGGAAAATGGATGTTTTGAGGATTGAAGTCTTTGAAGCTAGTTGAGCTAACAAAGGCACAGATTACTTGGGAAAGGTCACAGAGCAATGAAATCATCTTTTTTGTGTCTTTCTTTTCCATTAGATTACATACTTCCTAAGAGCAGAGACCATGGGTCTTAGTTTTCTTTGTAGCTCCATCAGCTACAAAGAAAAGGTGCCTGGCATATAGGAGGTGCATATTGAATTATTTTCCCAACTAAAAAGACCTGGTTCTTGTTAAAGAGGAAACAAATCCATATATATTTTTAAAGAGACACTTAAATTTACTAAATTTACTAAAGACCAAGTGGTCTTAAAAGGCCAGGAAATACTCCTCTATGAAGGGGCTGGTCTCATGAAGCTGGTCATACCCACTCAGTCAGCTCACTACACTCATTTTCCCAAACAAAACAGAAATAAAATGTGGGACCATGAGAAGATTCTGAATTCTCCAGGGTCTGAGCCAGGTAATTTAGGATTATTTACCTCTCTCATTCCATGCAGGATATTTGGAAAGAGAACACAGTCAACCCCTTTTAAAAACTACTAATATCACAAAGCACAGCAAGAAAAACGATGACTACTAAGCTGTCACCTACCAAGTATATTTTGAAATTTCTAGATAGTTGCCAAAGAGGAAAAGGTAACACCAACAATGGCCAAAGACACCTGCATCTTCTGTATATTCATTCTCAGCAAGACCTTTTGCTCCTAGGTGTACCTGGAGAATATCACCTTCTCCAGCAGCAGAGGAGAAGCTGCATTTGGTAAACTCAGCTATGGAGGTCAGTCATCCAGCACCAAGTACATAGAAGATTAGAACCTCTTGTATCCCTGGATGGTGGGCATCTCCTCTGACCAGGCTTCAAGGCTGACATTTACCAGGGTTCCCTGCCACCCCCACCTTCACATTGGTCTTCTCATCCTTTATACTTCCCCTGAGCTACCTGATGCATTTACCATGGTTTGGTGATCATTCTCCCTGTCCCTGAGTGCTAGACTTGTATAAATAATAATAGATAATCTATTAGTCATCTTCACCCAAATTTCCAGCATTCAACAACAAATTATTTCTTGAGTGCCTAGAATGTACAGGCTTGGGATACATCCAGGAACAAAGCCCAGATCGCTGCCCTCCTGGAACTCCCACTCCAAGGACATGTTTGCTGAACTCAGCATTCTCAAACAGAACCCACCAGCCTCCTGGCCCCTACTCCCCTGCTCTGTGCCTCTTCTGTTAACAGCATCACCATTTACCTACCAGCTTCTTTCCCACCTCACCCCTACTGGGTACTAAATCCTGCCAGGTTGACCTCTAATGAGCTCTCAAATCATGGACTCAGCTTTATGCCCTCATTCCAGCTGCTTCAGACCGCATTTGGTCTTATTGGCCCTCCTCCTTGAGACCCCTCCCCCTCAGCCCATTCACACGCTGCCACCACAAATGTTCTCTGAAACACAGATCTGAGCATATCACTCCCCTGCTATAACCATTCTCCATTGCTCAAAGGATTCCAAGCCCTCTGCCATCTGGCCCAACCTCCATTATCAGACTTACCTTCTACTACAACCTGAGTTCCAGTTATACCTCACTGAGGCCCCCATTCACTCACTTCCTTGCCTCAGCCCTCCCTCCTTCTCCTGGCCTGCTAAGTCCTTACTCATTCTTTAAGGACCAGCCTAACTGACATCTCTTCTTGGAAGATTTCCTCTATTCAAGCAGGCAGTTAGTTGCTTTCTCCTGCAAGTCAATGATGATATTATACTGATCTGCTTTCTGCTTTGCCTCCTCCCCAGGCTGAGAATTCACTGAAATTCAGGATCATGCTGTCCGTGTTGAACTACCCCAGACACTCCCCAGCCCCACTCAGCACTATGTCTGGCATGCAGGAGATGCTCAAACAAACAGCTGTTCATTTTGGGTAACCCTCTTACATTAGAGGTACAAGCCTTTTGCTTACCAGTAAGGATTCTTAATTCACTAGCAAGAATTTTTCTAGGCACAGTAGGTATTAGATTAAATTTGGTAATCACTCACTTCGCTTCTGGAAGCAACAGCCCGGTGCAGTGGAGTCAGCCACATGTTGTCCTTGGCATTTACACGAGCTCCTGGAACCAAATAGCACAAGTTAGAGGCATAATGGAGTCAAGGGAAGCCCTGCTGACGTTAAGTCAAATGCTGTATCTTGCTCACATTTGCCTGACATAACCACCACCTCTTCTTTTCTTTGTATTAGTCATGTTCTGACAAGATTTGATCAAGGCTGAGGGGACCAGCAGAAATCTGCTTTATCTAAAAATCTGGGACTAGCCAGATATGTTGGTAAAAAAGAAGCCAGCTTCCATGAGGCTTTTGGATAGATATGATATCAGGCCTATAAATTGCTCACTACTTTCTCAAACTATGGGGTAGGCAGACAGGCTCAAGCATGAGCCAAAACCAGCTCACAAAACCAGAATTATGAGTGCCCATGCTCAGCTCTATGAAGTCATGCCATCACCATGGAACAGAAGCTCCCTGCAAATGAATTCACAGGAAGCAGAGTTCACCCACCTTCCATGACACCCTTGCCATTCTCCATGAGCACCAGCCCACCAAGTCTATGTCTGAACAGCAAAGACATCTGATATAAGCTTCCTTTTAGGGGGTTCAGGGTGTTGACTAGTCTTCTGGTCAGACTTGGGATGTTTTATAAAAGGGCTACAAAAAGGGAGGAAGAGAAAATATGTATGACATCTTTGAAGAAGCAATAAGTCAATTCTAGCCTTAGGATGATGAGGAAGGAAGCTCCTGAGGACAGAGAATGGAGAAACAAATCAAAGAAACTAGAAAGTAAGGCAGAGAAAAGGAAACACAGAGGTGGCCCCTCAGGACAAGGGCTGAGAAAGTAAGTCAAGGGGAAGCAGAAGCTGACTAATCTCCAAGAGGCTAAGGCCAGCTGATAGCTGGAAAATAGAAACTTTTTTAAAAGGCAGTGGACTTTCATGCATAAACGTGAGTTACAAGTTTAGTTTAAGGCACTGGCTAAAAGTAAATAAAAATCAAAGAACTTATACTATTCTTTTCTTTAACTGAAGAAGAACAAATGCCATCAACAGCATTAATCGTAGAAAACAAGAACATAATCCCTAAAAGACAGCTAGAATGCCTCCCCTCCAACCTCCATTTTGATGTCACTGGTTTCAGATGGGGTCAGGTACAAGGGTTATCACACTATGCTGTCAAGGTTGAGAGCCACTGATGAATTGTTGCTTAATTTATCCAGGTTAAAATTATTTAAATCCTAATTCCACTAACACCAGCTTGCCTGAAGGAGTTCAAACTCCTTACGTCAGTAAGGCCCACAGTAAAATCAGTTTGGGTGTGCAAAAATCAATAGGCATCTCTGGCCTCAGTAACAGGAAGCTGTGGGCTAAATGCTCTGGCATGAAATGAATGCGGTTTTGGAAGGACAGTGGGATTCATGGTCGGAGATGTAGATTAAGTTCTGATTTCAGCACCTGCTGGCCCAATGACCAAGAGTCACTAATCTGCACAATGAGGCTAACAACAACAGTATTAACACTTCTCTACCCATTTCACCAGGTGCTAAGGAGAATTAAGTGAATAGGAAAGTGCTTCGTAAATTGCAAGGCACTAGAAAAACATCAGCTGTTCTTATTTCCAAATCACCTCTAATGTCTCATTCACCTCTAAATCTATGATTCAGATTTTCAAAGGAAGTGAAAGGCATGATCCCTGCCCTACAAAGGAAGAAGTCAAATAGGAAATTTAAGAACACAACCATCACCTAAAGACTGTACAAATACATGTCTTTTTAAGACATGTATTTTTAAGAGCAAGAGAACTCAAGTGCTAGAGAATGCTAGGGAGAAGAAAATCCAGATGTGATTAAGAACAGCAAAATTGGTTAATTTTAAAACAAAATTACCACTACCAAAACCAAAGTTTAGATTTCTTCTTCTAAATATTAGTTTCAACACAGTGTCAGGTGATAGTCACAAAGTCTACCTTTCTGGTTTAGAAACACAGCATTTAACCCTTCAGATCTTCCAACACTCTGGATTCCAACCTTTTAAAATTACCTGCCTTTTGGTCAGGACTTTTCTTGCATCATAAATAAATATATTTATGACCACATTGTGTGGTAGATTTGACCACACTGTGTTTCTGTCTAGTAAGCTGAGTGCACATTTATTTCTTATTTTGGGGCTGTTTCTTTGGCACCCATGTCACAAACATCACTCAGACCTTATGCGTCCTAGAGAGCTGGAATTATTTTTATTATGGTCTTTGGCAGAGTAAATTTTGTGCTTTAAAGTTTTTGTAAATTCAAAAAATGATTGCAAGAAGAAACCCAAATGTGAAGACACATATGGAAAGGTACTTCTCAAAATTCGTTAGGGAGAAGCAAATGAAAGCAGCATTAGCATACCATTTCACATCCATTAAATTGGTAAAAATAATAAAGTGCGACAAGGCCAAGGTTTAGCAAGGGTATGGAGCAACAGGAAAACTTAACATACAGTTGGGAAGAGTATGAATTGGTACAACCTCCTCTGGGACACAATGTGGCATTACCTAGTAAAGCTGATGACATGCATGCCCAACCACCTAGAAATTCCACCCCAATCATATACCCTAGAGAAACTCTCATACATGTACATGAATGTTCACTGCAACATGTTGATGACAACAAGAAATTGGAATCCTAAATGTCAATTAAGAGGAAAATGGATAAAGACGTTGTGGTACATCTGTACAATGGAATTCTACACTGTCATGGAAAGGAGCAGACTGACGTTCTATATATGTAAACAGATGTACTTTTAAAATCATAACACCGAATGAACAAATCAAGCTGCAGAATTATACCTATGGCATAACACCAGTTGTATGTCTATATGTTGTTTATGGATGCATAGACACAAAAGTTTAAAATATGGCTAAGGAGTATAAATACTAATTCTGGATAGTGGTTGCGTCTAGGGAAAGAAGCATGTGAAAAGAATGAAGTAAGAGTACCCATACAGCTGCAACTGTGTTTTCAATGTTTTATTTCCTTAAATATATATATAATATATATATACACATAAATATATATAATACAAATATGGCAAAATATTAAGAGTTCTTAAAACTTAGTGGAAGGTATAGGGATATTCACTATATTATTCTCCATAGTTTTCTGTATGTTTGAAATATTTTCTACAAAATATTTTTAAGAAAGCTAGTGCATTTGAAGTTTTATGTTTCTCAATGAAAATAATGGAGGAGGGGGAACTAAGCTGCTTTTGTGTGTGTGAAACGGAGTCTTGCTCTGTCACCCAGGCTGGAGTGCAGTGGTGTGATCTCGGCTCACTGCAACCTCCGCCTCCCCAGTTCAAGCGATTCTCCCACCTCAGCCTCCCAAGTAGGTGGGATTACAGGTACCTGCCACCATGCCCCGCTAATTTTTTAATTTTTTAGTACAGACAGGGTTTTGCCACTTTGGCCATGGTAGTCTTGAACTCCTGACCTCAGGTGATCTGCCTGCCTTGGGTGCAAGTATTTGTCTAGGATAAATAATTTAAAATGGACTTTATGTGTCATAGATAATACACACTTTCGGTTTCAAAAGGTCTTGTAAAGCCTCTAAAGTGTGCCAGTTTACACCCTCGGAATGTATGAGATTGCTTAGTTTCCCCACATCCTCATCAACACTTGATATTATCAGACATTAAAATATATTTTTTAAAATTTTTTAGAGACAGGGTCTCACTCTGCCACTCAGGCTGGAGTGTAGTGGCATTATCATAGCTCACTGCAGCCTTAAGACTCCTGGGCTCAAGCAATCCTCCTGCCTCAGCCTCCAGAGTAGCTATGACTGCAGGCACATACCACCATGCCCAGCTAATTTTTTAAATTTTTTTGTAGAGATGAGGTCTTTCTTTGTTTCCCAGGCTGGTCTCAAACTTCTGCCCTCAAGTGATCCTCCTACTTCAGCCTCCTAATGTGCTGAGATTACAGGTGTGAGCCACCAGGCCCAGTCAGACATTTTAAATATTGCAAATCTGAGTCAATAATACTGTATCATGCACTTAAACATTTGTTAAGAGGATAGATCTCATGTTAAGTGTTCTTACCACACACACTTCCCAAAAAACTCCAAAATAACAAGAACAAAGGGGCACAAGGAAACTTTTGGAGGTGACAGAGATGTCTATTACCTTGATTGTGGTGATAATTTCATGGGTATTTGCATATGTCCAAACTCATCAAGTTGTAGATATTAAATATACGCAGCTTATTGTATTTCAATTATACTTCAATAAAGCCGCTTTAAAAATAAAGAGGCCGAGCGTGGTGGCTCATGCCTATAATCCCAGCACTTTTGGGAGGCCGAGGTGGATGGAACACCTGAGGTCAGGAGTTCGAGACCAACCTGGTCAACTGGTGAAACCCCGTCTCTACTAAAGATACAAAAATTAGCCTGGCATGGTGGCACACGCCTGTAATCCCAGCTACTCAAAAGGCTGAGGCAGAAGAATCACTTGAACCTGGGAGGTGGAAGTTGCAGTGAGCCGAGATCACACCACTGTGCTCCAGCCTGGGCAACAGAGCAAGACTCTGTCTCAAATACATACATACATACATACATACATAAAAATCTGATTTTAAAAAGAGCATCTTTTTTTTTAGTTTCTGGTCTAACAATAAGGTTAGACATCTTCTAATATGTTTGATTACTAGCCATTTGTAATTCATTTTCTGAGAATTACTTGTTCATATTCTTTATATATTTCTCCCATTTTTCCGTTATTTTTCTTATTTATATTTATATCCTTTTATCATTATTATTATACTGCATTCTGAAAATTTTTAGTTTTATGCAGATCCAAATTTGGCTTTCAATATTAAAAATCTCTCAAGGAGAAAAATGATACCACGCAGGCTGAACCTCATACAGTGACACACACCTGGAGTGTAACGACACCAGCATTGTTAGCGTGTCGCTTCAGAGTCCCTTGAGAAATTTCAAGGTGATTAGAAATGTAGGCAATGGCTTCTTTCAGTCAATGATTAAGTCCTCCATTCCTCCACTTCTCCTTCTCATGGAGGTTGAATAGGCAGCTGCCAGGAAAACCTCCTTTCCCCCATAACAAAAATTATTATAACAAAAGCGGAGTTATCTGAATGGAGACCCAAGAAGCATTTCATCAGTGTCATTTCTTGCTGCCGGCTTCCTCATCCTCTTCCTCTGAACACGTTCAAGAGTCTTGTTTACATGTCAGAGGGAGATGTCAGATGGTTTTGGCTATGAATTGAATATTTATAGCTGATTTTTTTCTAAAGGAAGTTTCACATTATTTACCTGCCTGTCAGGCACCATTGTGCACCGAAGGACACAGTCTGCATGTCTAATGATTTAAAGGCAAATGCTTTTTTACCCAAGGACATGTTAAGGCTTAAACATGAAAATAAGCGCTAGGGTATACTGATTCTTTAGAAACAAAGGCCCAATCCATCAGACATGATCTGTAATTACAAACTAAGGATGTTCTTCATCTTATCCCTATTACCTCTTAATTTTATTTTCATAGAGATCAGGGGTAAAGTAAACTCTGGGCATCTTTTCCAGAGGCAATATTTCTGTTTTGTAAGCCATGTCGTCTAGGAAGAAGTAGAATAAAGAAAACAGAAGTGGTGTGATAAGGGTGGACTGAGTGTGACTGAAAAATCTCACAAGCCAAAGAGAATAATTTCTTCCTAAGCTTAACTTATCCAAAGTTTGGCTTTTAATTGTTGAAGTAAACATGAAAGGTTATAAAAATATGATTATAATATAATGAAATCAACTAGCTATTGATTTTTTTTTAACAAACCAAATCATACAGTACAGGAGTGCTTCAAAACAATTACCTTAGAAGAGGGTATGATAATTCCATGAACGTGGCAATTGCTGAAAACATTTAACAAACTCTCCTTGGAGTTGCCTTTATGGCCAATTTGCACACCCATCAGAAAATGGCTTATTACTTTATAATTGCACCACATTTGTAGGCCAAAATCAGCATTGCCTGGTTTAATCGCCCCTCTTTCACCAGATAAAAAACATCAAATTCATCCTCAAAGGATGAATATTTGTTATGCATAAGGAATAAAAAGAATGATGTGCCCCCAGCCCTGGAAATAATTTGCATTGAGAGTAATAAGCACGTTTTGAAAATGTATAGGAAATAATTTTGCAGGACTACCACTTGTTGGGTTGCATAAATTCTATGGCCAGATGTGGTGGCTCATGCCTGTAATCCCAGCACTTCAAGAGGCCAAGATGGGAGGATCACTTGAGGCCAGGAGTTCGAGACCAGTCTGAACAACCTAGCAAGATCCCATCTTAAAAAAAAGTAAATTAAATTAAAACTTAAAAATAAATTCTAATAAATTTTACTTAGTAGTTATGCCTCACAAACACTCCCGTATTAGAGAGTACTTCCAGTTTTCTTCTTTCAACCCAGAACCCTATAATCCTTACTTGTCCTCAGAGTTTTCTCTGCAGGATCTTTTTTGGTTTTTTTTTTTTTTGTTTTTTGTTTTTTTGAGATGGAGTCTTACTTTGTCACCCAGGCTGGAGCACAGTGGTGCAATCTCAGCTCACTGCAACCTCCACCTATAAGGCTCAAGCGATTCTCCTGCCTCAGCCTCCTGAGTAGCTGGGATTACAGGCACCTATCACCACGTTCAGCTGCTTTTTAAAATTTTAGTAGAGATAGGTTTCATGGCCAGGCTGGTCTTGAACTCCTGACCTCAAGTGATCCTCCCACCTCAGCTTCCCAAAGTGCTGGGATTACAGGCTTGAGCCATCACACCCAGCCTTTGTAAGATATTTCTACTGTGGTCCTTTTTCTGTGTACTCTGCTTCCTATATCCCAACCCCAGTATCTTAACTCTCAGCCACTGATTGGTTCTCACTGATCTCTCTGACTTAATCCAGATTCGGCCAGTTCCCAATCAGACACTAGAGTCAGGAGGGAAATAAAGCCACACTTTGAACTGGGAGTTGTAAGAAAGTGAAATTTGCAAGGCCTGAATTCTTCCCCAAGACCTTGTCTTCCCCGTCTGCTCAGAGGTATTCAGGGTTCCATCCACCTGGCTAACAGGAGATAATGCCAGCAGGAATTTAGCAAGCTTGGGTTACACCATGCTCTGTAGGTTAATACAACAATGGAGAACACAGCTGTAATGGGCTGTTCTGGCAAGGCCAAATTATTTGTCCAACAAGGGAATCATTAGCACCTCATTCATTATTAAATTGGGAAACAGTTTGGTTGGATTCCCTAAAAGGTCAGCTGCCAGATACAAGCTCAGAGATAAAATCATCGTGCTCTTGCAATATTAGGAACTTAATATATAAATTGAGTAAAGGACCTTTCAGGGAAAATAAAAGCCATGTGAATTCCAAGAGTTTGCCTCAGCTTCCACAAGTAAATAAAATTGCTAAAAAGGGAAAACTTTCCCAATGCTCCTCATGTCCTAAGTCTTCCTAATTTGATGAGAGGGAGGAGGAAATTTTCCATAGCACATTGAACCAAAATTATGCTAAAGACATTAAGAGCTCAGAAATTCCAAGAACAAACAAGTGAATAGATTAATATATATGCAACAGCTTTTCCCAGTTCTACTAAATCAGCCAGAGTTGAAGAGAGGCTCGTGGATTCCATGCCCACGTGAAGGTGATGTGAAACCATGTTTGTCAAACAATCACTGGCCCCAGATACATGAAAGAAAGAGATTGGGTTGACTTCATGCTGCAGAATTAAAATCTTCCCTTTCAGATGCAGAAACAACAACAACACAAAGTTGGCATGTAAGACAAAGTTCTGAATTTGTACATTCATGAAACATTCCTCTGAGACTCTGAGAGGTCTATTAATACAATATTTAAGAGGTGGGTAGGCTGGGCATGGTGGCTCATGCCTGTAATCCCAGCACTGTGGGAGGCCAAGGCAGGCAGATCACGAGGTCAGGAGACTGAGACTATCCTGGCCAACATGATGAAACCCCGTCTCTACTAAAAATACAAACAATTAGCCAGGCGTGGTGGCACACGCCTGTGGTCCCAGCTACTTGGGAGGCTGAGGCAGAATCACTTGAAACCAGGAGGCAGAGGTTGCAGTGAGCCGAGATCACGCCACTGCACTCCAGCCTGGGCTACAGAGCAAGACTCTGTCTCAAAAATAAATAAATTAATAAAATAAAATAAAAAAGAGGTGGGTATAGCTGATGGGGATCATTAGATGTTATACCACAAAGTTCTTTATTTTATACCTCCACTGATTCTGCCTACAATTTCCCTCGGGTCAAATTGCAACTGCCAGGGCAACCAGCCAGGTGTGCACTGGCCCTTAGTGTGTGCCAACACCAAACAATACACGTTTGTTTGGAACATGGTCCTAGGGCATCTTTAGATTTGTTGGAAGAAAGGCCTGCTCTCAAAAGCACAAGAAATGCCATGTGAAATCTAACCTAAGCTCCATGTGACCATCAGGAGCGCGGGGCACACATGTTTTGAGGCACAGAACACTTGTTTCCTGGGGAAACCCACCTCAAGAACATGAACACAACAAAATAAGGGCCATGTTGCTTATGCATCACAGCACAATTCTTGTTTCTTGTCCACAGCGTTCACCACATCTGCTTGAATGCATGTCTCAGCTCCTACCTCTGCAGAGCTTACTTTAGGATGCCACAGTTCCCCTTTACTGGCGAAACCTTACTAGAGGCCTTTTGACTAGTCCGTAGGCAGAGGCACTTCCTCTAGATGTTAATCTCCCAAACATAAAGGAGGAGGAAGAAAGACAGCCTGTCTGTGAATAATCTACAGTGAGACATCTGCACATGCTCAATTCATTCCAGGATTTGTCTAGTAAACACTCAAGGGAGAAAGCACATAATGGTTTTGGAAACCTGTTTGGTGAGTATACTGAGCATATAGGTTTCCAAAAATGAAACCACTGGCATTTTTAAATCTGATGAAATATTTAAAATACATTGAAAAATAAAGACAACAGTTATCACAAAGACCAGTATAAACACAAATCAGATTTAAATGTTTGCCAATATTTTAAACATAAAATATTTTACAGAGAGTTGTAGTAGTTCTTTTATAGCCTTCCCTGAAGACATTTTTTACTCAACCTGCCTACTTAGAGGTAACCACTATCCAGAAATCAATATGGTCCCTTGCCTTCCATGTTTTTATGCTTTCATTACATAGTCATAGTCATGTATCCATAAATATAACAGCATTGTTTTGTAGCCCAACTTAAATATATGTAAATATACAAACACATTTAATTGGCATATAAATCTAGGGTGTGCATATATATATGGCATATATACAGTGTGCATATATTATAGCATATATAGTGTATACATGCTATACATAGTGTTTATATAGCATGTATATATATAGCATAGTGTATACATGCTATACATAGTGCTTATGTAGCATGTTTATGTAGTGTGTATATATATTCACTATACATAGTGTGTATAGGTGTATGTTCATGTAGACTTCAAACTAGTTTTATTTCCTTTTTTATAATTAAAAAAATCAAAATATATCCTAACGTACTGAATTCATCTACAACGCTGGGCCTGACTAGACAGCCAGGAAACAGACTTTCAAAGCAAGATAAAAATGTTACTGGAGAAGTCATTTTTCAATAAGAACAACTTCTTGCATTTTTCTTTGTGTAAAGATAAAATCGCTTATCAAACAAACTTCCATGAACATAACAAAGGAATTTTGCTTGGGTTCACGGTAGTAGTCAATCTAGTAAATTGGTTATTTAAATTTTATTTGCAATTGACTTTTGAATATAGTGGTTATTTACCTGACAAAATTAGGAGTTCAATGATCTCTGCATCTCCCAGAAATGCGGCCACATGAAGAGGGGTTCGTTTCTCAGAATCCTGAAATACACAATGTCAAAGACATACAACAGGTCAGTGGCAGCTGGGTCCCTTTTGAAGACATAGTAAGACGTGTCACTCACTCTGTGGTTAATGCATGTGGAAGAGCGTTAACACCAAACATTCGAGTAATTTCTGGTTATGCATTTGCTCTCAACATACCCTATAGTTACACATAACAAAGGATTCCATTTTCTGTGTCTGTGCTTGGTATTTGCCCACTTGCTCCTTTTACTGAGGCCCAGCTGAGGTCAAAGATAGACCATTATGCACTGGATGATGAATTTCAACTTACAGTATTTCCAAACCTTCAGGATGGTTAAAAAAAAATCTAACCTACCATAACAACATAGTTCAAAGCTTTCAATGACTTATTTTCTTTCTAAGGAAACATAGTGGAATGGTTCACAAGGACATTAAACATAAGTGCTGTCATTTTCTCCTTTCTATGCTTGTTAATTGTTGTTTGGACCACTGCCCATTCACAAAATACTTATTGAATGCTTACTCTGTGCCTGGAACCAAATTCTGGGGACAGAGGGATGACTACAACAGGCCTGGTCCCTGCCCTCATGAAACTCACATTCAAGTGGGGAGGCTGACATTAGTATACTAGACAATAGTATAGCAGGCAATAGTATACTAGATACACATGAGATTACTTCAGATAGTGATAAAGGCTATGACAAAATTAAAACACGGTATGGGATTAAGTGATTCAGGAGATGGGAATAAGAGTGGTCAGTGAGGCCTTTCTGAGGATGTTGACATTAAGGCTGAGAGCTAAGGTTGATATTATCTCTGTTTTATGTATAAGAACACTATAGCTCAAATTTTAAAATTTCCTCAAGATTCCACTGGCATATAGCATAGTCAAGATCTGACCTTCACCCAGCAGACTTCAGTCTGTATCTTTGGCAAGGTATTGAACAGATTGTGCTGAGAGGCAGCATGGTAACAAGCAAGGGAAAAAAGCATTGCTTCCTCATCTGTAAATCGGCGATAATAAAATCTACCTTAGAGGACTGATAAGAGGACTAAAGATCATATAAGTAAATAAAGCCCTAGGCAAACAGGAGATAAGTGCACAGCAGTGCTCCATACGAAGCCCGTTATTGTCATTGGCATAGAGAGTTGTGTGATATCTTTCCTCCAAGACTGAAAACCCTGGAGTAAAGAACTCGCCTCACTCTTCTTTATCCCCATAGTATCAGCATACTTGGTGCTCAGCATAAATTGGCTGAACTAACCAGTCTACATGTATGGCTTCTTCCACTAACTTCCACTGACTCCTCCATAGCAATGGTAACCAAAGCCCATCTGCTATGTCTTTAAGGTTTCTCCTAAAACTAGCATGTATGTTAGTTTCAAGTTTCGTGGACTCCCTGTTGATTTTAATCATTATTCCTTTCATGATTTGATTATATAATACATCTAACAATCCTTGATTAGCCCAAGGATATTATTCCATTTTCTGACAATCCAGACCCTCTGCTCTTCCTCTGTCTCTCACAGATTATTGCTCTTAGACATTTCATGACTCACTAATATCTAAAACAGATGGCAGGCAGGGGACACAACAAGAATTGATCTTCAAACCAGTCTATTTGTTAGAAAGTCTGGTAACTAGGTTTTATAAAGAATGTACTACCATTAAGTAGACAAAAAGGAGTTTGGATTCACTGGAAACTTGTGTTATCTGTGTACGGCTGCAGGCAATTACTATGGAAAAGTGAAAATAGGGCAGTCACGCAACTATAAAATAATGGTATGCATTGGAAAATTCAGTACGATACATGACTACAATCAACCTTGTTATAGATATATCACCCTATCTTTGAAAATAAAGATTCAGTATTTGAAATCATGTTAACTTATTTGAGAATCAAGTGTATTAATTTGTGCAACGAACTATATAAGCTGAGAACAGATTTTCATAAATGTTTTCTATTTCTATTGATATCCTTCGATGCATTTTCCATTTTATCTCATGTTCCCTTTGAATCCTCGCTATATCTACTTAAAATTTTCTACTGGGATTTTTGGATAAAAGCTGTGTAATTATATGTTCTTTTGTGAACTGAATTGGTTTCAGGGTTTGGTTCAACAAATCAAACCCTGCCTAAGTGATTTAAACAGGGACTATTCCAACCCAAATTATGACTTCATTTGACCTGAAGCAAAGGCAACTCTGTTTGAGATCTTGGCCTCAAATAAAAAGCTAAGAAAACTCCAACATCCCTCCCTACCTTGCAAATCTGGTGGGCCTGTCATGATATGACTGGTTTTGCTGATTCCATGGCCCCTTTTATGACACAGCTTGTTCAAACCAAAGTTTCTATAACATAAAAAGGGTGTGTTGCGTGAACACTGTAAAAATTCTTGATGATGAATCCCAGTGTTCCTGTTAATATGTGTCTAAAGGTTTGTGGTAGTTTCCAGGACAACTACGCGAATTGATACTCTCCTTTAGTGACATGGTACAGACAGGTAACTGCAGAGAAGACTTGTATTCAGGCAGTACTCCTTTTGTTCTCCAAAGCAGCAGAAATATAGAAACAATCACATGTGCTATTAAGACCTTAACCAACATAACAGTGCATTTCCACTACTGACCAAGGGTTGCTAACGCCTTCTCTTCTAACAAGGAACATCTGATCATGAGTCAAAGCGAGAATGACCAAGCCACAGTAATCACCATGCTGGATAGAGAGAAATCAGCCAGGAGGTAGCAGTATGTCCTCTGCCTAGGTAGAAGGCCACTCTACTTTGCCATAAGCTAAACTAATGGAGTAGGAGACGCAATAATAGAAGGAGGGTGAAGGCTCTGGAGAAAAGAGAATAGTAGTAATAATACTGGTTAAAATGGGTTCTAGCGCAATGACATCCTTAGGGTGTCTAGAAGAAGAAACAAATCTAGCTGGTTATTATGAAGTGCTTTTATTTTTATTTTTTCCAAATACCTGCCCAACTATTCTACTACTCCATCTCAAAACATTCCTATCAGGGGAGTCACACCTTTTACAACTGTGTTCTTAAGTCTTATTATCACCATTTAAAAGATAAAGAATCTGAGCCTAGGACAGTTTGTATGACTTAACCCAATGCAGCAAACTGATGTCAAAGAATTGGGTGTCCTGGTTCTCAACCTGAAACTTTTTTCTTTATAAAAATGAAAGCAGGCTGGGCACAGGGGCTCACGCCTGTAATCCCAGCACTTTGGGAGGCTGAGGTGGGCGGATCATGAGTTCAGCAGATCGAGACCATCCTGGCTAACATGGTGAAACTCCGTCTCTACTAAAAATACAAAAAATTAGTCGGGCGTGGTGGCAGGTGCCTGTAGTCCCAGCTACTCGGGAGGCTGAGGCAAGAGAATGGCATGAACGGGAGGGCTGCAGTGAGCAGGGATCTTCCTGCACTCCAGCCTGGAAGTGACAAGAACCGAGCTCCGTCTCAAAAAAAGAAAAGCAAGAACAACATCTTAGAAGTTCATGTGATAGTCTAAAAATCTTTCTACTACGATCCCTAAGAAATCATGAGAAAAATGTGACAAACATACAGTAAATATCGTTTGAAATGAACTTAAAGGTGCCGTAGAAGGCAGAAATTAGAGGCTGATGAAATAGAGAACCAAAGCTGGAAGCACATGAACTTATAGTGCAGGGATAGGTCAATACACCAGGCACGTGGGGCTTAACACTTGCAGGCAGTGGGAGATAAGGCAGAGAACTAGAACTGCAACCTCCAACTAAAGAAAGACCCTTGAAGTGGCCTTGAAGAAAGACTCCTGAAGTGAAATAGTGGACTTGGAAAAAAACAATGACAAACACTCACGTAGGCAGATGGCAAAGAGATGCCTTGTCCTAGGTTCTTGGTAGTGGAATAAAAATGTTTCCACTGAGCATCCACATCCCCAGAGTCTGCCCTCATGTGGTTTAGAGCTTTGAATTCACATTGCCTGTATAGTCTAGGCATTTACTTTTTTTTTCTCCAGGAACTTTCAAGTTGAAACATGCACAAAAAAATGGGTTTTAGACCAATGATACCCCTAAGGTCCCTAGAAGAAGAAACAAAACCTAGCTGGATAGATATGCCCTCAATCCAGTCAACCTGAGACACCCACCGATTAAATCTCCGTTGAAAATGAACTCACAAGCCTAAGCCATAAGACTCATGGAACTGTTCACCATAAGCAAGAGTCAGAAGACTGAAGAACCAGCAAGAACTTGAGATCACAGAAGAATGAGATGAAGAACAGGGATGACATTTAAATTAACTTAAGACACAAAGGACAAAGTGTAAGGGGGGAAACCTCCACTATTTTTGAAAAACAAACAATTTGGAGGAAGAGAAAATGAAGCAAGTATTATGGAAAGCAGTACCACAACATGATGCTAGATAGCATCTAAAATTTTGGTCTAAGAGGGATAAAAACTCAAAGAGTAAAAAAAGAAAGGGGAGGAGAAAGGAAAAATAAGCACATGAACTTTGGGGTATGTTTTACAATCATTTATTCAGCCATATTATCCAGACATAGATATTTATTTAGAATCTATTATATGCCAGACATTGAGGTACACATTAGGGATACAAAATTTAAAATATCTAGCCATCTCACCCTAAAGAAACTTGCAGTCCACTGATCGGTTTCTAAATGTAGGACATTAGAATAAAAACAAGAGCAGGGAAGTGGCAAATAGTGATATCCATGATGTTAAATGATTTGTGAACGTATCAAATGCAATGAGACAAAAATATCTCAGTGAATACTTCCCCCAAACCCCTCCATATCCGAACTGGCCTGGGCAGTAAGTCTTAACTGACAAGAAAAAAAAAAAAAGAAATCTCTTCTGAATTGGGAATTCAACACATCTTGCCCAGAACTCCCTAAAGGTCCTATTGGTTCCAGCTTATCTGGGAATCTTGGAAGCCCTCAAGGGCCAGCCTTCTGGGTCAGTCAGAGAGTCTAGCCTGTATCTTACAGGCTGGCGCAGGGGTAGTTCCTGGATCAAAATTGGAATCCAGTACCAGGGCAGGACCAGAGCAGCATTAACCTATGGCGGCCGAGCTAAGTGCATTATTTGCATTCATTTTCATCTTTTGCCCAAGTGGACTCTCTGTGATGACCAACAGTTGAATAGTTACATAGGTCTTTATAACACCCATGAATACAAGAGGGGAAAATAACCCAAAAGCAGGCACAGCAAGATTAACACATGCTGAAATGGCTCATCAGCATAGTTTTTAAAGATTGTCCAAACACCACAAAAAGGAAGGTCTTTTTTCATCACCCAATTCTTTTTCATCACTCCAATTCCACATAGTCCTTTGCAGACAGATTCTGACGCATGAGAAATGAGAAGACCCAGGTTCCTCCAGAAGGAAGAACAGTAAACCCTCCCATTCTATGAATAGCCAAAGATACACACAGCCATCAGGGGTCTGAGCTAAATTTGCAGTATGTCTCAGAGAGATCAGGCAGAGGAAGTTGAGTTGTCTGTTTACCAAAGAAGAAGCAGATGAAAGAAAATAGGGAATTTGAAGTATGTACATGCAAAGTGAGTCTGACATGGGCAGAGAGGCCATTCTGATAGCTAAAAACACTGTGTAGACAGGCAGACTGAGGGGCACCCCATGCCTGTTTCGAAGATTAAGAATTGTTACATGCTTTGGAAATTCTCAGCTAGAATACATGATCTAATCTGCATTCTAAGTATCTGTCATACACCAAAACAAACATTCCACCCTATATATGAATATCTTACATACCAAGACAGATAGATGGAGCAATATTAAGAAAACAAGCCTATGAAACACACAAGTTAAGTTTGGACTGGACATGGTGGCTCATGCATGTAATCCCAGCACTCTGGGAGGCTGAGGCAGGTGGATGGCTTAAGCCCAGGAAATTGAGACCAGGAGACCTCGTCTTTATTAAAAGTAATTTTTTAAAATTAGCTGGGCGTGATAGCATGTGCCTGTGGTCCTAGACACTTGAGAGGCTGAGGTGGGAGGATTGCTTGAGCCCAGAAAGTCAAGAGGTCAAGGCTGCAGTGAACTGTGATCACACCATTGCACTCCAATGCACCATCTTGTTCTGGGTGACAGAGCAAGACGCTGACCAAAAAAAAAAAAAAAAGAAGAAAGAAGAAGAAGAAGAGGAAGAAGAAGAAGGAGAAGGAGAAGGAAGAAGGAGGAGGAGGAGGAGGAGGAGGAGGAGGAGAAGGGTTCCAATTATCAATTCAAACTTCCAAATTCCCACTAAAATTAAAGAAGCTGGGAGATAACTGACAACTTAGGCCCAACTAGCTTAATGTGATATTGAACAGAGATCACTAGAGGCAAGAGATGTCTAAAGAAACTCCGAACACATACACACAACAGGTACCTTGGAAGTATTTCAAATTACACCAGGATAGGAGCCAAACAACACACAAAATGGGAAGAATGCTTGCAAAAACATGTTAACATTTTTCTATGTCTCCTTCAGAACTCTAGTTTAAAAAAATACCTTTAGGGATAAAGATGCCATCTTCAGAAATGCAAATGGTTCTGAAAATAATTTGAAGTATGTGTTTGTATGTGTGTGTTTTTGTGTGTAAGAGAGAAAGGTGGGGGAGGGAGAGAGAGAGAGAAGGAGGGAAGGAGAGAAGGGATTAGGTTGTTTTTAATTATTCAAACACTATTACAAACAGTGTTGCAGTGTACATCTTTGTACATGTCTCTCAGTGCATACATGTGAGAATTTCTCTGAAGCAGATACCCAAAACAAGAAGCACTGGATTAGGGTACACACACACATTCGATTGTATTAGGTATCACTAAATAACTTTCAAAGTATTAACAGTTTTACTAATTTACACTCCCTCCAGTTACATATTAGTTCCGTTTCCTAACATCCTCGCCAATATCTGATGCTATTGGCTTTCTTACTCTTTGCCAGTATGTTATGCTTGACATGGTATGTTCTGTTTTTTTCAACTACAAACTGCCTATATGTATCTTTACCCATTGTTAAATTCAGTTATTAGTCTTTTCCTTGTGTGTGGAGTTTTTTATATTGTTTAATTCAACTTTCGGTGAAAATTCAAGTTATGTATTCACCTAGACACAACAGAAATGAATCAATGTTTTCCCCAAGTTACCATAAGAGAGAAATTTAGATTTACAGTCCTTATTCATCCCTAATGCATGCATTGTCTCACAAAGCTGAATTTTCCTTGCGTGCAGCCTCCCATGCCTCAAAGGTGACAGCAAATCTCTGCCCCCACACGCTCCCACCACCACACAATTGTATTCAACCATCACACTCTGTTGGTATTGTAATCCATCCATTTGAATGTAACATGAATATATATTTCTCATATAGAAAATATAGATATATTTTCTATCTCTAAACATGTTCAAATTATAAGTTATACTCTCAATATGATATCTAACTCCTGAAATGAAGTAAGAATCACTCACAAGAATTAAAATGATGATAAAATAAGAAAAATGAGAATGCCAAAGACATTTTAATTTTATCTCCCTTACATAACCAGACACTGGATATTTTATTGCACTAATTTCTAAACATAAAATAATGTATATTGAGCAAAAATTTTATCAGATATTTTATATTTTCAAATTTGATCCTTAAAGCAATACTGTGAGGTAAATATGAGCATCCCCATTTCACTGTTGAGGAACCTGAGACTTTGAGGTGACAAGTAACTATCCAGAGTCACAAAGCTAGTAAGTGGTAGAACCAAGATTCAAAACCAGATCTGATTCCATCGTTCACACTCTTGTTGGCTTTGGGATGGTTATAAGCCTTGGTAAATACAATGAAAGTTATTCTCAATTATAATTAGCATGCTCGCCCTAAATACTCTAGACCCAAGGGCAAAAGGCTTGTATGTAAAAAAGCATAAGCAGGCAAGAAGAATAAAATTGGACAACTAACATTACCTGATTTTAGGGCTTATTATAAAGTTACAGTAATCAAAACAATATGGTATTGGTGCAAAGAAAACTCTGGGGAAAGAATAGCCTTGTCAACAAATGGTCCTGGAACAATGAGATATTCATATTTTTAAAAAGGAACTTTGGTCCATACCTTGAATCCTAAACAAAAATTAAATCAAAATGGATCATAGAACTGAATGTAAAACTTAAAATTATAAAATGTCTAAAGGAAACATAGGCAAGATCTTTCCACCTTGGGTTAGGCAAAGATTTCTTAGATATGACATCAAAGCAAAACCCATAAAAGGATAAATTGGTAAATGGCATTTTATCAAAATGAATAACGTCCACTCTTTGAAATACACTGGTAAGAGAATGAAGATACACCACAGACTGGGGGAAAATATTTGTAAAGCATATATACTGGATAAAGGACTTCTATCTAGAATCCAGAAAACAAGTCTAAATAACTATGAAAGCAAACAATCCAATTAAAAAGTAGGCAAAAGATTTGAACAGATATTTCACCAAAGATATACAGATAGCAAATAAGCATATAAAACAATGCTCACCGGGCTGGGCGCGGTGGCTCATACCTGTAATTCCAGCACTTTGGGAGGCCAAGGCGGGCGGATCACGAGGTCAGGAGATCGAGACCATCCTGGCTAACACAGTGAAACCCTATCTCTACTAAAAATACAAAAAATTAGCCGGGCGTGATGTTGGGTGCCTGTAGTCCAAGCTACTTAGGAGGCTGAGGCAGGAGAATGGCGTGAACCCAGGAGGCGGAGCTTGCAGTGAGCAGAGATCGTGCCACTGTACTCCAGCCTGGGCAACAGAGTGAGACTCCGTCTCCACAAAAAAAAAAAAAAGATGCTCACCGTCATTGGTCATTAGAGAAAGGCAAATTAAAGCCATATTACATACTTATTAAAATTGCTAAAATTAGAAGGACTAATGATACCAAGTGTTGGTGAAGATGTGGAGGAACTATAACACTCAGGCACTGCTGGTAGGAGTGGGAAATGATATAGTCACTTTGAAAAACAGTTTGGCAATTTCTTAAAAACTTAAACATACACCACCATATAAGCTAGGTATCCTACCCTTGGGTATTTACCCAAAAGAAAGGAAAGCATATGTCCATACAGAGACTTGCACAAGAGTATTCATAACAGCTTCATTTGTAATAACCAAAAACTAGAAGTAATCCAAGTTTCCATCAATGGATGAATGGACAAACTTATTTCCACATAATGAAACACTACTCAGCAATTAAAAGGAATGAACTATGGATACATGTCACAACATGGATGAATCAAAATAATTGTGTGAGTGAAACAAATCAGGCAAACAAAAAAAAGTACATATTGTATAAATCCACTTACATAAAATTCTAGAAAATGCAAACTAATACACAGTGACAGAAAGCAGATCAGCAGTTGCCTGAGGGGCCTAAGGGAGAGACTGGGAGGGGTAGCAGGGAGGGATTTGAAAGGGGAGCAAGGAAGCGTTTGGAGCACTGGATACGTTCATTTTCTCAATCATGGCAATGGTTTCCTATGTCAAAACTTCACAAACTATACACTTTAAATATGTGTAGTTTATTGTATGTCAATTATATTTCAATAAAGTGGTTTCATAAATACATAAGCAGGCAAATAAAATACATTCTCACTTATGTAAAGTAAAAAAAGGCATATTTAAAAGTTAAAAATACCCCTAAGCAACAAAATTTATTCAGTTAATAGAAGAAAAGAAATAGCAAAATCGATAACCAATAGTGGGTTAATTTAGAGGCAGCTCATGTTATGTCCTGGTCATGTACGGATGTAAAAGTGAAGTTCTTACAAAAGAATGGCCTATTGGATCAAAATCTACAGGCTTTAAAAATAGGCACAACTGGCCGGGTGCGGTGGCTCATGCCTGTAATCCCAGTATTTTGGGAGGCCAAGGCGGGTGGATCACCTGAGGTCAGGAGTTCGAGACTAGCCTGGCCAATATGGTGAAACCCCCTCTCTACTAAAATTACCAAAAAAAAAAAGTTAGCCTGGCATGGTGGCACATGCCCGTAATCCAAGCTGCTCTGGAGGCTGAGGCAGGAGAATTGCTTGAGCCCAAGAGGCAGAGATTACAGTGAGCCGAGATTGTGCCACTGCACTCCAGCCTGGCCAAGAGAGTGAGACTCTGTCAAAAAAAAAAGAAAGGCATAACCAAGATTCTTCTTCAAAATCTCTTAGAAGGTTTTTTGTTTCCTAAATGAAACCTTTGACAAATGTGTACTGAGTAAGGATGTAGAAAATAAATCTAGAAAATTAAGTACAAGTGGGAAGGCAAATGGTTTATGCCTAACCTTTGGATACACTACAACATGGCAGCACTGGGTTGACATAGGACCCTTGGGATCTTACCACTGTGCCCAGACATTCCCAAGTGACAGAAGCCCTTTTAAAAGATCTCTACTGGGGAAAGTTGATGAAGTACCAACTATCTGTAAGGCCCTGATATCACTTGGCCACGAATATTTCTTGAGAGCCAGTGGAAACAGAACATGGGAAAAGGGTTCTGGTTCTTAAGTCCCACAGAATGAAAAACTGGCCAAGACGCTGTGCTTTGGTGCCAGCGAAACAGGAATATATATCCACCCACTGCCAAGACAATCATCAGGAGTTTCTGATGAAAACCAAAGCAGGTCTTCGGAGTACCACCTTCCCCCGCAGCCTAAAAGCTAATAAAGTTCGCAATTGTTCTGTGCATGACCCCAAGCATATTAAGAAGGAGTGTCTTTAAACTTAATGCATTTGTTGAAAAGTTTTCCATTCAAGTCGTAATTCTTGAACACATGGTGGGAATGTTTTACTGCTAAGTGTATTTAAGGAAACCCACAGATTGGAACTGCTCTAACCAGTGAGGCGAGAAGTCTAGTTTCAGTTAGGGCCCCACCACAGGCTCACTGTCTCTTTTAATTCATTCATTAACCAATTTATTAAACAAACATAGATTAACGAGCAGCAGATAACCCAAAAAAAATAACAATCAGCTGGGAAACTATCTCCTATTGATGAAAGGCTGAAAAGAAGACAGCTGCTAGTTTTTCACCCCTGTAAAGGACTAGCAATGGTGAAAATTTGTCATCAGATAAATGAACATACAGTGTCAGGATCAAAATCACAGGAGAGGAAGCTAGAATTATAAAATATTTAAACTTAAACTGGAAGGGCATCAGAGACATCCGGAGAGTTTAATTGATTGGTTGAAGGTCACATAGCTCTTGATGGCAATGGTGGAATCTTTCATTCATACAATAGACAAAAATATTTACTGGGGATCGGCCATGTGCCAAGCACCGTGCTCAGACCTGAAGATGCAGCAGCCTCCAAGGGACAGGGTCCCTGCCTTTATGAAGCCTGAAAGAATCTTGCTTTCTTTACTCCAGGCAGCAGACATTCTATTATAGTAGACTAATGCTAGATTAAACACACCCATCAGCAAAGAGCAAACACACACACACACACACACACACACACACACACACACACGGTGTTAGAAAATGTTAAACAGAAAGAAACTGTGCAACGAAAGGAGATGCTCAAAGGCATCTGCTCTGGACATAACAATAACTCCTAGCTACGGGGTTCCCCCTTCTTCCTTTGCACTCCCTGGAATTAAAAGCAAAAGCTTATGTATAGAACAGTTTCTGTGGTCCACAGAAAACCATTTTAACGGAAATGATTGGTAGTTCTTTCCAAGTTTTTTTCAACCTCCACGCGGGTATTTTAGAAACAGAGCTTATGTGTAATACTCATAATAAAAATCACCAATGCAGTTTTCTGGCCCTAAGATACCAGATCAGCACAAGACACTAAGATGTTAACAGTAATTATCTCTGGGTGAATAATTTTATGGGCATTCTTCACTTTCTACTTTGTTTGACTGTGTTTCAAGACTTGCAGTTTAGAAACAAGAAAATAAAATTCCTCTTGTAAATAATAAAAGACTTTCTTATTTAAAAAAAAAAAAAACAGGTCTGCTCTAGCAAAAGCTTTTCTTAAGTAATCACAAATAGTAAAGCACTGGACGTTATTTCCTGTCCAAAGTCTTCAATATCTTATAGTAGGTTTTGAATAATTGATATGTGTTTTTTTGAAAATGACAAAACATTACATTTATGATTAAACATGGCAAAACTGTAATTTGCCTGATGCTTCATAAAGTTGCCAAGTCCTGTTCTATATAGTACATCAGCTGATTCTTATGAAAATCCAGACAGACTGATCAAGTGGGTATTATTGTCCTCATTTTACAGGACAGGAATTAAGGTTGACTCAGAGTTAAGTGACTTGCCCAAAGTCACATACTAATATTTGGTGACCCTGGATTTCCTGACTCCACATCCTCTGCTCTCTCAACACCACTGTATAAGGCACTAACTAACCATTAAGAATTCCTCTCTAAGGAAGAACCTGCTTCATGCTCCTCACAGCATTTTGGAGGCTTTTGGTTCTATCCAAATCTTTCTTTCTTATCTTTCTTATCAGGTGGACTATAGGATAGACATACACACATACACACACACACACACACACGCATGCACTTTCATTAAAAAAACAAACTCTGGAGTCAGAATGACCCAAATTTGAATCCCTCCTCTGCCACGTATGAGCTGTGTGACTTTGAGTAAATAAATCAACCTGTCTGACTACTCATTTTTCTTTTTCATTGTAAAATGAAAAATAGGATTACCTACATGGAGGTACAGATTAGATGTCCAGTAAGTATTAGCTCCTATTACTACTATTATCAATGACATGTTTGTGGCTTATCCCAATTTTTTTAGTTCTCCTTGATGACTACAGAGGAAAATAAGGAGACGCAGACAGAACCCTGGGGAGAACAAGTTTACAGGCAAGAAATTATATTTGTTTACAAGTAGAAGCATTTACTCTGCCCACAGCCAGCCAGTAGCAGTGCTTGCCTGCCTCCTCTCCCCTCCATGAAGTAGTCAACCATTGCATCTTGTATCCTGGCCATTGTAGCCTGTCCTATCCCAACCCAAAGGTAACTGAAGCCTCTCTCAGACTCTAGAGTCGGGCCTTACATTCTTTATCCTTAATCTCATAGGACCCACAGCAGTCTCTTCCTCTGATAGAACCCCCTAAAATACCTATATATCAGTGACTCTCACTCCCTGCTCAGAATATATCCCTGCTGCCCTGAAGGCCTCCTTTCCCATCTAGTCTCAATATCTGAGCAGAGTCAGATCTGGTTAAAACTGGACAGATGGGAGCTTCCCTGGGGGTTTGGATGTTGTGCCCTTTCTCTCCTCACCCAAAGCTGAAAACCTTCAAATAAGGCATCCCCAAGCCAGAACATCCTCGCCAAATCTTTCTGACACTTGTCAAGAAAATTCTGCAGGCCAAGACACCTACGTTATCAATAGAAGCCCCTTCTTAGTGACTTAATTAGAAGTAAATCCACCACAGACTCATTACAGGTCCTCAGGCAGACAACCAGGGGGCCACTTTCTGTATCAGCAAAAAAGGAAGTATTCGTCTATGCCCTTTCGAAATTGAGCCAGTGGGACAGAAAACCAAACACACTACAAGGATTCCTAATGGAGTATTCTGCTTAGTGAGGCTAGACCTCAAAATGGCAGGCTTCCAAACCCCTTCATTACAGATTGAAACGAGTGGGTTTCAATGAGATGGATACGTAACCGCACTTTTCGAAGATAAAGGTTATGGGAGATGCATCTCTACCTCCAGGGCAATGTCAAACAAACCTACACATACTTGAGCACACCCATCAAAAAAAATGATCACTAGGGATGCATTTAGCCCTCATAAGCTTGGACTGTACGGATGTTTTTCCCCAACCCAACTTTAAATTGCTTTGTATTTCAGGACTAACTAGTATTTTTTCACGTGGGCTAAGAGCCCCTAGAATCCACACTTGAAATTCTTGCCTCTGAGAGAATAAAGAATGCAAGAATAGAGTCTTCTCCTACAAAAATCTCAAATACTCATACACTCAACACCAGAGAGGACACAGGGATATGGCATTCCATGGATGGATTAAACATGACTATGTATTTGGATGGCTTGTTTGCTTGCAATTACTATCTTTTCTCTATTGTGTTTATGTGTTCATGGAAGTGAATAATTTTTAATTTAAATGTATCTTGCTTTGCATACCATATGTATTTCTGAAAGTGGTCTACATATCAAATTGTGAAAAAGTGATTATGTTTTCCATGTAATTATAAAATAATGACCAGGCCAGGCACGGTGGCTCACGCCTGTAATCCCAGCACTCTGGGAGGCCGAGGCAGACGGATCACAAGGTCAGGAGATCGAGACCATCCTGGCTAACACAGTGAAACCCCATCTCTACTAAAAAAATACAAAAAATTAGCTGGGCATGGTGGCGGGCGCCTGTAGTCCCAGCTAATCGGGAGGCTGAGGCAGGAGAATGGTGTGAACCCGGGAGGCGGAGGTTGCAGTGAGCCGAAATTGTGCCACTGCACTCCAGCCTGGGCGACAGAGCGAGACTCTGCCTCAAAAAATAAAAAAAAAATAAAAATAAAATAATGACTAGAGGACATGGGGTTCAATCAGCTGAGGATCCTGGGGCATCACCTCCTGCCTACTCTCGATTAGAAATCTTTGTGTCACTCTCTGGGCAATCTGACCTCAAGATAGAACAGATCCAGGCATATCTCTCTAGCATATCAGACTTCCACTTCCTCTAGATAGGGAAAGTTAGCTCACACCACGCTATGGTCTCGTGGCTTGGAGGGTCTGCTCCTCTATCACCCACCTTCTTTCCACCAGCCCCAAGTCACTGGTGTGCTTTATACTCAGTCTTGAAATCCCCAGGAGACCCCATTACTATTCGTGATCCATCTGGCTAAATGCCTTAGCCCACAGTGTGTTCTGGTATGTGGCATTTTCCTCTCTATAGTCCTCAAGTCAACGCTAATCTTAGATCACTCCCCAACTTCACCCCCAAGATGATATGCTTATGTTTTAAGCACAGCTGTTCCGACATGATTTCTCTTCCCACCCTAAATATGACAAGACATTGAGGCTTCATTCCCTGAATGCCACTGAACAAAATCATCAGAGCTCTATGACCTTTGGTCTACTTCTTATGCACCATTTTATTTCTAAGAATTAGTATTTCCTCCTCTATGAACCTGATGAGGTCCTTCTACCTTCTTCCCGCCAAGGCCAAGACTGCTGGCAGTGGTGCCTTCCTGTCCAAAAGGCGAGTCTCAGATAGATGGAAATGTAGACGTGTGATGCTTTCAAATACGGCACAAAACTCCCTCTTGAGAACCAAGGACATTAGACATAAGAACAATGTTTTATTTTAAAGCCACAAAACAGGGAGCCTCTAATTTAAGATTTTTGGGTCACTCGAAAGTCTTTTCACACTCAGCTCAAGTGTCCTTTCCTCTGAAACCTCTTCTGGTTCTCCACCCTGCACCCCCTCCTCCATGCCACAGGCTTCTGGACAGCACCATCACATCTAACTGCCTGCTTTCCTTTTTCTGCCTCCCCCTAACTGGGCTATGGGTACAGGGCAGAAACAGTCTTATTCATCTCTGTATCAACCTAACAACACATCTGGCATACAGTCAGTGCTCAATATATGTCTTGCAGGAATAGAAAGAAGTAACATCTTAATCCATCTTAAACTTTTTATCAAAGCCTATGCCACAATAAGAAAAGGGTCTGCCTATATGAGGGCGGCCTGCAGGTTTCTATGGTGAGACAGAGAACCGGTTGTCTACTAGGGTCTGGATGGAATCAATGGTGTGGTTTCCTTTGTGGTTCTCGCCCACCCCTAACCTTGAGTGAAGATAGCAACCGCCTCAGTCCATCACAGGCAGGGCTTGGCCTTGTTTCAAGGCTGTTTGACCATCTCAGAACCGTCAGCCCTTCAGGCTTCCTATCAATTCTGTTGTTCTCAATTAGAGCCATGACTTGAACCTGACTTACCCAGTGGGTAAGAAAAACAGGCTTCCTAAGAAGGTGTGAGGCTGGGTTAGCATTCCACAGCAACGATGCTCACCTGTGCTCACCTGTGTCCCCTCCTATGAGCGCTGCCTGCTGCGCAGTTTTGGTTTCTGTGAGACCTCAACCTGCAATAATCCCTGGAGAGTGACATTATGTCCACAACCAGCCCCACAGTGCCAGTTCCTGGGAGGCCAAGTGGCTTGTGGAATAGGAAACCAGCACTGAGTTTTTTAAAGATGTGGGACATTTACTTAGTAGTCTCTGGCTAGCCCCAACATGCGCGTGAAAAGATTAGAGGCTCCCATTAAAATGAAACTACTGGTGTGGAACATTTCCAGGCATAGGAAATCTAGATGTTAGAACAGTCATGGAAAGTGGAAGAAGTGGGCTGGTGATCTTTAACAGGCCAGGGCAGGCCCAGTGCTGGGAGGGAGGGCTGGGGAGCAGAAGGTTAACACCAGGTTGGAGTGCAGTGGCTCACTGCAACCTCCACCTCCCGGGTTCAAGCGATTCTCCTGCCTCAGGCTCCCGAGTAGCTAGTACTACAGGCGCACGACAACAAGTCCGGCTAATTTTTGTGTTTTCAGTACAGACGAGTTTTCACCATGCTAGGCAGGCTGGTCTGGAACTCCTGACTTCAGTGATCCGCCCGCCTCGGCCTCCCAAAGTGCTGGAATTACAGGCATGAGGCACCGCGCCCGGCCAACACTATTTCTTAAAAGGTGAGGGTGTAGGAGATTACAGTGGGGGAGTGGATCCATCCGAGTGCTTCAGAAAGTACAAAAAGAAAAGGAAGCCGGGTCACGTGGCATCCTTACTCTTCTCAGTCCCTCAAGAATTTCCCAGAAGGATGGGCTTTCCTAAGAGGCTGCGGTGTGCTGCAGGCCCAATCCTGGTCCAGCCCTGTCGCTGGGCTAGGACCAGAGTTGACGGGGAAGTTCCATTCCCAGGCGGGGCGAGGCTCCTTTATTCCCACCTGGCTGAGTGGGGGCTTTCTACATTCCTCGGGTCCCAGGAGGCCTGGCCTCTGACACCGCCCATAGCGTCTGGGTAGCAAGACCCCCTGGTGCCTGCGGTTCTTCACCCCTCTCCCGCAGCACAAGGTCAAGGGTGTGGGGAGGGGAGGGAGGCGCAGCTGCGGGGTCCCTGGAGTTCCCTGGCGGGGCCTGGTACCGGAAGCCCTTTCCGTCTGAGGCTCCCCTCTGTTCTCTGAGAGCCGCCACACTGTGGGGTCGGGCAGGTCGCACCCTTCCCCCCGCTGAAGAGCAGCGCTCAGAAGAGCCCTTCCCCCACAGCGGCTACTGGGTGGGAAAGAAACAAGGGCGGGCTTCGCGGCGGCTCGGAGCCGGGAGCATGCGCGGTGAGCGCCCTCCCCTGCTGCTGCGGGGTTCCCGCGCCCAGACCCCTGCCCCGGCCCCAGGTCGCGGGCCCCTCCTGCCCCGGACGCCCGCTTTCTCGCCACCAGGCCTCCGCTCAGTCGGGCCTGCCGCCTCCTCATCTTCTGCAGCCCAGCCCTCAGCCTCCTCCATGCATTCCCAGCAGTGCCTCTCAGAAGTGGTTGTCCCTTCCTCTGTGTTCCCTGGGCTTTTTTTTTTTTTTTTTCATTTAGTTTATTCTACCTTGGTTTTTAGCCATCTCTGAGGATGGCAGTACATCCTAGTGGGCCCTAGCGGCGGAAGAACTGGGTTCAAACCCTGGCCCCTGCCACTTAGAGCCATATAACCTTAGGCAAGTTATTAGACCCTCCTCTAAACTACTGTTTATTTGTCTGTAAACTGGGGGTAATAGAATCATCCTCCCTAGCTCCTGAAGCTGTGTGAGATGGAATGAAATGATGCTTAGAAAGCACCTGGCACAGTGCCTATCACATGGTTAGCACTCAGCAAATGTTGCCCATTAGGATTTAACCCACGTTTTCACCCTTTCCTCAACACGCCCCTTCTGGCTGGCTGGCTGAATTCGAAAGACTGAGCAGATTCCAGGGTAAACAAGATGGCGCCATCGGAACAAGAGGAAGGAGAATATGTCCAAGGGCCAGGTAAACATGCTCTCTAACAGGTCCCATGACTGGAGATGCTCAGGATCAGAGGAACAAAATGAAACGTGCCAGACTCCGTGGGAGGTGTCACCTGACAGAGGAGCTGACCCGACAAGCCTGTCATCTTTAATGAACAAAATATAATCCCTGGCACAGCCACTTGTAATTTCAGGGGTGACAGAAAGGTCGAGTGAGCACGACCACAGTGAGTGAGTCACAAGAAGCGTCTCTGGTCTCAGGTTACCTGTGATCAAGTACCTGTAAGCAGCTAGGAATAGAGCTTGGGAACCAGAAGGCCAAATGTAAGAGGCACTCAGCTCTAGAGATGCTCAGAAAATGCTGTTCCATGTCTAGAAGATGATGGATAAGTTAGCCAACTGCTGGAGTTTTCCTGGGAGCAAACACCATAAAATAGAATTTGTGGAAGCATTACTGATGAGATATGATGCTGGCATGTATAGCATCAGGAACCATTTACCCTAAAACCTAAGCAATGAAAGAAATGTTTAATAGTAACTATGAGCATCTATTTGTATGTGGTAGCTTTTAAACTTGGACTTATTTTAGTCCAAAATCATTTACATAGTGATAATGTAAATGATTTGACTCATTTTACGATATGAACAGAAGGATTTTCTAATAATTTTTACAATGAACATAGAGATTCCAGGCAAGTTGAGACAAAGAGAAATGACAGTGTTCTTGCCCTTAAGTTCATACTTTAGTAGAGGGAACAAACATGTTTGTAAGTTCCAATATCGTGTTTTAACCTATACCAGAGCTTAAAAGTTGAACCCCAAATCTGCCTGCAGATTTTGCTTGACTGTTACAGAGGTCTGTAAAATCTAAACCGGAATATCTTTAATGGGGCATGAATGGTCCAATTCAGAACAACCCCCACCACTCCCTAACACCTTCTTTACACAATGGCACTGCCTCCTGGATTCTGAAAGCTTTTGAGTTGGCAAGCAGGATCTGTACTTTTCTAAGTATGCTTATGCCTTTGGCCAAAAGCAACACAATTTGGACCCAATAAACTGCAATCCAAAGATATGCTCTGGAGGACATGTAATGCCATAAACGGTTATGGGCAGCTTTTGAGAGCCAAGCATTGTGATAGGTTCCAGGAATACAAAGATGAATGAGTAAGGATCCCTGTTCTATAAGCGCTTAAGATACTTAAATGACAAAGGTACCAAATGAAAGTGAGGAATATTGAAAAGAGGATGTTATGTGATAAGGATGTGGCTACAGAATTTAGTTTGCTGATTCTAGACAAAAAGTAAATTCCTTAGAAAGATTTCTAGAATAGAGAAGAATCACTGACGATTGTTTCTAACATGTGCCAGAAACTGCTCTAAGTATTTTTCATGGATTATGCTCAGAATGGGTAGGAACTAGGATATCCCCATTTTACAGATGAGGAAATAGAGGCACAGAGAGATTAATTACCAAACCCAAAGTCATATAACAGCTGGTAGACAGCAGAGCCACACTTGGAACCAGGCACTCTAGCCACCAATGCTCACCCTAGTGATAACTTATCACTAGGGTGTATTGCCTTGTTGCAAATACCATTTAGGAATCAAAAATTTTCTTTTCAAGATTCATCAAGTCAATTCTTATGTGATATTTAGTATCCTGAGAGAAATTACTTTGTCCAAGAATAAAAGCATAACATACATAAGTGACAGGTCTAGTTTTTAAGCTAATAGAAATTAATACATATGGTATTTTTGTTTATAAACCAGTCTGAGTTTAGACTGTGTAAATCAATTTCCCAAATTCCAGTCACTCTTGCACTGTGCTGAGAAAAATCAAGCCTCCTCAGGTGATGTGTATGCACATCAAAGTTTGAAAAGCATTAGCTATAAGGTAGAAATAAGATAAGACATTTGCCTTTAAGCAGTGCCTGCAACCAGTCAGCCAAAAGAAAAAAAAGGCTTTCTGAACACACGCATTTTTATTTAGTCATTCATAAACTTCATAAACACACCACTATATTATCATATTTAATATGCAATAAGATATACATAAAATATACATTTTAATTTTTTCAAAACAGTTTGAAGTAGATATTTCATTACCCCCAGTGGATCATCTGGCACACTTCCTAAGAGGCCTATATTCCCCTTTTTGTAATCAACATACCTTACATCAATGATCTTATCTAAGGGCTAGACCATCTATCTTAGACAAGTATCTTCCAATCATCGAAGACTTCCCAGAACCCTAATCAAGAATAATTCCTACACTTAAAGAAAACACTGTGCATTGTTGCTTTGTCAATGAAGCCCACCAGAATGCATCTAAGAGCAGGAGTTTTAGGAAATCTACATCCAGGTGATGTTTTTAAATCAAGACTGTTCTTATATGTCTTAATTTACAAACATTCTCTAATAAGCATGAACTATACTTGGTTGCTTCACCTCCCAGGACTGGGCAAGTGGAAGAAACTGAAAAAATACTTGTTAACTGCATGACTGTCTTCCAGCCAAAGTGATGATCTTTGTCATCTGGTTTAATGCAAAACATGCAGATCTCCCCCTTTACCGTACTCTTCTTCCCTCAGAGTGAGACTGTCCCAGAGGCAGCATGTTGAGCAGAGCTATATAGCTCTTCTTATCTAGCATTCTATTAGGCAGAACATGAATTTAGCTACCCATAATGTATAATTCAGAGATTCAAGCGTTTTGCAAAGATGACTTGTCTTTGGAACCTTGAGCGGCCCTGTCACAAGTTCAACAACCCTGTGGCTGCCTTGCTGAGAGGAAGCCCTAGTCAGACGGAAAGGCCACATAGAAGTGTTCAGGCTGATAGCCAGCATCAGCCACCGGACATGTGAGTGAAGTCACCTAGATGATTCCAGCCCCCATCTGTCAAGTCACCCCAGCTGACAAGTCTTTCCAGAGAACAGAGAAAAGCTATCCCACTGTGCCTGTTGGAATTCTTAACCTACAAAAATCCATGAGCATCATCAATTGGCTGCTTTATGCTGCTAAATTTTGGGGTGGTGGTTATACCGCAATAGTAAAAGTCTCTGTGAGATTCTGAAGTGCTCTCTGAATTATTACAGAAAGACAACATTATGTTTAATGTTAAATGGTCTTATTTATTTTCAAATTCAGGGTAACCAGGAAGTCACTGATTATTAAAATATACAGGGGACTCTCTAACAACAAGATTTATTAAACCCCATCATCATTTCCTTTGTGTACCAGCAAACAGCCAGTTACTATATTTGCAGAATAATGGTGGCAATAGTCACTTCACTGTCCCCTGCAAAGCAACTCTTTAGTTCTGTCTCCTTTCTCAGAAATGAATTGCTCCTTCTCCTCCAGCTTTCCCTTTCTCCTCCCTATTGCTCAGGCTTGGAACTCAGGAATCATTTTTAGATGCTCTCTCTTCCTTGCCCCTCACAGTGAATCCATCATCAAATCCTGAGTGGTCTACCTTCATGACACACTTGGAAGCACTCTGCAGCTCTCCCGAAGTAGACAGTAGAAGTACCGTAATCCATGTGAGTGGCGCCCCCTAGAGCTCATGAGTGCATGGCGTCATGGCCACTGCAAACACCCTACTTCACGCACATCATTTCTGCCCTGACCCCAACTACGGTCTTCCTGCTGTTCTCACAGCTTCTACTCTCCCTGTCACAATCTGTAATTCACACAACACCCAGAATGACTTTCCAGAATATTCACCAGAACATTGTGCACTTAAGTGGAATCCAAACTCCTCACTCAGCTCTGATGACCGGCCCCTTTCTTGTCTTCTCTCCAACCTCCTTTTCTTCCACCTTCCCCCTCCCTGACTCTCCTCCAGCCACACAGGCCTTAATTCTCTTCTGGGAAGTTGCACTCTCTCCCCTAACCCTCACTGGGGCCTTTGCTCATGTCTTTATCCAGCCTGAAACATTCCCCCCAATCTTCTCATGGCCCCCAATTTCTCATGGCCAGTCTCAGCCATGAGACTGTGAGACTTAAATGTCACTGCCACCTCAAGAGACCTTTCCTAACTACCTTTTGTTAGTATCATAGCACACTTGGCTTTCTTCATAGCAGTCTTCTCAGTTTATAAGTACCTATTCATTCATTTCCTTTACCTGTTTACTTCCTTTCTCTCCACTACACTGTAAGCTCCTAATGCAAGGACCAGGCCTGTGTCCACCACTTATACAACCCCAGCACCTGTCATGGTGCCTGGTTCATAGCAGGTTCAGTCAGTATATGTTGAATGAATAAATTTACTTGCATGCTATGTAGCAGTGGATTGTGGGACCCCACTCCACTCCCACTCCACTCCCACCCCACTCCCACCTCCAGAACTTCTGTTTTCCTCCCAGTTGACCATGGACCAATGGTTCTCAAAGTGCAGTCCCCAACCAGAAGCATCAGCATCACTGGAACTTACTAGAAATGCAGATTCTCAGGCCCTACCCTGGACCTCCCAAATCAGAAACTCTGAGGGTAAAGCCCAGCAATCGGTATTTTTAACAAGCCTTCCAGGATTCTGATACACACTCAAGTTAGAGAACCACTGCCACAGACTATTCCAGAGACTCTAATTCTACAGCAGTATGCCTCAAGGTATATTCCACTGGTTCTGAGGGATCATTCCAGCTGTTAAAATTTTTTTTTTTAAAAAGAGGGAGGAAGCCAGGTACATGGTTCATGCCTATAATCCAAGCACTTTGGCAGGCCGTGGCTGGTGGATCTCGAGTCCAGGAGTTCAAGAGTAGCCTGCGCAACATGGCAAAACCCCGTCTCTACAAAAAATACAAAAATTAGCTGGGCATGGTGGTGTGTGCCTGTACTCCCAGCTACTTGAGGGGGCTGAGGTGGGAGATTTGTAGGAACCGAGAAAGTTGAGGCTACAGTGAGCCATGATTATTCCACTGCACTCCAGCCTGGGTGATAGAACAAGACCCTCTTTCCAAAGAAAAAAAAAAAAACAGAGAGGCATTCAAAGCCAAATGACATTGAGAAACACGGTGTTCAAGAAAGTTAAACAGATTCCCTTATGACAGGAATTCTCAGAACCTTTAATATGACAGTATACCTTGTAAATCACTAAAATACAAGGAAATTTGTGGTAGAAGTGCTTCCCTATTTTACTTGGCCACAAAAGTCCCTTTCTTTCCCTCCTAAACACTTGTCAGACTTGTTCTGGACTCTGAGAAACACACTTTGGAAAATGCTGTCATAATGTAGTCTTCCCTAGAGAAAATCTTTCTAACACCATTCCTACTCATTGTGCCTACAGCAATATTAATAATGACTGAGTCACTGGCAGCAACTTCTTTAAGCTTTGTGCATCTTTATCTCTTTTGATCTTTCTTAGACTTGAAAATAAATGCTTAATGCTAAACACATTTTCATATGTATTTTTAATATCAGTAAAAAATCAGATTTTTGTTAAAGTCTGAAATGTTCATGGAGGCAAATATGGAAGGGTAGAAACTGGTGGCAATTTCAAGTTGAATTAAAATGAGATGCAGAGTTTAGAGTCTCTTTCCTGTATTAGAGTAGGCCGCAGTGAGATTCTCTATTTAAATTGTGAAAGTTTTTCTAATGAGCATCAGAGAAGCGGCTTCATGTTTGGGGCACTGGGAGAGCCTTAGTTTTCTTCCCCAGTTGATGGGGCTGGAGGTGGTGGAGATTCCCTGATGATGGAGTGACAAACTGTGCAGGAAAATTATTGTTCCCAGCTGACGATCAGTACTTGAGAAGGCTGAGGCAGCTTAGAAATAGGAAGTTAAAATATTCATGCCAAGCATGCAGTGTTTGTTTAATCAGGGCTAATGATTAGTTTCTTAATGAAATTTTACAAGCTCAGTTGAACACAGAAAACATTTGCTTCTCTAAAAGCAAACAGGTCTGTTTCTATTATAATCAGACATCTGGACCACAGAAGACCCCCAGCCCTTAGGAGTACAGAGGTGAATCTGTTCAGAAACTTCCAAGCTTTCTCTGAAGATGAGGGTGGCCAAAGAGTGATGGGAGAAGGAAGCTGGCGATCAACAAGATTTGAAACTGCAGGATCTAATGCCACAGACCCTGACATAAACTTGGGGCAGTTGTGCTAAACACAGCAGCTCTCAAATAGAGGGACAGATGATCAAATGAGCTAATGTAATCAGTGGTTATTCTAGAATGTCTGTTTAGGAGGGCTTTGGAGTGACACTCTAACTGGAACTACTTTTACATTTCAGGCAGGCTGTTCTTACTTAGCTTATATGATAAAATTTAATTTAATTTAATTTAAAATTCAGTAAAACAGGAGAAGAAAGGATGATCAGGGAGAACAAAAGGGATTTTTAGAGCAGTGAAACTATTCTGTATGATATTATAATGGTGGATGTAAGATATGCACTTGTCAAAACCCACAGACTGTACAACACCAAGACAGAACTCTCACGTAAACTATGGACTTTGGGTGATCATGAAGTGTTGGTATGATGTCATGATGAGGTTCATCAATTGTAACAAATGTGCCACTCTTGGGTGGGATGTAGATAGTCGGGGGAGGCCAACCATGTGTAGGGGCAAGTGGTATAGGGGAAGTCTCTTAACTCTGCTTAATTTTGCTGTGAACCTAAAACTGCTATAAAAAATTTAAGCCTTCTTATAGAAATTCAATTAAAAGGTTTCAAAAGATGTTTTATGTCATATTTAGTATAAGATGGAGAAAACAATTGCCTAAGTCAAAAATTACTCTTATTATCATTACCATGTCTATTCTTGTTATTATTATTATTATATTTTGAGATAATGTCTCGCTGTTGTCACCCAGTCTGGAGTGCAGTGGCATGATCTTGGCTCACTGCAACCTCCACCTGCCAGCCTCAAATGATTCTCCTGCCTCAGCCTCCCAAGTAGCTGGGATTACAGGTGCCCACCACCACAAGCGACTAACTTTTGCATTTTCAGTAGAGACGGGGGCTTCACCATATTGGCCAGGCTAGTCTCGAACTCCTGACCTCAAGTGATCCACCCACCTTGGCCTCCCAAAGTGTTGGGATTACAGGCGTGAGCCACCACGCCCGGCCCCATTATTATTCTTAATAGCATGAAGAAGGTGGTTGATAAAGGTGGTAGGTAAGCTTAAAAGCTCTCCAGCCACCACCAAATCCCCCTACCCATGTACTTCCTGACACTGTTGAGTGTAGGAGTTTGGTGCTGTAAGAGCCCTGGCCACACCAGGAACGTGCAGTGATGGAACATTTCTACCTCTATTACAGTACTGACATTTCCTCTGTGATCTTGGCTTATGTATCTGTCTCACTCACCTGATTATATGATCCAGCAGGGCAGGAACCCTGTCCTGTTCATCTTATTTTGTTTGAGATGGAATCTCACTCTGTTGCTCAGGCTGAGGTGCAGTCGCAACCTCCATATCCCAAGATCAAGCAATTCTTATGCCTCAGCCTCCCAAGTAACTGGAGTTACAGGTGCCCTCCACCACACGCAGCTAATCTTTTGTATTTTTAGTAGAGACAGGATTTCACCATGTTGCTTAGGCTAGTTTCAAACTCCTCAGCTCAAGTGATCCGCCCACCTTGGCCTCCCAAACTGTTGAGATTACAGGCGTGAGCCACCACGCCTGACCAACTGTCCTATTCATCTTATAGTCCCAATCCCTAGCACAGCACCAGGAACATGGTAGATGCTCAATAACTGTCTGCTGATTGAACAGAAGTAAAACAGCCATGGTTAAATAGATAATTTAGCTGTCTGCCATACATGTTTTAAAATTGTTTTTCCATACTCAAGTTTAATAAAGTTTGAGGAAATATGCTAAGTAAATGTATTAGTTTGCATTAAAAAGACCTGTTTTGAAATTGTTAAATGGCTAAAGTCTGACTGTATCTTTAGAAACAAGATATTCATAGTACAGCCCCCAAAATTTTTGTAAGCAAAATGCAAAACAGGATCAATCATGCGATCTTTCTAGAAAAGTTTCACACTGAGCCCTGGACTACTGAGTCATTATTCAAAATTACAGGTGGTAAAATCTTCCTTAACTTTTTCAGTGACACCTACAATTATATCACAAAATATTCAAAACCCTTTCTAAATAAAACTTTGTCCTCTAGCAAGTCTTCTTTTAATAGGAAGCTCACAAAGAGGATATTTAAATGTGTCCTAAAGAAAACCCAGGCACTGCAGTAATTCTGTACCTATATTTGAAGTCAAGTTGTCATGTTACAGCAAAAACAGACTTCCCTGACATTTAGAATCTTGTCAAAAGCCAAGTTCTGAATATTACTTTAGGGCACCTTGACACATTTGTTCTCTAGTTTCCCTACTTGAGAGAAAAACCATCAAGGTTTTCTAATATGGGAGACCTATATGTTGAAATATATCATTTCTGAGGGAAATATATTTTTAAGGTACCGAGAACAAAGTCAAAAGTCCTTGAAAAAAAGATTTTTATAATTAAATGGATTCAATGGTGCCGAGTAAAATTCACTCTCTAAAAATACAACTTACAGCCCGGGCGTGGTGGCTCACACCTGTAATCCAAACACTTTGGGAAGCTGAGGTGGGTGGCTCACTTGAGGTCAGGAGTTCAAGACTAGCCTGGCCAACATGGTGAAACCCCATCTCTACTAACAATACAAAAATTAGCCAGGCATGGTAGCACATGCCTGTAATCTCAGCTACTCGGGAGGCTGAGGCAGGAGAATCACTTGAACTCAGGAGGCAGAGGTTGCAGTGAGCTGAGATTGTGCTACTGCACTCTAGCCTGGGTGACAGAGTGAGACAGTCTCAAAAATAAATAAACAAACAAATAACTTACAATGGTGTTATTTTCATAAACAGTACAGTCCTTATGAAAATTCTTACATGGTTCTCTTGCTACCCCATTTTTCTAAAGTATATGATTTAATAAGATTTTTAATTTTTTAATGGTGGTAAAATACACATAACATAAAATTTACTATCTTAATCATTTTTTCTAACCCATCTTTATTATTTGTACAATTGTTAACACAGGTCAGAATCAGAGAGCCTAGGACAAAAGGAGGTTGATAGAGCCATGGTTAAAAAGCTGTAACTAAGAATGGATCTGCTGTGATAAAATCCTAGAAGGAATATTGTAGGAATATGAAATTTGTGAAGTAAATGCTCATGTATCCACACAGATGAATCTGGAACATATAATGTTGAGTGAGGAAAAGCAAGTGACAGACCATATGAACTGTTCACATATGTAACGTTTTTAAAGATACACAACACTGTCTATTGTTCTAGCATTTATGTATACACATGCACATAAAGGTACTAATAAAATTAGAGTATATAAAGACAAGGATAAAACTTCAGGACAGTGGTTCCCCCGCGGGAACCACTGGTAGGGAGGGAGGTAGGGAGGGAGGTGATGTAGGGAGGGAAGTAGGGAGGTAGGGAGGGAGGTGATGGGTCAGGGAGATTAAAAGAGGCTTCAGCTCTGTTCATGCGTTCCTAGCCAGTGCTGGCACCACTGTAGGTGCAGGTGACTCAACTGTGAGCAAAGCCATGATGGGCTCATGGAGCTGAACAGTTAGTGGAGGAAGACAGAAGACAAACAAATAAATTCACTGTATATGTCAGGTGGTGAAAAGTGCTAGGAAGGAGAAGTTAGAGGTTGATTAAGGGTTGCTAAGGTGTCCCAGATAAGGAGGCATTCATGCAAAAACATGAATGAAAATGAGCCTATATTTATATATGGACAAACCTTTAAATCAATAAAATTTTATGATGGTTCTTTTAAAGTAAATATGGCAGAGTGTTAACATTTATTCTTAGTGGTGGGCTTCTTGTTGTTTTTTGAAAGTTTGAAAATTTTCATAATAAAAAAAGATTTTTTTAAACCCACTGCCTATTACTGAAAGATGAGGAGGCAGGATGTCAAACATCTCTGGATCTTTTCCAAATGGAGTATCTTGAGCCTGTGACTGGAGGTCCTATTTATTTAAGTGTTCTTACATATTGGGACCTCCTGAGAAAAGCCGGTAATGGGCAATACTGCCCAACCATTAGGTTATGCATGCTTGTTTGCCTATCTATCCATCTTTGCTTCCCAAATAAAATGCACGCCTGCTCAAACAGAGAGTGTCCCCTGTTTGAAAGAGACAAGGTCAGAAGATGAAGAGTCAATCGTGCATGTGTGTTTTCAATAGGAGAAAAGGCATATATGAAAAGCAAGTGAGGATGCAAGGTATAAATCAACATGAAGCACTGATGACAAAAGACAGACACTGGAGGGAAAAACACACAGTGTCGGTACCACTGAGCTGAAGAGCCACCATTTAGTATGTACTACAGTGTTGCCCTTCTCCTTCCCTCCCCCAAAGAAAGGGATATGGTAACATGTTCTGTTCCCAGGTGCTCAGCAAAGCAGAAAAAAGTCGCAGCAATGTGATTCCCTCAATGCTTTTTGGAGTTAACATAAATTGGCCAAGAAAGTATACAACGAAGTATTCAGGGTGTCTGCTCTAGTGCTACATCTATAAGAAGTATTTTAAAAATATTTGGTGAATGAATGGATCTGAGGTTATTCATGACAGTATTACATAAATAATATATATTTTTGTACTCAGAGCATTTCCTAGGTCACAAAAGGCTATTACATACCATGGTAGAGATTGCTGTTTTGCCTCAGCATCTCTCTTGCTTTCATATTAGGAACCCTGATTTTTAGGTTCCTAAACGTACATCACCACCTGATGCAGTTCCGGACAATATATAAGCAATTGTGTCCTTAGTGGAAGTATCCTTAAAGAGGGAGGGCATACCCTTCTTCTGCCTTCCTCCTTCCCACTAATTGGAATTTGGATGTGATGGCTGGAGCTCAAGTGGCCATTTTGAGCAAGGAGATAGAAGCCATCCACCAAGGATGGCAGCACAAAAAGAAACAAAGATTGGGCTGTGACACCATGGAGTGTCATGCTAGTCCTGGACAGCCTATCTCTGAACTTGCACATGGGAAATAAATAAACTTCTATCTTATTCAAAACTTCTAAATTTTAGTAAACTACATGTCTACTGAAAACTACTATTTTGCTGTTTTTGCTGTTTCTCTGTGGAATGAAGCCAAATCTAACCCTAACTGATATACATACATCATCTCATCTCCCTAACCACACCTTATAAAGTTTATTATGATGCCCACATTATAGAACTGAGGCCAGGGGAGGCTAACTGGCTTCCTCAGGGACCCATAGAACCCAAGACTTCTATCTTCAAGCCAAGCCCAGTGCTCTTTTCTCTACACTTATAGTTGTATTTTGGTGTGACTGATATGGATTATCTACCAATAAATGAAATATATCATGTGGGGACATAGCAGCTTGGCTGTAAAGGAATTATATCAGAAACTCTGGACATGAGCATGTAGGAGTAGGGAAAACCAGAAAGAGGTTTAGAAAGGGGAACTGAGAGATTAGGAAAAGACAGCCTGTGTTATATGCAGAAAGACTTTAGAGAATACAAAGTGAGAAACGCATTTATACTATCCTACACTGCCAGAAGTAGCCTTTTGAGAAGACAGTTGGCAAGTGACCTGGTTATAACCAGCTATGCAACCTCCTGGTAAAAAAATCTTACCTACCTCTCCAACCCCCTAGGCTTCTTACCCTAAATGAATAACATATACACATTTCAGGTCTTTTAAAGTCAGTGTTTCAAGGGTATAATAATAATAATAATAATATATCTATAAACTTACAGTTGGAAGGCCCTCTGGCTGTCATAATCATATAGTTATTTAACATTTGAAACCTAAAGCAATAGGTCCTTGGTAAAAATCAGGGCCGGCACAATTAGTTGATCTAAAATATACTTTATATCCTTTTCATTTAAACATGTCTTTTAAGAATAATCTGGGTATGTGGTTACCTCTGCCCATTCGCTTTTTAAAACATAAGAGTTATTACTTTTCCAAAAAGCTTCTTAAAATTTTTCCGATTACATTTTTTCATTGTAAAAGGAATTAGAAAGTAAAAGGTATCTAAAAAGTTTTAATTGATTTTTAGCTTGAGCAAAACTAATAATCCATTTCCCATAATTTATTATATAAAATGTGATGATGGTAGAAGAAAAGAATTCTACTAAGATGGCAACAGGTCCCACCAACACCACTTCCTCAGGGTCCAGCTAATCCCATGAGAAGAGCCCTTGCAATATGTAAAAGGTGGGAGCGCCATTATGCTTGTCACCATGAGTAGTAAGTACCATACCACTGAAATGTACTCTACACTTATTCAAACTGACAAATACAATGAGCACATTTTAAAAGTCAAATCTTTATAGTAAATAAAGCAATTTGGGAAGCTAGTTTGTTTGCTTTCTTGTGAGTGTGTGTGTGTTTGTGTGTGTGTATGTTTATATAAATTTTTTACCATTTCTAAATATAATACAAGGTCAGTGTAAAAAACTTTAATAAGTTTTTTAATAAGTTTAATAAGTTTTAATAATACATAAAGACATAAAGAAAAAGGCAAAAATCCCACCACCCAGATTCAACTATAATTAATGTTTTGGAGAATATTCTTCTAGATCTCTTCTTCTATACCTACAAATACACATGATATGTGCTGTTTAACAACTGTTTCACTCAAAAATATATCTCAAAGATCTTACCTTTCAATAAATATATGTAATAAATACATATGCAGACAAATACAAAGCACCCTTTTTAAAGATAACATGATGTAACCACACGTGGATGTTCTGCAATACGTTTCAGAAATAACTTACTGGTTGTTTGCAATTTCTTGTTATTATAAACCAGATAGCAACAAACATCTTTTTGTATATATAGTTAACCAATTATTTCTTTTGGGGTGAATCCCCCACAGTTAGAATATTGATGCATACTGCCAAACTGCCCTTCAAAGGGTAGTGCAAATTACTCTCCCCAAAAAGGCATCAGAGTGGTTGAGATCTGATTTTCATCTTTGCCAACTGGATGGGTCAAGAAGGACACCACACTGAGCACAGTGGCTCATGCGTATAATTCCAATACTTTCTTTGAGAGGCCAAAGCAGGAGGATAACTTGAGGCCAGAAGTTTGAGACAAGCCTGGGAAACACAGGCTTTTGTAGAGACCTTGTCTCTACAAAAAGTTAAAAAAAATTAGCAGGGTATGGTGGCACACGCCTGTAGTCCCAGCTACTTGGGAGGCTGCAGTGGGAGGACTGCTTGAGCTCAGGAGTTCAAGGCTGCAGTGAGCTATGGTCATGCCACTGCACTCCAGCCTGGGAAACAGAGTGAAATCCTATCTCTAAAAAAATTTTTTTTAATTAAAATAAAAGAATGACACTATATCATTGTTTTATTTGAATCCTTAGATGCCATGTGAGGTTGAGAAAAAGCTAATACCCAAATAAAGAAATGGGCAAAGGACATGCAGAGGCCACTCACCAAAGAAAAAATGCAAATAGCCAAAAAATGTATTAGATGTTTATTGACAAAGGTAACCATCTTTTCCATTATTTTTATCTTTTCTATTATGCTTAGAAAGTCCTTCCCTATACCAAGATTGCAGAAATATTTTCCCCTTTTTATTTTCTAAATCTTGAATTTACCTTAGTATAAGAAATTAGGTAAGGATTCAGATTTACATATTTACATCTATCTGGCAGTTGTCTCAATACCATTTATTAAATAATCCATTCTAGCCCCAGTGATTTAAAATGCTTTCTTTGGCTGAGTGCAGTGGTTCATGCCTGTAATCCCAGAACTTTGGGAGGCTGAGGCACGAGGATCACTTGAGCCGAGGAGTTTGAGGCTGCAGTGAGCTATAACCACACCATTGCACTCCAATCTGAGTGACAGAGGGAGACTCTGACTCTTTAAAAAAAAAAAAAAAGCTTCCTTTGTCCTATACCAGACAAATGTCCATATATAGTTCCTTCTAATCCAGGACTTTCTAGTCTGTTCTACTACTTTGTCTATTCCTATGCTATTAACATACTGTTTTGATTGCTATCATTTTGTAATTTGTTTTAATATATTTTATAAAACCCTCCCCTCATCAACTTTCTTTTTCAAGAGTTTCCTAGCTAGTCTCACATGTTTATTCTTCTAGATAAAGTTTAGAATTACTTTGCAAGTTTCCCCACTCAACTCCTACCACCAAATTGCCCTGAATTTATACATTAATTTCAAACAATTACCATCTTAAGTATTGTCTTCTTTCTACCTAATAATGTGCCTTATTTATTCACAATTACATCCTCCCCCCAAATGAATATCTAATGTGAAGAAAGGGCCATATCCTTTATGTTCACATGCTCAAACTCAAGCTACTTACAAAGTACATTTTTAATTCTTAGATTTTTTCTTTGTACTATAAAAATGTCCAGTAATTGCAAAATAACACTAATGCCATACACTTGAAATGTTTCTCCATAGCTCCAAAACATCCATCTCTAGTGTGTGAGGGTACAAATCCTATACCATTATAAGATTTGTTTCTTTTTTGGAGGCTGAGTCTCTGGCCTCCATGGCCAGTGCTGGAGAGCTCAGGCCTCAAGCTGCTGAGCGTCCTCCATAGGATAATTAGTAATGATGCAAACCAGACCTGCCTTTGCACATTTTAAATGGCCATGAAGCCACATCTCTGCAGCCTGCTCAGTGCTGCCTGGAGTTCATAAATCATTCTCTACAGGATATAGGTCAGGGCTTCCAAACTACAGCCCCACATCCTGGGCAGGGGTCCAACAAGGAGGGGTGGATGAGAGTGGATGGGGAGTGTGCCAATATTGCCAGGCATGTGCTGAGAGATGGGCACCTACCCTCAGGACAAAAAGCACCATTCTCAGATCTGTGAAAAAACCATCAGCTTCCCTCCACCTCCCCCACCCCGGCCCCTAATCAGTGAGCCAGAAACAGTGTCCACGTTTAAAGAGCAGGCCACTGCTCTTCCCACAACACTGGGGCCCTTGGCTTCGCGACCATGGCATTTGCTTTCCAGATGCAGGTGGCCAGAGAAACCTTCATCACTGAATATTTGCTGATCTCATCCACAGTTAGCAAAACGGTGACCTGCAGGCTGGATTTAGCCCACAGATGTGTTTTCTTTGGCCTGCACATTGTTAGGTCATCTTTTGGAACCGACATTTAACAATTTAGAGATTTCCTGTATTTTCTCTTAAAAGTCTAAAAAGCCTGGGCCACACTGCGCCTGCATTCCTGCAGGGTGCTTGATGAGAGCTGAGTCATTCATCACTCATGGTCACCGTGCACTTCTATCATTTATGGGACCTGAGTGTGCCACCCCAACTCCCTGCAGCCTCCTTACTCCCCGTGGTTTCTGATTCAGGTCTCTTTAAAAGGTGCCCAAGTCTCTAAGCTGGCAAAACATCTCAGTCCTTCATCTTCATATCAAATTATTTATTAAAAAGAAAAAAATCAAGTAGGATATATGCAGGTGAGAAAAATACATAAAAATCTAGAAGTTTTAAAAGCTGGGCTAGTTTGTATTTCTAATGGTTAAGAGTATTAGACATAATATAATCAAGCAGAGAAAAACTTAGAGAAGATATTAAATTGATCATCCCAAGATCCTTGAGTGGAGCCATATTGAGTCCTTCTGGGTGGATTTTAAAAATAAACTCTATTTTAAAAGAAATAGTGCAACACTTCAACATACACATACACTTGCATACACATTACAAGCTTACCACTGTTAGTGTGGCTTATTTCTTTGAAAAGTCCCCTCATCATATAGCGTCTTCCTTTTTTTCTCACTTGGCTCTTGAGATCCAAGAATTAATCCATCTGAATTAATTCCTGTAGTCAAGAATGGCAGCTCTAATAGGTTTCTCTCTTTTGTTTACTACATATTCCTTGCCAACATAAGCTTAGCTTGCACCTCAAGATTTATTCCATTGTATTCACAAAGCATCCCATTTTGGAACTGGAGAGAGTAAGCAAAATACACCAATCTACTTGGGTCAAATCCTGTTAGAACAAATAATAAACCTTAACAGCTTTACAAAAAAAAATTTTGTATAAAATAGATGGATTAAAATGATCAACTTCGGGACAACTTAACCGAAAAAAAAAGACATTTTTGAAACTACCGAAAACAAAATAAAATGGAGCATGCACTGGATATTAAATGATATTGAGGTGTCATTGTTAATTCTATTTGGTATGATAATGTGTGTGTTTCTATTAATGATACTTTAAAAAAAAAAGAAATAAACATCATGGATTTGCTATCATGTAAGACTCACAACTCTTGGGACTATAGCCTTTCACAGTTGTAAGAGACTTCAAACATTACCTCGTCCAGGCGTGGAGAGGAAGTTTCAATTTACATGTACTTCAATTTCATAGTACTATCCTGAGAAGAAATTTTGGTCTCTAAGACTCAGGAAAAAAAGTGCCATGAACCATTAGCAATGTTGGTCAGGGTCACAAGATAGGAGAATGAGGCTATATGTGCTACCATAGTAGTCACCTTTCAAACCTCCAGTCTAGCGGTCTTTCAGGGAGCCTACTACTTGCCAATTCGACTCACTGCTTCTCTAGACAGCTCTGTCTATTAAGTTAATTCTTATCTTTTGAGATAACATCTTATTTTCTATAGCTTACAACCACATGACATAATGACAAGTCTAGCCTAGTTCCATTTTAATTTGACAGTGTTAACTTAAACTATTTGGGGCCATTCTCTTGTTCTCTCCAAGTGTGAAACATCACCAGTTTCTTCAACCACTCTTCACATGATGATGGTTCCCTCCCCATCATCATCGTTCACACTGACAGGCGCCACTTTGTCTCTGTCCCTGTCCCAGTAGGACACAGTAAAAGTGTCTTCTTGACATCACATTGTCATAACATAATCCTCAAAATGCCTTTACTGAATTCAAATTTTGGTTTATAAAATCTCTGCCTTCCAAATTTTGAAATCAAATGCTATTCTCCATCTTGAGCTCAGTTTGATTAGTCAGGCGGAGGCTTCTAAAACCTTTCTAGCTCTCTGCCAAATCTGGGTCGATTTAAAGATATTTCTCAGAGTGTACAATGATTATCCCATATTTCCAGGCCCTTGTATGCCACTAACCATAGAAACCATAAAAAGACTCAGTGTGCCCCTCCTGACCCTTCCGTGGCTCCTCAAATCAATCTACAGATTTTCAATCTTACAAGGAGAATTTCCAGTCTTACAAATGAGAGAAAGGAACTAAACTAGATGCTTCCTCTATTTAACAATTTATCCTCATTGGGAGAAATGAACTATAAGCTACCACAAACTGGCTCAGCATAAGCAATAAAGTAGAGCTGAGTCATTCAGTCAAATGTGCTGCAAGGACTGGACTAGGCGATTGAGCAAATGAGAGTGAAGAAGATAGTGACCATGTCATCAAGCATATACAGTTTTCCTTCAGTATATGTAGGAGATTGTTTCCAGGACCCCCGCATACACTACAGTCTGCACATATTCAAGTCACTGGGTTTGGCCTGCAGATCCCAAATATATGAAAAGTCAGCCCTCCCTGTATGCAGGTTTCAGATCCCACGAATGTTGTCTTTTCAATCTGCCTTTGGTTGGAAAAAAAATCTGCATATAAGTGACCTGCCAAGTTCAAAGCTGTGTTGTTCAAGGGTCAGCTACAGTTTCAAGCAGTAGTCAACAGTGATTAACGCAGGACAAAATGCTCTTGGAGTTGAGGGTAGAAGTAGGTTTCTTTGGCTGGGTTGAGAAGGTGGTAGAGAAGACAGAAGAAAGGAAGTGAGAAGTGGGACAACTTAATGGAGGAAGTAGTAGGTATGGAAGGACAAATAGAATTGGAAGAGTGGAGAAGTGAGAAAAGTGTGAGAGAATAGAATAAATCCCAATGAATCAAGTCATGTGGTTAGCTGGGGCATAGGGTTTATAAATACTATTTGGGAAAATAAATTCTGAAAACACAGAGGCCAAGCTGAATGAGATGGCTTTCTATATCAGGATCAGCTAATGAATGGGTGATTTACACCAGAGAACGTGTGATCCATCAAAAAACATGGAGAGATGAGGCCAGGGGAAGGTGAAAAACTCAGAACCTGGGACAGAAAAGAATAATTAAGTGAATAAATGGAGGAAAGAAAGAAAAGCAAGGGTAAGAAGACAAATATGGTCTTCCAAGTAACAGGTGGCTCCTGCACTATTTATTTTCCTTCCTTGACATGTAAATGCATGGTTATCAGCCCCTTTTCACTTTTGAAATGCACCTCCAGGCTTAGCTCTCCAATCCTTATGTGTCTTCCATCTGTCTATGCCCTTTCTTAACAACCAATTCTCCTAAACTACCTAATCCACCCCCAGCAAAAACAGTCACTATGACTCATCCGCAAAGGCACTGACAAAAGAAAAACATGACAAGAGGACATGCTGGATAAGAGTGTGGGATCAAATGATCTCTGTACACACCTGAAGGAGGGGAAAGGGGGAGCTAAAGGGAGAGTCTAAAGAGGGATGAGCGGAACAAAAGGGCCCGTGGACCCCGAAAAGTGATAACATCAACCTAAGGAACTCAGGCCTTCTTTGTGTTCTTCATCCATCCATCCATCCATTCATTCATTCAACCACTCTTGTGTTCATTTCTCTCCCTCCCTGCATCCCCTGCTTCTCTGCTGCCACACACCCAACAGCCCAAAAAGGCAAAGCAAATTCCTATGTATCTCTCAAGCCTCGAGTTACACATCACTTTATCAGGTCCTCATGATTAACCTTCTCCCTACGTAGCATCCCAGATTTTTTCTTTGAAAAATGCGTCACAGTGTGATTTCTCATTTGTTGACTACTCTGCTATGTTGTAAGCTCTATCATGGAAAGGGTGTCTTCTCACTGCTGTGTCCCTAGCACTGAGCACACAGTCTCAACTCAGCAAATAACTGTGGATGAGTAAGACATCTCCCAGACAAGTAAGCGGCATCACTAGAATTCCCTAGAATTCTCTGAGACCAAAAACTGGTGTGGCCAAGATTGCTAACTACTCAGTAAAATCCATGCTCTCTGACTCTTTGGGGGCACACAGATACACTAATTCTTCACCCTCCCTTGTAGCTAGGTATGGCCGTGGCTAAATTCTGGTCCATGGAATATAAGCAGAAGTGATGTATGCCAATTCCAAGCTGACCCGTAAAAATCCTTCCATGCTGGCCAGGTGCAGTGGCTCACACCTATAATACCAGCACTTTGGGAGGCCGAGGCAGGCAGATCACCTGAGGTGAGGAGTTCAAGACCAGCCTGGCCAACATGGTGAAACCCTGTCTCTACTAAAATACAAAAATTAGCCGGGCATGATGGTGGGTGCTTGTAATCCCAACTACTTGGGAGGCTGAGACAGGAGAATCACTTGAACCTGGGAGATGGTGGTTGTAGTGAGCCGAGGTCACACCACTGCACTCCAGCCTGGGTGGCTGAGTGAGACTCCGTCTAAAAAAAAAAAAAAAAAAAAAAATACTTCCATGCTTTTCCTCCATGCTCTTTTTCCTTTTAGGGGGCAGGACTGCACACAACCCCTTTGGTGATCTTAAAGATCACGTGTTGCTACCTGGGATCCTGTTTGGAAAAGGACCACCCCTCTAATATGTTCATAAAGAGAACTAAACTTCATACATCATACATCCATCATACATTTAGGGGTCTATGTGTGACCGTAGTTAACCTATCTAATTCAGTGATAAATTATAGCTGAAGTTAAGCTCCCCTAACCTTCACCAGCCAGCAACTGATTGTCACTTTCCCAAAAAGAAATAAAGGCCATTCAGGGGCCAGCACAATCTTTTCAGGTATGTATGACAGAACAAAAGTTCCATCTGCTCATGATCATTAGGAAAAGACAGTAACCATGCCTTGGGCTTCTGGGCTTGGGCCACAGCCACAAAACAGGCTGGGTGGATTCCGGTGATGTCAGAACACTGGAAAGGGAGCTTGCTTGCCTGGCCTCGTCTCAGAAGTACAGGTCACAACCCGCAGGCCCTGGACAAATGCCCAACTGCCTTCTCGAGTAGTTTGTCCCTGGCCTCATCTGTGCTTACCTTGCAAAAATGTCACAAACCATAGTCCTGTTGTGCTCAGTGCCAGCTGGGAAGACGCTGCCAAAAGCTTTTGCAAAAGCCACACCAACCTGCACTGCCATAGAACAATGGCTGCACCAAATGACTTGCCTTCTGAATAAAGCATTCAGCCAACCAGACAGAGATACCTTAGACATAATCTACCTCCCCGTGGCAAATCTCCTCTTACACTGAAGATGTAGTTGACTACTTCTATTTCTACTTAACACTAGAGACTTTAAAGAGAACTCCTCTCCCTGGTGGATTTCAGTATTTCACAATTGAATTACATTAAGAGAATTAGTAGCATGTACTGTACATAACTGCTTGTTCAACTCAAGTCTAGGAAACTACTAAAAGGGTAACTCATTGACTAACTCTTTTTACCTTTCTTTATTGAAGGTTGGTTTGTTTGTGTCAGGACCTTTCAGATACAGTGGTTCTTAATCTTTTGGGAGTCAGGTACGTTTTTAAGAACTTGATGAAATAGTTTGATCCATTTCACACAAAATATGTGTATAGTGCACATATCTACCTCCTGTGAGTTCAGAGGGCAAGCACAATGCCTAGTTCATGCACTGATCCCAGACTCAGAGTCATGAACCTTTTAAGGGCAAGTGTCAGCAAACTTCCCCTAAAAAGCCAGATAGTAAATATCTTTGGCTTTGTGAGCCACATATAGTCTGTTTTACAACTACCCAAATTTGCTGCTGCAGTGCAAAAGTAGCCAGAGATAATACATAAATGAATGAGTATGGCTGTGTTCCAACAAAATTGTATTTATGAACATCAAATTTGAATTTCATGTCATTTTCATGTGTCACAAAATATTATTCTTCTCTTGATTTTTTTCTCAACACTTAAAAAATAAAAACCATTCTTAGCAGGAGGCCTGCAGAAAAAAATGTATGATGTACCATAGGTTGCCAACCACTGTTGCAGGGCATGGTTTCTAGGGGTTCATCACCTTGGGAAAAAAAAAAAATTGCATCTCTATTATCACTGACTTCTAATTGGAATTTAGCACTTCCTTCCACTATGAATATAGGCCATAAAGCACAGTAGCAACATCAGTAGCTGTAATGCTGTCACCAGCAGAAATCACAGGTATGTTCATATTGCATTAGAGTTGTTGCAGACAACTCAAAATACTGATTATGCTCATCACTATTTTTAAATTATGCTCATTCTTAGATCTTCTGCTGTATCTGGTTATTTAATCAGATTTTTTTTTTTTTTTTTTGAGACAGGGTCTTACTCTGTCACCCAGGCTACAGAGCAGTGGCATGATCAAAGTTCACTGCAGCCTCAAACTCCTGGGCTCAGGCAATCCTCCCAAATGTGCCTCCTGTGTAGCTGGGAATACAGGTATACATCACTATGCCCGGCTAATTTTTCTTTCTTCTTTTTTTTTTTTTTTTTTTTTTTTTTTTTTGTAGAGACAGGGTTTCACCATGTTCCCAGGCTGGTCTCAAACTCCTGGGCTCAAGTGATCTGCCCACCTCAGCCTCCCAAAATACTGGGATTATAGGCATGAACCACTGCGCCCAGTCTAAATGTGTTCTTTTTTAAAAGCACATATATTACCATATCACAAATTAGATTTTTAATATTTGGATAACGTATTTCAATAACTGATTTCCATTGTAACCCCAGATATTTTATTTCATATATAGAGTTTAAGAACAGTGTCCTGAGAAACAGTGTGGAGCTTTCACCAGATACCAAGAGTCCATGGTATATAAAAGGTTAAGAGCCCTCTCCTGCTCCAGGATAACGGGGCCTGAGTGGCAAAACCACAGCATCTCTTACCAGAGTATTCACATCTTCAGTTTTATGGATGAGCATCCGGATCTCCTCTGGATCACCGCTGAAGATTGCCTGGACCAATGGTGGCTGCAAACACAAGAGAATGGGAATCAGAACTAAAATTAATACATCTGATCACATACAGATGCAGATGGTGAGAAGATCTGTTCCTTAAAAGTTTATTCAACCATTATCAGTTGGCGGACAAAGATGAATAAGACTCAGATGAACCCTTACGAGAAGTCCAGTGGGAGAGATATTTACATAAAGAAATAATTATTATACCATCTGAAAGCCAGGCCAGATAGTCTCTAACCTGAACTATGAACTAAAGTGAATGTACCATGAACATCACCCATCATTGAAACTTTGATAGGCCCTTAAATCCCTGACAAGGAAACTAACAAATCTGTGGTTTTGTGTATACAATCCGTGTTATGAATTGAATCGTATCCCCACCAAAATTCATATGTTGCAAGCCCTAATCCCCAACGTGACTGTATTTGGAGACAGGGCATTTAAGGAGATAATTCAGATTAAATGAGGTCATAAGGGTGTGGCCCTGATCTGATAGGACTGGTGTCCTTATAAGAAGAGGAAGAGACATCAGAGCTCACGTTCTCGTTCTCTCTCTCTCTCTCTCCCCCTCTCACCTCTCCCTCTCTCTTCTTCTCTCTCACACAGGAGGAAAGGCCATGTGAAGACACAGTGAGAAGGTGGCCGTTTGTAAGCCAGGAAGACAGGCCTCACCAGAAACTAACCCTGATCTTGGACTTCCAGCCTCCAGAACTGGGAGAACAAAAATTTCTGTTGTTTAAGCCACCCAGTCCATAGTATTTTGTTATGGGAGCCCGAGCAAACTAAAACAGTTCCCTGTGATTCCTCTACTTCTTTTAGACAATGTTCCTTGTTATCCTCAAATAATCCCATTCCTAAAGGATGCTAATGGCCATGTTTCTGGCCACCAGAACACTTTTGTGTCAATATTTGGAAAACCCTTGAAATCATTCCCAAATGCCTCCCATAGTTTTAGCCAACAAGTACTATCTTAAACATGATTACATCTACTGCTTATTAAAAGTAAGTGGCATGATGGCAGGTCAAGGAAGAAGAGGGGGATGTTACCAAGCTCTTACTATTGAACTCATCTACATTAAACAAGACCCCAACATGCAGTAGAAGCAAACACAGTGATGTAAACACAGCCAAAAGAACAGCTAGCTCCGCTTGGGTAGGAGGCTGGGTAAAGAAGACAAGTGTGTATCCAAAAAAGCTTAAGGAAGGCACCTTAATGAATAAGTATGAGTTGCTGACAGGGAAGGAAGACAGAGGGAGCACAGGTGTGCAAAGGTGTGGATGTGCATAGAACCTGATATGTTAGTGACCAGAGTGTAAGGTAAAAGAGGAACAGTGGCAGGCTTTGGAGTTGATGTTGGGCTTGCCCGTTTGGCAAAAAAATCCTATTCAAAGCCAGTCTCACACTTGCCAGCCACATGCAAAGCCCATTTCTACTTGCAACTTGGGGGTGAGCATGATGATCGCTGCCCAACCTCCTCATGGGATTGTTATTAGGATCAAATGAGGTAGTTCATGAGAAAATCTCCTGTAACCAGACAACCCTACATAGATGTGTTCATTAAGAAATGTTTCACGATGACAAGATGTAGTTGATAATTTTCTTTTAACCTTAAAATCCTTGGTAATTATGCACACACACATGCGTGTGCGCACACACACACACACACGCCTTCACTCAAACTTCTAGAAATACATTAGTCCTAGTAGTCAATTAGATGACAGCAGTTTCCCCAACGTGTCTGACCATAAGAATCACCGGAGATGCCTATTAAAACAATATTCCCAGATCCCTTTCCTAAGGATTTAATACATCTAGGGTGGGGACCTGCAAATCTAGATTCTAACAAGAACCCATCAATTCTTAGGAACTGGTGGCAAACACTGGTCTTAGGTGAAATCACTAGCGTCACATACCTTGACCTCTCCCTGTGATATGCTGTTGGGAATGTGAGTTGTCGTTTTCCCCATAAACCCTCTTTTCTCTTTTTATCCTCCTGTTGGCTTTCTTACAGGTTATGTTGCTGTTTATTGCTAGTTTGGGGGACCAATATAAGTACTATCAGTAAGACAGAGTAAGATTCCTTGAGGAAACACTATGTAAAAATGTCAGATTGCAGAATGGATATTTCAATATGCCAGGAATTTGTCCATGGGTTTCTCCTCTGCCATAAAAATTCCCAGCGAATGAACACATATATCTTTTTTTCCTTCTCCAAAATACCCTCTCAATTCTGCTTCTTGACAAGGTGTATGGATAGTTTCTAAAATTGCCAACAATTAAGTAGCAGGAAAGACATCTTGAAAAGAGTACAACTTTACTGCTAGTTCAGTCTTAGCTACTTGCTCTGCCTAAAGACAAGCAGATCCTTCCACACTCCCCCAACTACCTGCTAACCAAGTCTCTGTTCGGGTTACATCTGCCCCGTGGCAAGGACCACATTTCACACAAGACACAGAGCCAGACACAAATTCAGGGTTTCAACAAAAAAATATTGACTCTTGTTTATCTGCTCCATAATTCTCCATCTGCTGTGCTCATGGCCAAATGCTCATGTGTGCATTTCTGCCTTTTTGGACCTTACGAGAAAACAAACAACAAACCTCCACAACCAGAGAACGATAAGTAGAGGCAGTGTCTGACAAGACTTTCGTGTTAAATCAGGAGTGGTCAATCAACAGCTGAGCAGTTAAGATTCCAGGGAACAAACCCAACCCAGTAGTTAATGCACCACTACTTAAGTCATTTTACGGGAACATAATGAGGTGAGCAAAGTCTCCCAATCGCGAGTGTATGGAATACGTACATTCTGTTGCATTCACTCAGTCCTCACACTTCTGAAGAAAGGGAAGCATTCCAAGCTATGGCTGGAATGTTACCAAGGAGAGGCACCCCAACAAAGCTTCCAGAGAAGGGCGCCAGCACCGTCCCTCAGCAGGGAGTGGTGCCTCTGGGACTATTGCTGCTAAAAGCTACTCTATAGAGAACTGTCAAGGCACAGACTCCCCAGGAACCATTAGGAAGAACAGGCTGAGCTATCATTACAACTCTTCCAATACTGAAGTCACATATATGCATACATATGCTCCTAGGTACATATGCATACCTATCTATACTCAGGCATGCATGCATAGAGACACGTGTTGATTCATATACAAACCCCTTCCACTCCCCATGGAATAGAAAAGCAGCTGTTCTCCACATCCCAAAGTCTTGCCATATGGACATCTCTAGCCTCAGCTGTGCCATGTGGCTACTGTGACATCGCCTTCACAATTATGAATCTAAGCATCACGGGATTTCAAACTAGAATTTCACAGATAACGTGCTTTGCTTCAACTGAAGCTGTGGGTTTGTATGGATATAATTATTGAACTAAATTACCATGATTCTTGAGTAAGTAATATTTATTTTTTAAATATTATGACTGCTTACTTGTTTTTTCTCTCCACACTCCCAAAAACATTCCCAGAGAACACTTTGGCACTCCCTTTTGTTGGAATTTTAATGCGATCCTGCTGTTTTATTTTTCCCTAGGTAAACACTTAACTTAAGAAAAATATTGAGGAAAAGATATATCTAAATACTATCTCTATTACATGATTTTTAAGGCAGAGAATATTCTAATGACAATATTCTTGCTCATAAGTATCAAGGACACATACTCTGTTGTTCATTAATTTTGCAACCATTATAACTTTTGCAGCTTTTGCCTTAATTTAAATAAGGCTTAGAAGCAAAGTCCCACCTGCACAAGAGCAGAGTCCCAAGCCTTGGCAGATACAGATACTTCCTTTTAAAGTTTCACACATTTTAGCACTAGCATATATAACACAAGTGCTTTGTGTACAGTAGGGTACAGAGTTGAATAAACACAAAATTGTAACAAGGGTCAAAATTGAGAAAAACAAATAGCGGTAGGAAAAAAGGAGATTCAGATACCATGAAATCATTGATCATCATCCCCTAAAGAAGTTTAAATTCTTAAGAGAGGTATGCAGTCTTTTCAGCTTCAATTGCTAGAATTTTGTTAGCATGCTTAGCAGCTGCAAAATGATTGTCAGTGCTGCATATATTGGTGCAGTCCCTCTGGTAGATTCAGAAGACAGAAGGACACTTTCTGGGCCAAATTTACCAAAGGCACAAGTGGGATTTGTTGTTCAGATGGGACCTGTCCTTGCCTTAAAAATCACCAACAACTAGCCCTTTACCACCTTTCCAGGAGTGTTATCAGCCGCCTTCTAGAGGTGAATATCTGCCAAGCTGATGACACTTGACCCCTCTAAGATAGAAATGTGGAACAGAAAGGCCCCTTGATCTTATAAATTTTGTAGCTGACCTTGCTAACCCTTGGAACGGAAAGCTAATCAGTCAAAAGCCACTTTCTCTACCCACATCCCCTATTGGCACATCCAATAAAATATTCTGTTTTTATTATCACCCTGAAAACAAACTGGGAAAATACCAGACTTCCAAAAATAAAATGCTAAATCAAATATGCACTAAGGATAGTTATTCTCAAACTTTGAAGTAGAGTCAAAATTCCACTAGGGGGAGCAAGATGGTAATTTGTTACCTGGGAGATAAAGGCAAAGGTTCAGGGTGTGTAAATTAAGGAAGTTAGATAGTTGAAAAATCCACTTTATTAAAAACGTAAAAGAACTCAAGCTTCAGAAAGAGTTCTTAGTCATAAGTAAACATGCACACCATGCACATACTAAAACAAACAAACAAAAAAACACCAAACAGAAAATTTCCTATTGACCCCTGAGGGTTCAGGTTTTAGGAAATAAGAATAAAACTATCTAAAACCTAGGTGCTAAGGTATCATTTTCATCATTTGTAAAATCCAATTGAATTACTATGTCAATTCCACTAAAAAAAAATATGCTACTAATGTCATCAGACGCACCCTCCATTTAAGAATGAAGCCCATCATGGGTTCTACAAAGAGAGCCAAGCTAGTTTAGAGTATCCACTCCATCCGGCTATGAAGTCATCAATGCCCTCCCACATTCCGCAAAATCCCCTAATCAAACCACCATTTTGATTTTTGCTAAAACCACTGTAGAGTGTATCGTACTTTCCCTTTGTCAGAGTTGCATGCTCTGTACTAATGAATTGGCTTTGGAAGATAGGCAGAGTGACAGAGGGCTGTCATTGAGCATTGGTAACTACAGTCAATGGTAATAAGCCCAAGCAGCATCCAGGGATGCTCCCGCATTTCATTCCAGATCCTGGTGTGTTGCTTGTCTTTTTCTGATTAGATTGGAAAAATAAAGACTCCAAGTCTAAAAGAAAAACATTTTGCATTCCAATCAGAAATGGGTGTTGGGAATCAATAGCCAAGAAGCAAAAATTGATATTCTTAAACATCTGTCCCTCCTTGAGCATTCTGAGTACATACGTCATTAAAGTAAGATGGGAGTGTGTTATTAGTAGCTGATAGCTGATACAGCAATAATCTAGCCATATGAAGCCATCAACTTATATGAACAAGCTGAAACACTTCATTAGGTAACAACTGTTTTTTGTAGGAAGCAGTGCTTGCACTTTTGCGAAAGGATAATAAAAATTTGTTCAAGTCACTAGATTTAATGAACAAAACCTGCTAACTCAATTCATGTGAGTTCTGCTGTGTGATCTGCTGCAAGGATTTCATTGAGTTCTTCCTGAATATAGACCACCCTTTACTTGAGAAGTTCACTCCATCCCAGAAAGATAATGATTATCATAAAATCAAAATCTGTTCCTCTTAAGTACCATAAGAACAATAAAAAATACACTGAGTCCTTATAAATACATTTTTTTAAAAATCAGGGAGCAAGGCAGGACTGCACATCTGAAAATGTCTCCTACAGGCTATGCTGCAGAGTAAATACATATAATATTTTCCATTACTATTAAAAACAGAAAAAACATAAAATTCCATGTAATAGTCATACCCTCCCTCTAAGTAGCATATTTGTTAACTCTATATTTAACATTATAAAAAAAGAACTACATCTAATTAGAAAATGGAGAAAATTAATGTATTATCTAATCTTTTCCCAGTGAAAATAACACATGGGTACTGACTATGAAAGAGTTACTCAAGGACCAACTACCCCAATTACCCAATTTCTGGAACATTTAATCCTTTGTTGCTCCTTCCTTTCCTGAGATTCTCTTTGGGTGTTTCTCTGCTCTTTAATACCACTAGTTATCACCCTCACCCAATGGCCAACCCAAAGTAAAATGAAATTCAACTTTGTTACCAGTTACACACAAAAAGTTAGGCCAAAGGAAATGATGAAATAACAGTATCAGTTAAATTGAAATCTGGAGGCAATGTTAATTTTTATTGACCTCCTTTTTTTCCACAGCAGAAAGATTAATGCCATGGTATCAGACTGACCTACAATTAAATCCAAGCCATTTCCATTTCAGTTTTCTCATCTCTAAGATGGGGTTACAATAGCCATTATAGATTTGTTTAAAAAATAACATAAAACATGCAACATCCCCAGCATGGGGCCAGATGCCTGATGTGCATGCAATGAAAATAGGGATGGTTGTTTACCTTGAGTTAACAAGCTCAAAAACCTTAATAGACAAGTACATTTATGTGCATCCTAAAAAAGGAAAAACGAGGGATCTTGAAAGATTTCCTAAAATATTACAGAGTCAATAAATCGAGTTAGGATTATAACCCACTCAACACCACCTCTAAAGCAGAGGGGCCCATCATAGTGGGAAAGAAGCTTTTACAGGCCCAGGAACAAAAATTAAACTGAGCATGACTTGGCCTTTGTTACACTGAGCAACCTCGAAAATGTCACAGTCTCTCTGTACTCAGAAGTCGAATCTATAAAGACAATAACTCACTGAACTAATACATCATTTCTTGTTGACTAATCAAAAGGTAACTGCAAATATTCATGCCTGCTTGATGGGACCTGAGATTGCAATTTCACTACTTAAGGTTATCATAAACACATGTAGTTACACCTTTCTTCTGGATCTCCTGATGGACATAAAGGAAATGGATTCCCTGTTTGGAGCTGTGACAAAGTCTAACAATTTGTCTGTTAGTGACAAAGTTGAGACTAGAACTTAGTTTTCTTGATTCTTGCAACTCAGTACTTTCTCTCACATGTAATATGTATATAAAATTCATGATCAGAATTCGGCTTCAGTTTCAACATACCCCCTATGGAGAAATATTATACACTAAGGAAAAAGCTGCCATATATGAGATACATTCTCTCTCTATATATACACACATACATATTTACACAAATAGTGGCCAAATGAATATATAGATAGATAGATAGAGATATAGTTCCTTGCAACAAAATAGCTAACAATAAAATAATCTTACCAAAAGACAGAAAACAAAGGGCTACAGTCTTTCAAAGTTGAGGGGGCTCAGCATGGGTCTGAGTTACAAAAATGAAGAAGGTAGTCACTAAGCAAAATTTTGAAGGATGAGACTGGGGACTGGAGAGTAAATCTTTCATGTTGGAAAATAATAGAAAATGAAGTTAGAAAAATGAATAACTGGGTCGGGGGAGCATCACATCAGCATAAGGAGCTTTAACCTAATCTTTTTGGTGCGATCATAGCTCATTACCATCTCAAACTCTTGGACTCAAGCAATGCTCCCGCCTCAGCCTCCCAAGTAGTTCAGACTACAGGTATAGGCTACTGTTATACTTGGCGAATTTTTAATTTTTTTTTTTTTTTTGTGGAGACAGGGTTTTGCTATGTTGCCCAGGTTGGTCTTGAACCCCTGGCCTCAAGCAATTCTTCTGCCTCAGCCTCCCAGAGAGCTGGGATTACAGTCATGAGACACTGTACCCAGACTTTACCTAATCTTATGGACAAACAGGAATGGGGGTCTTGAGCAAGAGAAAGGAATAGACTTTTCCCAAACATTTAATCTGGCCAAAGTGTACACTGAGTATTGGAGGAGAGATTGGAGTTAGAGACCCAGTTAGAAGGTTGTTGCTACAATCCAAGCCATCACAGGGAAGAACTTTCCCATCTTTTTTTAATCACAGTCTCCCCAGGTGCTACTTACAGGGATACGGTGAAAACAGCAGATACAGTTTTTGGTTCTTTGATGTCTGCTCTATTCCTGGATGCAATTTTGGCCCAGCATCTTGGCCACTTTCCTTCACTCTTTATATATAGCCCAAATCTCTTGCCTCTGAAACACTAATGTTTCCAGGTGAAACTGAGGTTACTTCCTTTAGTTCTGGAACACTTCCATTTTTTCCCCCACAGAACCTCTGCGGATGTAAGCTCTGTTTTGTCAGACTTGTCACTTGATCGCTGAATTTAAATCATAACATTTCAAAAATAGGCCACATCCATAAAGAGAAAGGCAAATCAAAACAAGGCAGACAGCCTTTGCCAAGTGCCATATTTCTATCAGGATCTGCTGCCAACTACCCACAGCTTTTTTCACTCTGTCTAGTTTCAAATGGCTTGAGATCAAACCTAAACTTTAGCTAAGATAATTAAATTGTGGTTGGGGAGTTAACTTTTAAAGAAAGCTAATTTGGGCAAAAGGACAATGGATCCAGGAGGTTAGTTCATACAGAATATTTAAATCCGTGTAATTTTAGTGAAACTAAAAGAACAACTATATATAATTCTGCAACAGTTTCCTGTTTTGAAAAATTGGTATAGCGGTTTTATTTCTCATCTTGGCTTGGGTTACATTCTTTGTATAACTGTATCTTATTGCATATTGAATTCATGTAGTTTCAAACATGAGAGGTGAATTTAATAATGTTAATCAATATAAACCACTTTAGTGAGCTTTGTGGGGAAAAAAGAAAAATGGCCAGAAGATGATTTTCAGGGTTGTAGGCATATTCAGTATAATGTATTTGTCTGTTCAAACAGAGACAGCAGTTCAGTTTTAGGGTGCACCCGGTATGTGCATCACTTATAAAAAAAAAAAAAAGACAACAATAAAAAAGTATTCTTTATTTAAAAATAGCAGAAAATGATCCATAACTACAGAAATATCTTCTTGTAGTCGTAATTTTAATTTTTGAGAATCTCACAAATTGGAAGCTAAATAAAGCAATTCAAGTGTTCTTTAAAAACAACAACAAAATCAGCATGTGGAAATGAAAGGTATTCTCAGAAAGGTGGCAATCTCTTGCTATATTTGAGGAGGCTAGAACTACTGTATACAAGATATATGGATTAACTCAGTCACATTAAATCATTCATGATTCAGGCAACTCCAGATTGGGTTTGTCTAAAATCTGTTAGCACCTGGGTTCTTTCCAAACACCAGCAAGCAATTTTCACACAATCAGGCCTTTCCAAAGCCCATGACAATTTTCCTTTAAACCCTCTCCTTCCCTTCTACTGTTCTTTTCTTTGAATTCCACATGCATTCTTGGAAAGACAGGGAGCAGTTAAACTCTCACCACCACTCCACAGATGAGGGACTAGCGACATGTGCAAAACTGAGTCACCTTCGTGGCCCTGGCCATTCTGGCCATTGTCAATTTTTTTTTTTCCTAAGGCATCTTGTTACAGCAACCATTCTAAAATGTAAGGCAGTGGGTTGACCAGGATCTGAATTAGCTTCTGCCTCAGATGATGGAGGGTCCCCTACTCCCCTCCCAGCCAGAAATTCACATGGAATGAAAATCTATTAGAGAATCCCTTCAGTGTAGTCTTCCAGGAAGCATCTTCTCATTTCCCCACCCAAAATCATGGCAAGGACATCCAGTGACAGATGTCAAAGGGAAAGGATAAGGCAGCAGGAAGAGAGAGGAGCCTGAGAGACTGAAAAACATTCAATAATATAAAATGGGAAAATGAGAAAGTCTGCAAAAAAAAAAAAGAACAGTCATATCATATTTCCTTTCAGAGACACCAACCCAATACATAGCTCCTTTATTTCTTTACACACTACCCCCTCCAACAAGGGATAAAAGATATGTTTTCTAAAACTTAATCTGGTACATTTCAGAAAACAACATTCAATTCAACAAAGATGTATTAAGCATAAGACATTTACTGAGCATAAGAAATTCAGACACTGGGCAACTCCTCAAGGATCTAGAACTAGAAGTACCATTTGACCCAGCAATCCCATTACTGGTATATAACCAAAAAATTATAAATCATGCTGCTATAAAGACACATGCACACGTATGTTTATTGCGGTACTATTCACAATAGCAAAGACTTGGAACCAACCCAAATGTCCATCAATGATAGACTGGATTAAGAAAATGTGGCACATATACACCATGGAATACTATGCAGCCATAAAAAAGGATGAGTTCATGTGCTTTGTAGGGACCTGGATGAAGCTGGAAACCATCATTCTCAGCAAACTATCACAAGGACAAAAAACCGAACACCACGTGTTCTCACTCATAGGTGGGAATTGAACAATGAGAACACTTGGACACAGGAAGGGGAACATCACACACCGGGGCCTGTTGTGGTGTGGGGGGAAGTGGGAGGGATAGCATTAGGAGATATACCTAATGTAAATGACGAGTCAATGGGTGTAACACACCAACATGGCACATGTATACATATGTAACAAACCTGCATGTTGTGCACATGTACCCTAGAACTTGAAGTGTAATAATAAATAAATAATTCAGACACTGGAGGCCAGGCACAGTGGCTCATGCCTGTAATCCCAACACTTTGGGAGGCCAAGGCAGGTGGATCACTTGAGTCCAGGAGTTCGAGACCAGCCTAGACAACATGGTGAAACCCCATCTCCACTGAAAATGCAAAAATCATCTGGGCATGGTGGTGCACACCTGTAGTCCCAGCTACTCTGGAGGCTGAGGTGGGAGAATCAACTGAGCCCAGGAAATTGAGGCTGCAGTGAGCCATGCTCACACCATTGTACTCCAGCCTGGGTGACAGAGTGAAATCCTGTCTCAAAAAAAAAGAAAGAAAAAGAAAGAAAGAAAATAAAAGAAAAAGAAAGAAATTCAGACACTGGAATGTCAGAGTCAGTCTCTCCCTTGATGAGGTTACCAAGGTGTAACAGGAAGTATGCAAATACACACAGCTGGAATGTAAGCCACATGCTGCAGAATAAGTGCATGGAGAAGGGAGAGAAATTATACCTGGCCTCCTGAAAGATGCAGCCTCTGCAATGAATATTGAAGACTACGGGGGATTTAAACAGGTAGTGATGGATGGAATGGTAAGGGACTGTCCCTTCTTCATATTCAGAAGGCTGTGAGCAGAAGCTGGGGAGCCTGAACATACACAGGGAACAGTTTCATTTGGCTGGAGCAGGGGAGAAGTGAGGTAAGCTTAGTAGACAGGTATCCTATCATGGAAGGTCTTGAATACCAAGCTAAGAAATTTGAGCTCTCTTCTGTAGAACTGGGGGAGCAGTGGGTGGTTTTTGAGCAGGGGAGTGACCTAAGATTTGTGCTTTAGAACAATCACTCTGGAAATGGACTGTATGATGACCTAGAGGAAAAGACTGGAGTGTCATAATGAGTTAGGAAACTGCAATAATAGTCTGCACAAAGGGCTCTGGGGATGGAGTACTACTCAGTTGTTACAGGAAGCATTCTTCTGGTGGTAATATGTGAATCTAGAAGGTAAATTTGGCCGGGCATGGTGGTTCACGCCTGTAATCCCACCACTTTGGGAGGCCGAGGCAGGTGGATCACCTGAGGTGGAGTTCAAGACCAGCCTGGCCAACATGGTGAAACCTCATCTCTACTAAAAATACAAAAAATTAGCCAGGCATGGCGGCATGCCCCTGTAATCCCAGCTACTCGGGAGGCTGAAGCAGGCAAATCACTTGAGCCCGGGAGGTTGCAGTGAACTGAGATCGTGCTACTGCACTCCAGCCTGGGCGGCAGAGCAAGACTCCATCTCGAAAAATAAAAATAAAGTGTAAATCTGTCTCCACCTTTAATATAACAAGGGCTAGCCTCCTCAGGAGTGGCTGCCTAAGACTCTGACGAACTTCCTCCACAAGATACAGGGCTCGGGACCAACGCCAGCCCTACATCGGCGGAGGAGCACCGGAAGTTCTGCAGCGCGGGGTTTCTTTGCTCTTCCACCTATGCATGCTCCTTCTCTCCAGCGGCTTACCGAGCCTGGTTAGCTCTGAGACCGGAAGTTCTGAAGTCAGTTAGCATCCTACATCTGTACAACCTGCTGCTTCTCTCCCCACTCCACCACAGAAACCAGAGCCTCGAGGCTTTTAGTTTGGGTGCTGCCTTCACAGTTTAGGTTTTGGTAAGAAGAAAGCTTATCTTCCTGTCATGAGAAGAAAAAAAAAGATGTATCTTTACGTAACGAGCTGAAAGAACAAAACAAGTATACCTAAGCCAAGTACATGCTGTCTTTATTTCTTTATTTCCACACTGAAATTTAGTCAGGGATAAAACTTACTTTTTTAATCACACGAAGTTTGAAAAATAGGAAGTACTATGGGAAACACCTAATGCATCAAAACCCCTATGCATTTTACCTTTCTTATGTTTGCTGGGTTTTAATCTTAGTAGGTTTCCTGTTGCAACAATACAAAAACAGATAAAGAAAAAACTTAATAACCTTTCCTACCACAAATGTGAACAGCCCGTGTTCTGATTGGTAGGTACAGATACAGATATATGAGATTGTCATTATTTATCATCACAAAATGGGATTTTACTATTTCCCCACACACACTTTTTTTGAGATGCGGGTCTTGCTACGTTGCCCAGAGTGGTCTCAAATTCTTGGGCTCAAGTGATCCTCCCACCCAAGGATCTGTAATCCAAGTAGTCTATGCATACCACCAGGCCTGACTTATTTCCTTCTCTTACAATTTGCAAGAATAATGATGTACTGAGGACATCCCCCAGGTCAATAGCTACAGAATTAAATCATTTCTCTTAACTCTATATAATACTATTCCATTGTATGGATATACCATAACATATTCAATTATTCCCCTTTGAATGGGCATTTGGTTTGTTTCTAGTTTGTACCACAACAAACAAGCCTCTACCAGTGCTTATCCACATTGTGCAGAGAAGTGCTACCAGAGCCAAAAGCATTTTCTGAGTACCTACAATATGCTATTTTTATGAAATATACAAAAGAAATGTGTGACATAGTCCTTTCCTAAAAGAGTGCCAAATATAGCTGGGGAAATAAGCCTAACCCACACAAAACACTTAAACTGTGTAAGACAGTACTGAACCATGTTCTACAGACCTCATGCAAATGGATGCCAAGTTGTCCTTCTGCACAATGACAGATTGGAGAGGTAATCTGGAGGTCCCTTTAGCCATAATATTCTAGGAGCCTTCTCTGATTCAGAAAAGGGGAAGCATGAAAGGCTAAGAAGTCAGAGTGGTGTTTCTGGAGGAGGCAGGACTTGAACAAGGCCTGAACATGGTTTAGATCGAGGGAGGGAAAAAAAATGTATTTTGGAATGACAAATGAGCCAGGGCACAGCACTGACTTTAGACATGTATATGTTCAGCAGAGTGACAATAAGCAGTTCCTTCTCCAAGTTACAGCATTTCTAAACACCGTCTTCTCATACTCCTCCCACCACCACCACCACCCACCAGCCTCTGCTTAAAGATATAAAAAATTCCCAAGCTTGGCTGCCGCAGAACATCACACTAACACTGATTTAAAATGCACTACTTCCAGACAGCGCGAGCTTGAAAATACCTCTAAATCTCTTCCCTCCCTGTCCTTCTCATGCCCTACCCTGCCCCCTGCCAAAACACATACAATGTTTGCTGCGTCCTTCAAACAACAGTAGTCATTTAAGCTGCTCCTGCCCATCTGGAAAATAATATGAATAACATGAAAGAAAGTCATAATGAAGTGACTGGAATTTAGCAACAAAAAAGATCTCAGTTCTTTTGATAATCAAAAACTGCTAAAATGTTGACATTGATAGTCATTACTGTGTTGGTCTTTCACTCTATGTTGCAATAATATGTTTGCAACTTCTCCAAATCCATTTAAATGAAAATATTTAATAACGAGTTTTAAATTTTATCATTTGCTAAATACGATTTGAAAGCTGAGTGTATGTCCTGATATATATAATGCCTTGAGACTGAATATAAGTAGCTCTATGGAAAAGTTCTGAAAATGAATTAGGCATGAGTAAATTAATGTGCTTTTAGTCTCAAAGACTAGAGATTAAAAAGGCATGTGTAATTTTTAACTGAGAGGTGGTGCCACAGAGAAGTCCATGATTCTCTCTTTTTCACTACCCCTCCCAGCTTAAAATTAGCTTGCAGCGTGTTTTTTAAACATTAGGAAAACAAGATGCACTCCCAGGATGTTCATGTGAAGGACACGTGTGAAGACATAATCTTGATAGTCATATTACAGAAAATAAGGGAGTGAGTTACTGAGTTTTTAACAAGGAGAGAGTTACTGAGTTTAAATAAAACTTAATTTGCTGTGTGTTTTTATTTAGCTGAATTTTGAATGCCTATGGCCTCCGTGGCACCAGGCAACCACAAAGGCAACTGAGGTCTGAGACAAGGCATCAAGGAGGTAGGGTCCTTTGCCCTCCTGTGGCCCAACTGACATAACTGAGGTTGGTTCCTTTTTTGGTATCCACACCCTCCTCTCCTCACCAACAATCCCCCTGACATTCGCTCTGAATGATGTAGACCCCGTGAGTGTTGTTGCATGTTAAATTTAGATTTTGGAATCTGCACTGCACACCTTATGTCAAAACTCAGAGTTGTTGTGTTTATATTTTTGTTTTTGTGTTTTGTGTTTTTATTTTAGATGCAGGGGAGACACGTGCAGGTTTGTTACACAGGTGTATTGTGTGATGCTAAGGTTTGGGCTTCTAATGATCCCGTCGCCCAAGTAGTGAACATAGTGCCCCATAGGTAGTTTTTCGACTCTTGCCCTCCTCCCACCCTGCCCCCTTTTGGGATTCACAGTGTTTACTATTCCCATCTTTGTGTCCTTGTGTAACCAATGCTCAGCTCCCACTTGTAAGAACATTCATAGCCATTGTTACCTCATCACCGTGTAACATTCCAGGGGTTTAAAACACACAATATGATCACAGTTCTTTTGAGATCATGGTTGATTGTCCTGACAAAGGATAACTTTTGGCTGCCCCTCCGTCCACCCAGCGATAGAAGTGGACTTGGCAAAAGGCAGGTGGCCTGTGACAGCAGCGGCCTGCCCGGGCACGCAGAGGCTTGCTCTTGCTTTTAGAGTACTTGGTACATTTGGCACTGTGCAGCAACTTTTTGCTTCTTGAATTGTGACCAATCAAAAATGATGAAACAAGGCCATTGAGGGGAGTTGAAAGAAATTAACTGATGTGCCAGGAGTCCTGGTCTACCCTTGATCAGTAGGAGTTATATAATGGAGGGCAAGTCACAGAGCGGACAGAAACCTCTGTTTTCTTACCAGAAATGATAGGTCCCAAATGATCGACTCCTCCAAGAACAAGGAAAAAGATGAGATTTTAGATGGGAAAAAAAAAAACCAATAAGGGGTGGTCTAGGTGACTATAATATCACTCTGCCAGAACAGCTAGACAACCAAGCATGTTGCACACAGCAGGGGAAGTAGCAGGACCAAGCTGCTCAGAACTGGTCAGAGTAGTGGACAATTTTGTGCAGATCTTACAGGCTCTTTTTTGTTTTTTGTTTGTTTTGAGACGGTCTCGCTGTGTCCCCCAGGCTGGAGTACAGTGGCATAATCACAGTTCACTGCAACCTTGACTTCCCTGGTGTCAGGTGATCCTCCCCCATCAGCCTCCCAAGTAGCTTGGACTACAGGTGTGCACCACCACACCCAGCTAATTTTTTAAAAAAAATTTGTAGAGAGGGGGTCTCGCCATGTTGGCCAGGCTGGTCTTGAACTCCTGGGCTCAAGTGATCCACCCGCCTTGGCCTCCTAAAGTGCTGGGATTACAGGTGTGAGCCACCATGCCTGGCCTTTTTTTTTAAGACCTAAATGGACGTAGAAGAAATTCAGCTGCTGTTTTTTGGCTGGATTGCATATCAAAATCCCCTGGGAAACTAGGTCCCACCCCAATAAGCCTGATGTAGTATCAAGGATGCAAATCCTAGCACAAGTGCTTGCAAAGGCCCTCCAGGTGGCTCATACAGCTTCAACACACATGCAGCACTGAATCTGATTCTTCATATCAACACCTTCGAAATCCTACTCCTTTGACCCCATCATCCCTCTTCAGGGAGGCTGTCCTATAGAAATAATGAGATACACAGACAATTTTTGTATAAAGATGTTCATAGCAACACTATTTATGACAGGAAAAAATTAAAAGGGAACCAGTGTCAAAGCTAGGGAAATGATTAAGCAAATTATAATACATAAAACCAAAAGAGATATACAAATGGCCAAAAAGCACATGAAAAGATGCTTAACATCAGTCTTTAGAGAATATAAATCTCTAAGAACTATTTCACCATTTCTGGTGTGTGTGAGATACCATTTCACACACACTAGATGGCTAAAACAAAACAAACGAAACCCAGAAAATGGTGTTGGTAAGAATGTGAAGAAATTGGAACATTGCTGATTGGAATGTATAATAGTGCAGCTGTTGTGGAATTTTATTTAGCTATTTAGCTTGGTAGTTCCTCAATAAGTTAAACATAGAATTACCATAAAATTCAGAAATTCCATTGCTATGTGTATATACCAAAGAACTGAAAATAGGTGTTGAAGCAAAAACGTGTACATAAATGTCCACAGCGGTATTATTAACAATAGTCAAAAGGTAAAAACAACCCAAGTGTCCACCAACTGGCATCATTTGATGAATGGATAAACCAAATGTGGTACAGTCATAGAGTAAAATATTACTCAGTCATGAAAAGGAACAGCGTATAATGTTAGATGCTACAACATGGATGAACCTTGGAAACATTATGCTAAGTGCAAGAAGCCAGACATAAAAGGCCACATGCTGTATGATTCCATTTATATGAAATAGCCACACATAGAGACAGAAAGCCAATCAGCAGTTACCAGGGATCGGGAGCGGGAGGGAACGGAGAGAGACTGCTTCATGGATACAGAGTTTCTTTTGGGGTGGTGAAAATGTTCTGGAATTAGTCATAATGGCTGCACAACACTGTGAATGTACCTTTTAAAATGGTTAAAATGGTCAATATCATGTTAGGTGTATTTTGCCACAATAAAAAAAAAACTATGATACATAAAACAGAATATTTTACTAATTAAAACTGACCTTTTGAGGGAGTTTAATGAGATGTGGAAAATGTGGAAAAAAGCAGTCTATGAAACTATGTACAGTTTGATCTCAGCTTCATAGCGTATAAATATGCACAGAAAAACAAGGACTAGAAGAAAATTTATAAAAATGCTAAACAGGGTTATTGGCAGATATACTTTCTTTTTTTGTAATTTCCAAATTTTCTATAATATTATGTTTATTATTATTGTTAACTATCATTTTTGTAAACATGAAAAGAAAAATGTTCTTTAAAGATGGGACCATTGACACTTTGGATCACAGCTAGGAAAAGATAATGAGAATAACAAAGGCTCTAAAAACATGTGACATGATGATTCAGGTTGGGGGGCTAGACAAAAGTATAGAGTGGTGGAGGCTGCAACAATCTGGAGAATTTATGTCCTGTCCAAAGCTGAAATTGTGGCTCCAGATCTTTTGAGTTTTCAAGAGATGCCAGAGCTCCAGACGTTTCAGTGAAATGCCCTGATTTTCAAGTGTTGGCAACTTATTCAATATTTTTCAAACACCACAGGCCAAACAAAACACATCTGTGGACCGGATGTAGCCCACAGGCGCCAGTTAACAAATTCTAGTTTATAAGAACAGGAATGCTTAGCCTGGAAAAGAAAAACCTTTGAAGGGATATAGTACTAGTAACATCAAGTATCTGAAAAATGACTATGTAGAAGATGGTGTGGATTAATGCATGTGTCTCTAGAAGGCAGAACCCGATCTAAAGGCTGGGTGTTCATAGAAGCAGAATGGGGCACAATCTATAAGGGAGAGGTCTCTATTAGAGCAGTTGTCCAGCAAGAAACAGCTTCAAAATGCAGCGAGCTGCCCATCCCTGATGTGCTCCAGCAAAGGCTACATAACCAGGATTCCTGCTTTGGGTCAGAAGTTGGACTAGGTCAAAGGCTCCCAATTGTGGTTGCACATTAGAAACTTGAAACAAAGCATACAGATTACTGGACCCTGTCCCAGAACCACAGAGTAAGGTCCAGGAGTATTTTTAAAAAGCATCCCCGTTGGGTATATACCCAGTAATAGGATTGCTGGGTCAAATGGTATTCTAGTTCTAGATGATTTAGAACCACTTAATCTTTGACTGTAACACTGGTATTCCAGTCCTGTGATCCAGGGTTTTACCTATCTGGCCAGTAAGGAAGGGAAGAAAGGATTGAGGAAAGGAAGAACAATGTACCGGAGCTCATTATGGAGCAGGCCCTGTGCTGCTTTCCTTATGTCATCTCACTGTATTTTTCACAACAACCTGGTGAGTTGTGAAGTGATGTCCTCCACCCCGTTTCCCTAAGAAAGAAACTGGGGCTTGGAGAGTTTGGGAATGGCCCAATGTGACTGCCAGTCACTGGGATGATCTTTCTGGCTCCAGATCCCATGCTAGTTCAACTATGCCACATTGCCCTCTTCACACCCAACAAACATTTTTCCAAGTGCCCATGGTGGGCCAGGCAATGTATTAGGTGGCAGGGATTCTGCACTGATCAAGATACAGTCCCCAAGCTCAAGAAGCTTTGGAATCTAGAGAGGAAGAAGAAAAGTAAACAGTGACATCACAGTGGGAGCAACAGGGTCATATGGGAGGGGCACCCAACCCGGCCTTGTGTCATCAGGGAAGGCTTCAGAGAGGAGGTGACCACTAAGCTGGGGAAAAGAGATTCCAGGGTGAAGGTGCAACAACATCTACAGAGACCCAAAGATCAGAGGAAGCCTAAGCCTACCAGGTGTAGGGAAATGTGACTAGTTCAGAGGCTGGAGTGTGGGATGCAAGGAGTGAAATTGTAAGGTAGGGCTGGCCACACTGAGACCTTGTCACTAACTTCAGAGAAACAGGAAGCAAGTAAGACTGAACAGAAGGGGGTGACATATGCAGATTCACATTTTAGTAGCTCAGACTGGCTGCGGAGAGGAGAATGGATTGGTGGAGGGAACACATGGGAGGCTGTGGCAGTCATTCAGCTAAGAGGGGATGACAAGCCACACAAAAGTGGTGGCACAACAGAAGATGTGCAGCATAGAGATGATGTTTTTTCACTCATTCACTCATTCTTTCAGTAAATAATATTACAGAGCCCTTGTTATGTGCTGGCCATTCTGCCTAGGCTGGACATACAAGCATGGGTAAAAGCAAATATAGTCCTTGCTGCCGTGAAGTTCACACTGTTAGCCCTCTGCTAGGGAAGAGATGTTTAGGGAAGTACTTTCAAAAGTATTAAATAAGGCCAGGCGTGGTGGCTCATACCTGTAATCCCAGCACTTTGGGAGGAGAGGTGAGCGGATCACCTGAGGTCAGGAGTTCAAGACCAGCCTGGCCAATATGGCAAAACCCCATCTCTACTAAAAATACAAAAATTTGCCAGGCATGGTGGCACACGCCTGTAATCACAGCTACTCAGGAGACTGAGGCAGGAGAATCGCTTGAACCCAGGAGGCAAAGATTGCAGTGAGCTGAGAGGGCGCCACTGCACTCCAGCCTGAGCGACAGAGCAAGACTCCTCCATCTCAAAACAAACAAACAAAAAGCATATTGGTTTATTATGTTATCAATAATAACATAGTAAGGAAAGGACATACAGGGCTGGCTCCTCCATCATCAATTCTCAAAGAGTCATTAAGCATAGGAGCCACTCCATAAATGGAAAGAGTTATTGCAAAGCCAGTACTCTTCAGAATTACATCCCTGATGTTCATATATGACAGTGTCAATCAGACTGTCTGCTCTCAGTGTATTTCATTCAAGGAAAGTAAGAACAATTTACCTACGTTTTAATTCATCATTCTTTGAAGAGAAGTGATGGATTTAAAAATGGTGATAAGACTTTAAGCTAATAAATTAGAAACATTCTCAACTAAATGTGGCCTTGCACTAAATTAAATTAAAACTCTTCTCGTGGCATTTGAGATTGTTGCTAGGAGCTGAAGAAGCAATTTGGATCTACCCTAAAATTGGCCACAGAGCAAGAAACTGGAAAATCACAGCGTGGAGGGAAGGGGGTAGGTGTCTGAAAACTGTGCTATCAATTTCTTCAATAACTCCATTCAGGTTGCAGTCCCAGTTTGCCAATGAGGCCAGGACGTTCTTCTTACCAGAGCCCTCATTGTTTAAACCACAGCCACAACATTCTTTTAATTCTTTTAGTCCATCCCAGTGTAATAATCACCCTCGATTAAACAGCTGTGCCTGTGGATGGCACATTAAGCTGCTTCTCTTTTAGAGGTGATTTTTATTTTTTGCGACCTCTCAGATGACCCCTCTGATCTTTTATCATTCTGGCATCTCAAAGGCCAGCAAAGAAAAACATAAATTAGAAAATGAAAATGTTCCCTTCCCTTTCTGTTTTTCACTTGAAACACTGCTCTTAACACCAGCTCACCACTGATCTGGAATCACTGAGAAAGACCCTCTTCTTGTTTCTTCCTTCACCGTGGTGCTGTTTCATGAGATTATGATAGACCTTTCCCCAGTCCACCAGAAAAAGGGAGCACACACCCCAGATTGGTAGCACTGAGTCAAAATCTGCTTACCCAGAAATGTTATAGAAAAAAGGAAATCATGCCTCATGTGGGTTGAATAATCCCACCCTTAACATTTGGCAACTCAAAGAAAAACACAAATGAGGAAGATGCATATGAGTTCTTACAAGCCAGCCTCCAACACAACCAGCTTTTAAAAAATGTATTGGATTCCTAAAACTAAAATTCTAGTCTTCCTCCCCCTTCTATAAATTGTACAGCCAGGAAAGAAGAGGCAACACCAAATGGTGACAGGGACTTTTGTTGCTATTATTGAGCCGTTGGTTTTATCGTAGTATTACATAGTATTGATGAACTTTTAAAAAATCACTTTCCTCAAACTTTCTAAATATGTTACTGTCATTGCTCAAAGAGAGGTCTGAGATTTGTTACGTATTTTAGACATCTTCTAAGTAACTCCACAGAAGACTGTCAAAAAAAAAAGTGTGACCTCAATCTGCCTATAGGTGCCCTAGTGGAGAATGCTTGATACCAGATGACAACCCCCACATGCCCCAATAGTGCAAGAACAAAGTGGAGGCCAGAGCGGGGGCTAGTGGTTTCTTCTGAGTTCTCAGAAGGACTTACCTGATGATCCACTCACCTCTCCTTCCACCTTAACAGAAGAATAGGAGATAACAAGCAAAACTTCTAGAAAGAACAATTAGCCCTTCAACTTCTAACATCCAGGCGGTTCATTTCCCAGTGAGAGAGATAAATGGGCAATGGTAAGCTGTGCCACACACCAGGTATCTTATTTTTCAAGAATAGCTTTCTCGGCCAGGAGCAGTGGCTCACACCTGTAATCCCAGCACTTTGGGAGGCCAAGGCAGGCGGATCACAAGGTCAGGAGATCAAGACCATCCTGGCTAACACGGTGAAACCCTGTCTCTACTAAAAATACAAAAAATTAGCCGAGCTTGGTGGCAGGCGCCTGTAGTCCCAGCTATTCGGAGGCTGAGGCAGGAGAATGGCGTGAACCTGGGAGGCAGAGCTTGCAGTGAGCCAAGACTGCACCACTGCACTCCAGGTTGGGCGACAGAATGAGACTCTGTCTCAAAAAAATAAAACATAAAAAATAAAAAAAAAGAATAGCTTTCTCTTTAATGCTTTCACATGGGTTCTAACAGTAACCTTGGAGAAGAATAACCTGAAATCCCATGTTAGTGCCCCATTTTCTCCAGGCTGTTTGTCTGCCTCTCTCAGAACATAGTGTGATTCATCCATTAGGCTATCTGGAAAATAGGCATTCAGAATAAAGGCAAAGGGGATATAACAGGCAAGACTATTAGAGGTAGCTCTAAGCTTTGCTTTGTGCTGCTCAAGTGATTCATGAATGCAATTCATTTCCTTGCCTACAGTTCACATGCTCATGGCTGTTCAGAGATGAAAAGCTAAGATGTTCCGAGTAGTTTTGTCAAATGGACCAAATACTGATGCTGTTTATGAGCCTTGAGATAAAAAAACTCTGACTTCATAGCAACTCTTAATTATGTGAATGCACACCAAGAATAGGATAAATATAAAATCTATGGATAACCATGGAAAACAAGTTTAAGTTGGCATCCTGCTTCAGCCCTGCTAAATCATTTACCAGAGTAAACCTGGCTTGAAAACACTTTCAATTCCCCAACTGCTGTCAAGTGGGAGAGCAAACGAACAGAGGAATGATGGGATGGGAGTCAGAGAAAGGCCTGACAAATATGTAGTCAGAGGTGCCACTTCCATTCCTGTGCCTCTAGCAGACATGACTAATCAAGCATGATACTCTTTTCCATCTTCAATAAGCACAACCTTAGACTCTTTCTCAGCACTCAAGTAGTCCAGGCAATCATTACCAATCAATAACAGCTGGCCCATTTGCCGTTCCAGTTTAGGAGAAATCTGGATGATCCACCAGTTATATCATCAGTTAACTTTTAATTTCAACAAGAATTAAACATTGGTTGATTGGTCTTTCATTTAACTACTTTATTTTCCTCTAAGAACTAGAATAGTTTATGGAAATTGTCCTGAAAAGCTAAAACACATTGCTTCTAAGTTCTCTAAGATGGACAGATAAGCATGCTGTCTCAGCACACAGCACAAGATTGTCTTGTGAGTCGGGAGCAAAGAATCAGATGAGGGTTTAGCCTAACAGGGAGTGAAGACATGACTGCAGCTAGAAGTTAAGGGCTGCTGGGGACTGGGTACTTGGAGGCCTCACTTGGGGGAATATGGGCAAAGCCAGGAACCGCACAGAGACCACAGGAATCCACTCCTACTACCTAAGAGACGTCGTTCATGTACAGAAATTCCTTTGAGTTAAAGTTTCCCCTGTTGAAATCACCTCTGAGTGAATGAGGAGACTATCTTTCAGTCACACCTTAGTGGAGAATGTTTACTTAGGTTGTTTTTTCTTGACTCCTAAAAAAAGAGCAGCAGCAAGAGGAAGTTGGGTGTTTCGAATGGAGACAAAGAAAGAAAACAAATGTGATTTGAGGCCTCCTAAGAAGGACTGTCTTGAATCCAGTGCTGGGCTTGAGACACGTTGAGAATCACTTATTGAGCTACTACTGTATGGCAAGAACTTTTCATACATTATATTGCTTCCTCCTCACCCCTAAGAGTGAGTTACGATTAACATCTTCCATTTACAGATGAGAAAACCAAGGCTCAGTAATGTAAGTAATCTGCCTGATGTTACAAAGCTAGTGAGGGGCTGAGGCCCCATCCAGACCAAGATTTCTCTGACTCCAAAGCTTGTTTCTGTCCCCGTTACACTGAGCTGGCTCTTCTGGGGAAGTATCACAGACACACTTGGTACACTCAGAAATAAATGTTCCTTAAGGCCACTGCCTGTCTGACTCTGCCACCTCCTTCCAGAGATTAGGAAGGAAGCAAATTGTCCTCATGCAAGGCAGGCCTTAAGAGAGAAGGATCATCCCCACCTGTTGGAACATCTTGTCTTAGAGAGATTAGGGGGCTGCAGACTGGAATGGCATGTGTCATCCTCCTTCGGCTCAGATATCATTCCTCCCTTGTGGAGAGAGGCAGCTTCAAAGGGGGTCAGAAACAGAAACTGAGCACAGTGAATGAGAGGCTGGAGGGGCAAATGTCCTCCTGCCACCTTTGATGAGGCAGAGGCATCCATGCGGGGCAGGATGTGCTCTGTTTGGTCATATAGGAGAGGGGGTGTCTAGAAGCTAGTCCTGTCCTGCTCCATCAGTGGGGTTTCCCTGGGGATCACACACTCCCTCACAGTATGTAGACGCCACTATGCACCTGCATGCTGAGAGAAGGCAGCAGGCCAGGAGGACCCCCTGCCTCTTCTCTAAGTGTATCCTACCCACCCCTATGCCATGACCCAGGCTGCAGCTGCTCTCCAAGGACTCCTTGGTCCTGCACCCTCAATATTCTAGGAGATCACAGGATTTGCCCTTTGGGCAGGTCCAAGGACACCCAGGAGCAGCATAACCAGCACACGCGGACCGGGCAGGCATAGTTCCTGCCACAGAAGCAGTGACACAGGGAGCAGGATACCTCCAGGGTATGATGTGGGGAAATGGGGAGCAGGAAGAGATGGCAGGTAACACACATTCAGTGTTTTCTGCACATCCCAGTGAATCCTCCAACTATCCCCATTCTGCAGAAAATTTCAATAACTTAGCCAAGGAACCAGGATCAACTAGGTACTTTCACCAAAGTACCTGTAACAGAAGACAAGAGTGAACGTCTTTCCCTGCATGTCTGCCTGAAAAATACATTGTTAACTTAACATTCACATGAATTTTGCAGTCTAGCACTGCCTTAAGATATCCATATTCATTTCAATGGAAAAATTATGTCTTTAATTGACTAACTTAAAAAAATTAACCATCTGCAAAATCATGCTAATCCCACGAGTGATGCGGACCCTGGCATTTCTCAGGGGTACCACCTCGAGGGGCATAAGAATCTTGGGCCAAGTCAGGGCCACACCATCCTGCTGCCCCAGGCACCATGAGTTGCTCCTTCTTTTCCCAACTTGGAGGTTCCAGGTGTTCATTAGGAGATGCAGCAGGTTATAAACCATAACTCAGGCAAGAGGAATAGTGGGGGGCAGCATGCAGGAGACAACGCAGCACAAAGAAGCCCCAGGAAAGGTGATCAACAGATCCAGACCAACAGAGCCAAAGGAGCACAAGCACTTCGGGACTCCAATCACTTTGCCCTCCTCAGGTTTGTGACCAACACTCCGGTGATGAAGGACTAGTAATCAACAGTAAGCTCATGGATGGGAATTCCCTTCCTTGAGCCTCTCTCTCTCTCTCTGTCTCTCTCCCACACACACATACCCCCCACACCATCACTTTGGGGAAAGGAGAGGAGATATTGCAGAGCTACAGTTTTGGAACTGGAACAAGGAGGGACTTTCTGGTGGATCAAAGTATGCTAGAGATCAGGCAGTACTAGAGCCAAGAGTTTGCAACCAGGCAGATAGGGATCCGGGGGGAGCACACTGGCACGAAACACGAAAGTCATCTGGCCTCTGAAACTGGCTTTTATGAGCCAGTAGGTGTGTGAGCTTAGATCATGGATAATTTTCAGAGAAACCACTTGTATCACACAGTCCCTATTCAAGAACCCAAAATGTTTCTGCACGAAATATTTGAACCCCTATATATTGAATGGTGATCTAGTCATTCCATTGTTGCCTAGACAAAGACGAATTCTCAGGAATCTACCAAGACCATAAGCTCCAGAAGGGCAGCGATTGGGTCACTGTGGCCACCACTATATCCCTAACTCCTGGCACATAGCAGGCCCTCACTAAATCTCTGCTCATGATTCATTCACATTCATTCAAAATAACACATTTGTTCACCCTGCCTCTTCCACCCTACTTTTACAGGGATTATTAACCAAAAAGGTTACTGCAGGACCTCACAGAAGTACGTCTACCTGAGTAAAAATTCTGCATCACAGCAACTGCAGTGGTGTCACACCAGACATGTTTTTGCTCAAAAGAATTCAATTAACACCCACAAGGAAGGGAGGTGGACACGGACACACACACTTCAATCAGGAACTCAATGATCACATGCCCACGGTGAGAGAGAAAAAGGAAACACGACCCCACAGCTTCCTCTGCATCTCATTCCAGAAAGCTTTTCACAGTGTGAACATCTCACAGAGCTGACTGGGATTCTAGTGTTTAAAGAAACGTATTTTTCATACAAGTTGGCCCCTAAATGCAAGCCAACTTCTTATCTGGTGCTCAAGGAAACAGCAATGCGGCTCCAACTCTGCAGGCCAAAGTGGCTGTGTTGGCCTCCACAAGGGATAGTGTACAGGCCTCCAAGGTGGCACCTTCCAAAGAGATTTTCAAGAGTAATTTTGACTCTACAAGACTTCTGCCTCACACATATAGGGGCTTAGCCACCCAGAGAGCTATGACCTCTCTAACACTGTCTCGTGTATCGCCCAAACAAGGTTAGACTGAAGGAAGGAGAAGTTCCCAAAGGAGAGCATCATACGTCTTGTTACACAAGCGGTCTATAAAGTAAGTCTGTTTAACGTAGACAGTGTTATTTTTGGCATATCATCTTCCAACCAGTTTTCTGGTTTTCAAAATAATATCTACGAGGTGATTACTCCAGAGGGCCCACTTGGAATTTTTATGATTTTTTTTCTAATTGATTTCAGCACATGTTATTTCAAGATCTCTGTTAAACATATCAAACACATTTAACCTTACCTAAAATAAAACCAACTCATTAGATGATACAAAGAACATCTCATTAGCAGAGCACTGATAAATATTTTCTCTCTTCCAGCTAAGCATTGCTTATTATACGCTTGAACACTGTGCAGTCTTATCGTGCCACCATTATCAGCCTCATACGCTGAGCCTAAGCATAAAACTATAATAATGGAATTGGACCTGTACACTGCTAAGCTCTTGGATACTGGTTCATACAATCTGGCCAATTTATATAGCCAGTTTAAACCAACTGCATGTTTTCATAAACAAGGCAATTCTCACACTTTTAATGACCTGATTTATTAGACCTTTTAAGTAAACAAGCTTAGAACTCTTTCTTTCTCTTTTTAAAAACGTACATACAGCAACTTTAAGATATTATATGTGTATGTATCTTTGGGAATACTACAGCACCTTTAAGAGGGTATATGTGTCTTTGGGAACATAGACTCTTTTCTAAAGTATAGTCTAAGTTTCTCTAATGCTAGGTGAATTTTAGAATCACTTTAAGGCAATCAAGTCACTTTGGAGACAAAGAAAGAATAAGATGAAGGTAGTAACTGAAAAGCAACCTCAGATAAGCTATAGCTATTTTCATATTCTTTACCCCCATAATTCTTGTGGGAAATTACTATAAGGAAATGATCAGAGATGAGCACAAAGATTTATGTTCAGGGTATATATTGGGGTATTGGTTATTGTAGGAGTAAAAAACAAAAGCTTAATTGTCCAATCTTGGGGATATAATAAAATATGGCACATCAAAATGATGGGATATTATGCAGATATTAAAAATGTCATTTCAAATAATTTTTAAAGACTTGGAGAAAGATTTGTTATATATCATTAAGTGACAATTTTAAAAAACAGTAAACAAAACTATATCCAAGGCCTAGCATAGTGTCTGGTGCCTGGCAAACATTCAAAAAGAATTTTGTTGCATTAAGTAATATATACAATGAGATAGCAAGTCTATATTTTAAGTAAATATGTACATACATAGATAAAGAGGAAGAGGAAGAGAAAAAAGACCAAGTCAGTAGTATTTATCTCTTAGTGATTCGATTACAAGTTATTTTCTCTTTTTTTCTTTTGCTCATCTGTATATACCACATGTTACAGTTAATACCTATCACTGATATAGTTGGGAGAGAAAAGAAATGCTATAAAAACTAAACGTGAAAACACACGTCTACATGAAATTGCATTTTAAATGGAATTTTAAAAGAGTCATTAGAACACAGAAGCCTGACGATCCCAGCAGCAACAACAGAAGCAAAGTCATGGATTGGAAGGTCACATATGTCTGTTCCCAAATAGATGCTCCAAGGCAGGCCAAACTGGAATTCTGGGACTAGAAGAACAGCTGGGTTTTGTTTTTGTTTTTGTTTTTTTGAGACAGTCTCGCTCTGTCACCCAGGCTGGAATGCAGTGGCACAATCTCCACTCACTACAACCTCTGCCTCCAGGGTTCAAGTGATTCTCATGCCTTAGCCTCCTGAGTGGCTGGAATTACAGGCACACCATCATACTCGGCTAATGTTTGCATTTTTAGTAGAGATGGGATTTTGCCATGTTGGCCAGGCTGGTCTCAAACTCCTGGCCTCACATGATCCTCCCAGCTCAGCCTCCCAAAGTGCTGGGATTACAGGAGTGAGCCACCGCTCCAGGCCAGAACAGCTGTACTTTTAAAGCAAGTATATGGTTCATTTTTCACTTTGTATCAGAATCTTCTATGTTGAGATGATGTATAAAATCTAAGCCAAATTGAGCTAGTTTTAATTCATTCTGTTTACTGAACAACATTAGCCCAATTTTTCAACTGAAGATTTTTCTTGCTTTGGGTAGAGAAAAGGCTATTTTGCATGTCATTGGCTAGGCTTCAGAAACCAAAGGTTTTGGCAGCATGAGCTTCTCTCAGTGCAGGGGGTTAGATGGTACCAATGCCTCAGTCTAACATTTGAAGTGGGAGAGTGTGAGGTAGTAGATCCATGTGTTTCCAATTTTCCCATCCCTGAAACCACAGATTAGAGAGAATCTCCACAAATAATTTTTGATGACCTCAAATGGCTTCAATTAAATGAAATCAAATCAAATATTTCTAGTTGAATACAATGTATTGTTAACGAGGATGAAATGCGTTCTTGATTGACCCAGTATCTGAAAAAACTATCTGGCACTTTAAATGATATATATTTAAGCCCTGTCACTAAGTAGCCATTTAATTAAAGTAAATGTCTCAGCATAAATCCTCCTGGCACAGGGTCATGTAGGTTTAAAAATCAACCTGCAATTAGGACTTTCAGCCTAATTATGTGGCAACAAACTTAGCCTAGGAGTAGTGACATATTGAGGGTCTTGAAAAGCTTTACACTTTTGTGTCAAAATTTATGATGCTGTTTCCTCCTCCTTTCCTTCTCAATTTGTATTCAACTTCACAACCTTGATTAACAGCAGCATCTGGCAGTTCTCTCCCAAGCAGCTGTGATGTAGAGGAAAGAACACAAAATTTAAAGTCAAACCAACCAGGGTTCAAGGATTTGTTTTGCCCCTTGCTGGCTCCAACTGTGCCCTGGGTGCCTGTCTTAGTAAAACCAAGAAGACATCACCTACCTCTTCTGGAGGCTGTGAGGATCAAGAGAGTAACTCATGTGAAGGTACTGGGTACAAAGTCATCATTCAAAATACAGTCTAGTATAGTTTTCAAAAATTAGTGTCCTAATGTGGAAGTAATATATAAGAATGGTGCTTCCATTCAACAGAGGAAATGAGTCATTTCACCCTAAAGATCTTTCACTTAGGGAGGGCAGCAATATTTCCTCCATAGTGCATGCTATCCTGTAATCCACAAATTTCTTTGGAGTTTCTTCTGTGAACTAATTAATACACACCAAAGGATCAATGTCACTGCAGGGAAAATCTGTGACTTCTTAGTCTGTCCTACCTCCCTCCATTTTAGGAGCTGTCCCTCCTAAATCCTTGTGATCCAGATGAAACTGGTCATCGATACATTTCCCTCAGCTGTTCTCATCACCAGGGCTGGGTGCATTATCCAGGCTGACCAGAGTGCTTTTTCAGAAATTGATTTGGATTGTGGGAGGGGAGCAAGGGTGGCCCGTCTCTAAGATACTGAGTTCAAAGTGCATGTCATCATCTCTCACTTCCCCTTCTATAACTGGAAGACAGTAGACTTTCCATTTTGCACTAACATTACTACACATAACTAACAGCACTAACAGCCCATACATAACTACCTTTTCTGGTCTTTTTCCAGCAGAAAAACATTTCCAATCTCACAAGCATCCACGTCCAGGAAGCACTACTTTATGCCATGAAATCTAAGACAGCCAGAAGGCAGAGTCTGGCTTTGTCAGCAAGAACACTGGTTCAACACACACACACACCCACACCCCAAAAACAAAAACACACAGAAAATCACTCCTTTGGGGGAAAAGGGAAAAAAGGACTCAGTGACCATCAAAAATAAAAAGGCAGAACTGGCTGATCTGCAAAAGCTCCCAGACAAAATCACCAGCACTATAAGAGGACCCTGAAGATGAAAAAGGTTTGACTATGTTCTCATCACTGTTTGCCAAGTGAGTCTGGTTTTGCTGATGAAAACATAATTTCATTTACTTTCCACTTTTGTTTCCATGGTCCAATGATCTCTCACATTACTAGGTTATCTAAATAATCACAATTATCTCCTATTTACTGATGCGCTGTGTTTTTCAATCCATCAAAACCAGTATAGAAGCAAAGAAATATCCAGGGTGTCAGATATAATATAAACGCTACCAGGATGTCATTCAAAATAGAGCCACCTTTTAAGGCTCAAAAACCATACAGTGATTTGGATTTTCACTAAAGTTGGATAGCTCCCAAAATGGATTTTGATGGAGGAACATATCCATATTCTTTAATGTAGAAAATGTTGGGGTCCTCATAGCCCACCAAAATTCAAGTGATTGAACTAGAGAAAGAGTAATATTCGCTTGAATGACATAATAGACTCTCCTGCAGAGAGGCAGCAAAAATAGCACATTCAATTGGGTATCTGAAAAACACTTGAAATTGTTGTATGAAACAACTGAGAAATTAAACAACAGGAAAATGTCTGGATAACAAGTCCAGAAAAGGTGATTTTCCCCCTTTTGTGCAGAGTTACAATTGTTCTACTCATCTGTTCTTTCTCAAGGAGCACCCTTGAGATTTTTATCCTTTGATATATGACAGGCTTATTTAACAACTGTGGGATCCAGGTTTTCTCATCTGTTAAATGAATGGGTTAGACGGTATGTATTTTTTTTTAGGTTCTTTCTAGATCTAAAAAGATCTATGGTTCAGCACAGAATACACAGCTCTCACAGAGTTTCCAAAAACATTGGAGTAATTGGCCCCCAAGGAAAGCATTCAGCCACAAAGCCCTTCACTCCTGGACTGAAACATTTGTTTCCTCTGCTTCCTATTGATGGATAGAATAAGATGGGCAATAGTGCGAGTATTTACATAAGAGTTTTTACTAATGAAAATCAAGATGAAAATACTAAAATAAAATAAAAAGAAAGAATAATGGTCAAGATCAGGACACCAAAACAGATGGATTCTCATTTGCCCGGGGTACTTTAGGAGAGGTCTTCCTTGTAAAATAGCAGAGAGATGGGAAGACTATCCTGTACCTGAAAGGATAAAAAAAAGATATTCCAATAGAAGGAATGAAAGATGTTTACTGAGATTATTCTTCTTCAACATTTTTCCCCTTCCAAATTCCCAGGAGCAGGTGTCTCTGCATTCCTTAAGACAGCAACTGCTGATCCTCACCTACACCCCTCCATTCTCCAGGGATGTCTCAAACACCAGTGGGACTTCCTGCTATTCCCCACTACCTTTCTGGATCTTAGCTGTACCACTCCCCTTCACCCATTGAACAGGGCATTCTACAGTCAAAGTTGGGTTTTCCCAGCTTCACATCTTGGCTCAAGCTCTTCTTTTAATTGCTCCCAAACCAATAACTACAGTTGAAGGGCCACCTTCTCCATAAAGCCACCCGTGACCCATCCCACAGCCCACTTTGTACCTCCCACATATTTCTGCCATGGACTGATGAAAGCCTGTACTTTTGGAGTTTAAGAAAGGGATGGTGAGAAATTAAATATTGACTGTCCAAGGGATAGAGAAAAAAACACAGTTGTTTCAGTTGTCTGATGCCACTTTAGACTTCCTGGTATGGGAGGGGATAAAGTCCCTTTTTTTTTTGAGATGGAATCTTGCTCTGTCACCCAGGCTGGAGTGCAGTGACATGATCTCGGCCTGCTGCAATCTCCGCCTCCTGGGTTCAAGCAATTCTCCTGCCTCAGCCTCCCAAGTAGCTGGTATTACAGGCACCCACCACCACACCCAGGTAATTTTTGTATTTTCAGTAGAGACGGGGTTTCTCCATGTTGGCCAGGCTGATTTTGAACTCCTGACATCAGGTGATCCATCTGCCTCAGTCTCCCAAAGTGCTGGGTGGGATGTGGGATTACAAGCGTGAGCTACCATGCCTGGCTGGAGTGCAGTGGCACAATCTTGGCTCTGCACCTCCCAGGTTCAAGCAATTCTCCTGCCTCAGTCTCCCGAGTAGCTGGGACTACAGGCGCCCACCACCACACCCAGCTAATTTTTGTATTTTCAGTAGAGACGGGGTTTCACCGTGTTGTCCAGGCTGGTCTTGATCTCCTGACCTTGTGATCCGCCTGCCTCAGCCTCCCAAAGTGCTGGGATTACAGGCGTGAGCCACTGCGCCTGGCCCTAAAGTCACTTTTTTAAAACCATTTTTAAGTGGATAGTGGATAGTTCTGTGGCATTAGGCACACTAACATTACTGTATGACATCACTACTGACCACTTCCAGAACATAAAGTCACTTTTGCTTAAACTAGTTTGGTGGGATTTCTGTTACTTGCGTCCAAAAAATAAATCCTGACTAATAAATGCATCATATACATTAATAAATGTAAGAAATTCAGAAGGGCTTTGAGAGCTGTTTTAAAAATGATAAATAAAGCAAAATTTTTCTGGCACCATGAAAGCAAATGGGACCCCAGTGAAAGGTTCCCAACGACAATCATGGTCTGCAAAGAGCAGGAAAAATAATTCACCAGATGGATCATGTGATGTAAATCACAGAAATTTTTTTTAGTTTTTATATTTGTAATAGGAGAAAGCACCAATATGCAAAGGAAGCTCGAATCTCACCTCCCAAGGGTAAAAGACATTCTACAAAGAAAATTAGAATTGTGCCAAAAGGGCAAATCTCCAAAGGCACAAGAGGCCTTAGAGAATACGAAGGAAGTAACAAGAGTGAGTAAATGCCTTCAAACAAAAATATCCCTTTATTTTAACAAGCTGTAGAAGGCTGTTCTTCATATTAACCTTACATATAAAAATAATTTATTAAAAGTTTAATTGAAGAATATTCAAGATCACTTTTTTCATGTCAGCAGAAAACCTTATGCAAGTTACTTTGAAAGCAATCTAGAAAACTTACATAAGAACGAAAGCGTACAATATTTTTAAATGTAAAACAAAGATAATAGTCATATCCTAATCCTTTCTTTGTGGCAGGCCTTAATTCCCTCACAGTTTTTATTTCTTATTTACCATATATTTAAATTTGAATAACATTATATCCAATTTTCTCCAGGAAAGAAATTTCTGTCATTAATATGGCTAAATATTTTATTATAAATTCTACAGTGTTATGATCCAATAAGGAGTTAGACTAGCCACTATGATGTTCTTGGTATCGTAGTTGTTATCCTAGAAAATGGGTTCTCCATATAACGGGAAGGTTTTTCTTATTTCTCCTCCTTTTTCTCCACTTATCAAAGTATTGTCATTGTGTATTTCAAGACAAGAAATATGATCTAAAGAAGGAAATGCAACAGAGAGTTGTCATAGGTAGACACTGGTCATTTGCTTGGTAGCCAGACTCAATCACAGATACTCTTTACCTTCGTGGCGAGGCTCCACAGCTAGACAATGAATGCTTCAATTAATTCCTATGTCAGGTTGATTGTATTTCTGGGGGCAAAAAACAGCCTTTCTTAAAGGGGCATTCAGGAATCTACTTTATGCTGACTCACAGGTAGGCTTAGAACTGATAATTTGCTATGCTGGTGGGTTTTTAAGATTATATTATATAATGTCAAAGTCATTTTTACAAAAACAACTTGGAGAACATACTCTCCTAAGTTAACATTATTTGAGCTATCGTAAAAATAGCTGCTAGAGGTTGGGCACCGTGGCTCACGCCTGCAATCCCAGCACTTTGGGAGGCCAAGATGGGCAGATCACCTGAGGTCAGGAGTTTAAGGCCAGCCTGGCCAATGTGGTGAAACCCCATCTCTACTAAAAAAAATGCAAAAATTAGCCAGGTGTGGTGGCACGCACCTGTAATCCTGGCGACTCAGGAGGCTGAGGCAGGAGAATCACTTGAACCTGGGAGGTGGAGGTTTCAGTGAGCCAAGATCACAGCACTACACTCCAGCCTAGGCGACACAGTGAGACTCTATCTCAAAACAAACAAACAAAAAAAATAGCTGCTAGATAAGGTAATTTTTTTTTTTTTCAGAGACAGAGTCTCACTGTGTTGCCCAGGCTGGAGTGCAGTAGAGTGATCATAGCTCACTGTAGCCTCAAACTCCTGGACACAAGTGATCCTCCCACCTCAGCCTCTTGAGTAGCTGAGACTATAGGCACACACTACCATGCCCAGCTAATATTTTATTTTTTTGAAGAAACATCATCTCACTATGTTGCTTAGGCTGGAAATCGCTTTAAATGTAATATTTTAATTACTCTTTGACTAGTAAGCTTGACCTCAAACTTCTGTCACAGCCTCTAAAACATGGAATAAAGTCCTTGCTAAGGCATAACTTAGATTGCCTCAACTTTTCATCTCTTCCAGAGAAAATTCCCTAAGAATATGAATGCATTACCTTCACCACCCTCGGCCATCTTTCACTCATTCAGAAGGTCGCTGGTAGTAGGACAGCCTATGTTATAATATGTCTCTTTTCACTGGAGATAACCTCAAGAAGTCCCAGAGTGTGATGTGATAGACATGGAAAGAAATTACATATGATCAGCCAAAGGTGAGGACTAGAAAGCACAATGGGTCAGAGAGGCAACCTGGAGTCACAGAAAGCACCCAGTGTGAAGCGGGGGAAAGCTGGGCTCTGGGCTCTTCCTCCTCTTGGGTGAGGCTACTTTATCACCAGAATCTCACTTCTGCCATCTGTAAAATGTTCTACTGCACTCCATGGCTAAGATCTCGTCCTATACCAAAATCCTAACATTAAAATGCTTCAATGACTCAAATACTCTCTTCTGTGGTTCTGCTACAGCTAAGAACAGCAGCTGGAGGAAAAGGAGAAATAAAAGTTCGACCAAGAGACTGGTATCCTAAGGCAGATAACGTGAGACTCTAACTGCCCTGTGTCCTGGAGTTGCTCACTAGGATCTGCTTCGTACTTTTATTTTTCTTTATCCCCCATGGTACCTACTGGTGCCTTGTAAGCAGACACAAGAAGAGGAGGAGGAGGGTAGGGAAGGAGGCTCCTAAACTTCTTGAGCCATAGCTGAAAACACAAAGGCAGGAGACAAAACAAAACTACCAAGAATAGTGTGTAATGGGAACTAAATATTCTCTTTAAAGATCAAAAACTTTCAAGAAGATGGAAGTTTTATTTAAGCCTTCAGCTCCCCATCACTGGTGGATCATGTAGCTTTAAAAACCATTCTCTGCCCTCATTCTTCTGGAAGATTGAGACCTTCCTCTGGCCTAAGGACACATCCTCTCTCCTCCGTTTTCCCCTCGTTGATCTTTCAGTGGGTATGACAGTCACAAAATAAGGGTTCTGGAGAAGTGTGGGAGAAAGGGCATCATCCTCATCATCTAGGGCTGTGCTCATTCTGTTTGAGTTTGCTTTCAACAGGTTTCTTTAGGCAATCCGATCATTTCATGCTCCTCCATCAGATTTCGTTCTCTTAGTCCTGATTTTTTGTTTGCTGCTGTTATTTTGATAAAACTACAACAGGGTTTCAAGGTAGTTGATTTTTGTTTTGTTTTGTTTTTTGAGATGGATTCTCACTCTGTCACCAAAGCTGAAGTACAATGGCATGATCTTGGCTCCCTGCAACCTCCACCTCCCAGGTTCAAGTGATTCTCCTGCCTCCACCTCCCAAGTAGCTGGGATTACAGGTATGTGCCACCATGCCTGGCTACTTTTGTATTTTTAGTTGAGATGGGGTTTCACCATGTTGGCCAGACAGGTCTCGAACTCCTGTCCTCAAGTAATCCACCCATCTCGGCCTCCCAAAGTGCTGGGATTACAGGTGTGAGTCACCACACCCGGCTGATTTATTTTTTATTATTAAACTATTAAATACTTGAAGCATACAAAACAGTTTAGATAATAATGCTACAGACACCCATATACCTACTGCTCAGATCAAGAAATGAAACATTAAAGATCCAAGCAAAGCCCCGGCCCCATTACCTACCCTTCCACTTCACAGTAAACCACTATCCGAATATCAGTAGTTATCAATCCCATGTAGGTTTTAAAATATTTAGTGGATGGACTTATGACCATAAATAATGTAGTCTTTTAAAGGTTCACATAAATGGAATTAGAGGGCATATATATCCTTCTGAAACTCACCTTTTCCATTCAATACTATTATGTTTTGGGGATTTATTCATGTTGATACATGCATTGCTAGTTCATTCATTTTCACCCTTGTATAGTATTCCATTGCACGTAAAATACCACAAGTTATTTCTCCATGTCAGTATGTTTGTTTCCTTTTTTTTGTTTTCATAACGAACAATGTTCTGATGAGCACTCTTGCATTAGTTTCCTTTTACCCAGATGCAAAGTTTTTCCCAGGGAATAAAACCAGAAGGGACATCACAACCTAGAATTGTGGGGTGTGCACAGCTTCACCTATCTCCAAATAGCTGCAAGTAGTTGTAACAATTTACACTCCCAGGAGCACTGTGTGAGACATCCTGTTTACCTATATCTTCACTACATTTGTCACTTTCAGGTTTTAACGTTTGTAATTTGATGGCTATATCTATTTGTGGTGTGCTTTCACCTATTACTTATATAATGGAAAAGTTTTTACAAGACAAAACAACTTTTAAGATATTTACTGGATGTGGAAAATAAAAACACGATTCCACAAAGGTATAAACAAACCCCGAAAAGTAGATGCATGTCTGTATGTGTCACAGAATGCATTTTTAAAAAGAAGTTTCCATCTGTATTTATGAAATGTTGGTTTCTGAGGGGCGGTCACATCTACGGAAGGGATCTTGGTCCCTCAAACTGTTCCCTGAGGACATTCTGCATTCTGGAAGGTAAATAGAGTCCTGGGCTTCATCAGGCAGTGTGCAAAAAGCACCACCACCACATGGCCCTGACGGAAGTGGCCCTCCATGGCTCAAATTGTGACCATAGTTTGAAGACACTCAGAGATTAAAAAAAAAAAAAAAAAAATTAAATAGAAGAGCAGAAACAGGGAAATCAGCTTTTATCAACTGTATCCACAATTGGCTTTTTCCTCCCTGTAAATACAATAATTTTAATGATACAGCATTTAAAATTATGTAATGTTTTAGGCATCATTATTAAGACCAAATACAGCTTTTCTGAGCTTATCCCAATGGGTAAGCCTGAATAAGGAGTAGAGGAAGATGGTCTTAAGAGATGCTCTTCAAAAATCTAAGATTGCCCTTGTTTATTTTCATAGCAATCTCTCTATTAAAAGTAGAGAATAGTCTTTTTTCCCCTTTTTGGATATTTAAATTTCTAATACTTACATGATTAACTGGGTGATGAATTTAGGGTCATTTTTGTTTTCTTCATTACGCTTTTCGGTTTGTTGCGCTTTTTTGTATAGCATAACTAACACCCAATATATCTATTTTTTAAGCCCCATGGGATTTAAAATACAAATGACTCAATTTTCTTTCCTTTTCTAGGAGAAAGGGTGAAGGGCTGGTAATGACGATAAACATTGGTTGTTTCTAAAGCACCTCTTTTCTAATTATATCTGCTTATAGCTGATACAGCATGAGATCATTTATTATCCATGTTTCCTGGTTGAATTACAGAATTGTTATAGATCATAGGCTCAAAAAATCAAAACAAATTTGAAGTTCCTCATAGATACAAATGGTGACTTCCTGTTAGGAAGAGCACAGCAGTTCAGAATCTTGTCTAGATTCTTCTGACACAAAAGAGGATTATATCGCCAAAGCTTTTAATGTGTGTGGTGGGGAGGGGGAAAAGGAAGAGGAGGGAGATGACCTTGGGCTTTGGATTTACTATGACCCACTTCTGGGTGAATGACAACTGCCTCTGTGGATCTGAGAGACCAAAGATTTGAACAGAAAGGACTTATGTGGAAAGCTTTGGTACTCGATTTATGCCACACATCCCAGTTTTCTTTTGCTATCCAAGTATAAACCAAAAAACAATTTAGCCCAATTCCTGTAGGTTTAATAATTTGAAACTAAGTAAATAAGAACATTAAATTAATCTTATGTTTCTATATTGCATTACTTTTTCTTTTTCTTTTCTGTTTTTGTTTTGTTTTGTTTTGTTTTGTTTTGTTTGTTTGTTTGTTTGAGACTCAGTCTCGCTCTGTCACCCAGGCTGGAGGACAGTGGTGCAATCTCAGCTCACTGCAACCTCCGCCTCCCGGGTTCAAGTGATTCTCCTGCCTTAGCCTTCCAAGTAGCTGGGATTACAGGTGCCAACCACCACACCCAGCTAATTTTTGCATTTTTAGCAGAGAAAGGGTTTCGCCGTGATGGCCAGGCTGGTCTCGAATTCCTGACCTCAAGTGATCCACCCACCTAGGCCTGCCAAAGTGCTGGGATTACAGGCGTGAGCCACCATGCCTGGCCAATCTGCACTGCATTACATTTAAACATAAATCTGGTTTTGGGTAATCTGATTTCCAAGGAAGAATGATTTACTTTTGTAAGGACTGGAATTTTAACCCAGAAACAGACCTAATAATTTGGCATTCATCAAAACATAACTTTTTCCCATTGGACTTAAAAGGTGATATGGGGTGGAAATTGCTGTTTACCTTAAAAATAGTTTGCAAGCCAAACATTCTCTTCTAGGCCGATGAACAAATTCTCCGAGCATAAACTTCTGAGAGAAAACACTTCCAATTATCTAAAAACAAATAATTCCTCTTTTCTGGCTATATTAAACTCTCTATGCATCTTTCTCCCAAACTTCAATGTCTCATTAAAAAAAGCCTTTTATGGCTTTCCCTGGAGAATTATCTTACAAATCAATGGCATAGCTTCAATAACTCTTTAATAACTGTCCTGTCTTCCAAGACAAAAATGATCAGTGTTCTTCATTACAGTAAACGTATTTACAAGCTGCTGTGTCATCTATAAATCCCTTGGTTAGAGACCAACTATATATATTTTAAAATAGAATGTTAGAACTAGAGGGTGTCTTAGAGTTGATCCAACACAAGCTGCATAATCAACTCCCCGGACAACCTTTGGAAATACTGATGCCAGGGTGTACCCACACCAATTAAATCAGAGCCAATTAATCACCAATTACATTCATTTAAATCAGATAGGGCCCAGTCACCAGTATTTCTTAAGAGTTTCCTGGCCAGGCACAGTGGCTCACACCTGTAATCCCAGCACTTTGGGAGGCTGAGGCGGGTAGATCATGAGGTCAGAAGATCGAGACCATCCTGGCCCATATAGTGAAACCCCGCCTCTATTAACATACAAAAGCTTAGCCAGGCATGGTGGTGCGCACCTGTAGTCCCAGCTACTTGGGAGGCTGAGGCAGGGGAATCGCTTGAACCCCGGAGACAGATGTTGCAGTGAGCTGAGATCGCACCACTGCACTCCAGCCTGGCAACAGAGCAGACTCCGTCTCAAAAAAAAAAAAAAAAAAAGCTTCCCTGGTGATTCTGATATATAGTGAACGCCAGGAACCACTGATCTAGTCCAACCACCTCATTCCACAGGTAAGGAAGCTGAGGACCAGAGCTATTAAGTGACATTCCTGAAGATTCTGAGATTACATCTCAGAATTTGATTCCAAAAAGGGACCACAATATGAACCCAATTCCCTGGGAGCTCCCAGAGACCAGTTATCTAACAGCCAGTCTGACTGCTGCCTTTACCCTAGGAGTTCACTGCTGTCAGGCTGCATATCACCCTGTGGGCTGGAACCCACCTCCCTCCTGCCATCCTCATCAGAAAACAACATCCTAATTCTCAATCGATATTAATGGTTTTCTTTATTGCTTCTGCCAACCCCTGTCCTCTGCTACTTCTCTTTAAAGGAAATAATAACAACCTCTTCTAAAAAACTTCATTTGGTGGTAAATTGAATTTCCAGTGTAGTGATGAACTAAAAGCCTTCATTAAAGAAATGGCTTCAGGGCAACTTCTGGAGGAAGGAATAATTTGCTGACAGGTGGTCTGAAGCTTTGCTTTCAGCAAGTGCTGGACCGAGGACTGCAGAATTAGTGCAGGGACCCGGAAGCAGGTCAGGCTCCTAAGTATTGGGTGTCCCATTGCATTGCTGACCCCTTCCCAGATTCTGGAAAGGAATAAACATAATTGACCAACTAGGGTTTAGTGAACACCTCCTGATAAACATGACTGAAGGTGTGAAAACTCCTCAAGGGCCATCTCCTTTGCATATTCTGCCCCACCCTATGTGCACATCCGAATTCTGCTAAACTATTTAAAAATAACCCAAAAAGTGTTTGTTTTACTAAAAAAAAAAAAAGTCCTTTGGGGGTAAGAAGAAAAAGACAGCGGACTCGTGAGAATAACGCATCAGAACGATGGGAGAGTTGAATGATCACTGGACCAGGAATCTGAAGACATCCATTCCAGCCCTGCTGCTGCCACTCATGGCTGTGTGTGTTGGGAAAAGTCCATGTCTCTGGGCTTCATTTTCCTTGTACGTAAAGCTCAGATAATACCTATCCTGACTGCCCCATGGGCTGGGTTATGAAGACCAAATAAAGAGATAATTAAATGTAGAGATAATTTATATAAAAGCATACTTATAATAAGCTGCACATTAAGAAAGAACAAAGAAGATGAAAAGAAATCTGTATCACCAGATAAATTAAAACATTCAGCACTAAATTCCAAAACAAAAGAGCTGATTATAGAATGATTCAGCAATATAATAGCATGATTAACGCCCCAACTGTAAGTCAGACAGACCCGGAGTCAAATCTTAGCTGTGTCAGTTTCCCTCTCTGAGCCTCAGTCTTCTCAACTGTACAATGGGAATTATGGTGGGATTTATCTTGGATATTTGACAAGGTTGACATTAGATAATTACATAAAGAGCTTAGCTTAGTGGCTGGCATATAGTAAGTGCTCAGCAAATGTTAGCTGCTGGTTATTGCTGCCATCGTAGCTGTTATTGTCATTACTTCCCCTACCTCACAGGGTTGTAGTGAACAGTTGGGAACAGATTTTTAAAGCTGTGACACATAGAAATCATTCAAGAGATGGTCATCATACTCTACCTGAGTCACGAGCTCTCCCTCCTGACAGAGGCAGAAATATTACTAAAGGCACATTTTCAAACTCTTCCCTTTCTCACCAAGAGATTTCCTTTTGACCTGGTCCAATTCTTTATTGACTTTGAGTAAGATCAGGTAGACTGTGAGAGTTCTAGTTAACCACCCTCACATTTCTGTCACAGGCACAGCAATCATTCATCTCTAGGGGCCCCAGATATTAAGTGTATTTTTCAAGGTAGAAGCAAGAGTTGGTCCCCTTGGTATTAGCTCTATGTCCTACAACTAAATTAGGGTGGCTGGCAGGGATCCAGCTGATTAGCAGAATTATCAGACACCACAAGCAAAGGAAAGAAACAAAAGATCAAAGTTATTTGAAGAGCAGTTACAGCCTGGCGTGGAGGCTCACGCCTGTAATCCCAGCACTTTGGGAGGCCGAGGCAAGTGGATCACCTGAGGTCAGGAGTTTGAGATTAGCCTGACCAACATGGTGAAACCCTGTCTCTACTAAAAATACAAAATTAGCTAGGTACGGTGGTGTATGCCTGTAATCCCAGCTACTTGGGAGGCTGAGGCAAGAGAATCACTTGAACCCAGGAGGCAGAGGTTGCAGTGAGCCGAGATTGTGCCATTGCACTCCAGCCTGGGCAACAAGAGCGAAACTCTATCTCAAAAAAAAAAAAAAAAAAAAAAAAAAGATCTGTTACATGAAATGTGGAGTTATGTGCTGTGTCTGTGCATGACAAATCACTGATCCTACTGATGTGTTCACTTGAACAGAGAAAACACAGGAGGAAAGAATCACAAAAAGTTCAGGCATAAAATACTTGATGTGAAATTTCACACAAAACACATGCAAATATAATATGAATAATATTCTCTGAAAGTGCTAGAAATATTAGTTGAGTTCCTTGCTCTGTGAAAATTCTACAAGTAATGTGTATAGAGACTTATTAAATCCAAATGAGGAAAATATAAAAATGAATTAAGATCCTTCATAATCAAACCTCCCAGAGATGATGCTGTTAACCTTTTGATATACTTTCATACATTTTCCTATCTGTGTATGTGTAAAAATAGAAATTTTCCCCAAAAGGAGTTATAATAATTCTAGTTAATTAAGTTTTTTAAAAGCGCAGGGGAAGATTGAAGACTTAATGAATTAAATAATGATAACTGGTTTCTCCTTTTGATTTTATGTGAGTAAAATATATGAAAACATAGTGTTTGTCCTTTAGTAATATTGACAGATAATATTTATAGGCACTTATATTGTGCCAGGCACTTCCCTAAAGTCTATATACAGATTAACTCCTTTGGTTTTCACAACTGCTCTAGGAAGCGGGTACTGCTCTTGTTCCTGAAGACAAGGCACAGTACGGTTAAGTAATTTTCCCCAAAGTCACACAGTAGGTACAAGGCTAAACTGAAGTTAGAGCCCATGCAGTAGGGTTCCAGTGTCCATGTGCCACCTTCCTATGATGCTTCTTGACAGAGGTCCAACATCGATGCAGAATGGGAAAGGAGTAACTCCCTTGTGCTTATCCATACCTTGGGAGTGAATAATATATAGTAGAGTGATTGCTGAGCTAATCATAAAACTGTCAACCATGTTGAAAATCACAACGCACCCAGATCATCTAGGAAATAAATACTGATTAAAATAAATAGAGCTTGCATTTCACAAGCAAAGACAGAATGATGATCTTGGAAGGTGGGATAGAGGTGTGCGATGCAGCCAACACGAGCTTTTTTCAGGGATGTACTGTCTGTGTTTAGGTTTATGACTTAAAGGTTAGACTGCCAAGAATTTTTTTAAAGGTTGACACATCTGTGGCTGCATTTCCCCAGAGCACCGTAAACCGCAGTCTTGCCAAAATTAAATAAAAGGATTGACTGTTCTTCCTCTGCTTTAAGAGTGTCACCATTTGAACTGTGTGGGGAATAGAGCTACTATGAACTCAACATTCAGGAATCATTTTCTGCTTGGGTTGTAACCAAACTCCTTATTGTGACTATGGTCCTACTAGTCCCAAAGGGCCTGATGAAAGGAGATTAAAACACTCACCCCTTCCAATAAAGATTTGGAAAAGACAAACCACGTGGAGCTAGGAAGGTACACAACTCTATCACAGGAACTGCCTATGATGGGGTCTACCCCAGGCTATGCCATGTGTAGGTCACCAGAGTGACCAAAGAAGAGTAAAATTAAAAAGTATTTTTATGGCACGTTATCAGTACTCAATGGGAAAAGGGAGCAGGAGACAGTATCTTAATCAGGAAAGCTAACAACTACACCAAATGTCCCCTTCATCTCCATAGTATCCCACAGTAACCGTTTCTTTCTTTCTCATGTTACAGTGGGAAGCAAACTGGCACTGGCGGAGGACTGTGCTCCACGTAGTCATTCAGGGCCTCGGGTCTCTTCTTCCAGTGGCTCTGCCATCTCCCAGGACCTCAGGGTCCTCTGCTAGATCCAGTGGACAACCCAGGAGAGGCAGAGGAAATAATCACATGAGAGATTTAATCAGGGCAAGGCCAGAAAATGGCTGCATCACCCCTGCTCATATTCCATTGGCCAGAACTCAGTCTCCTGGCTCTACCCACCTGAAAGAATGGCTGGAAAATTGGCCCAGAAGGAAAAGAATACAGGAAAGATAGCATTATTTCTGCCATGAGGAAGGGAATGAAATCAATCCAAATTTTGACAAAACGAACAGATGAGCCTTTACCTAAGTCACTGTCAGATGTGGTGCTTCTTAGAGATAAATCAAGCTAAAAGCTGGGCGTGATGGCTCATGTCTGTAATCCTAGCACTTTGAGAGGCTGAAGCAGGAGCATCGTTTAAGCCTAGGAGTTTCAGACCAGCCTGGGCAACATAGCAAGACCCTATCTCCAAAAAAATTAGAAATTTAAAAAGTTAGCCAAGTGTGGTAGTGTGTACCTATAGTGCCAGTTAACTGAGAGGCTGAGGTAAGAAGTTCATTGAGTCCAAGAATTCAAGGCTGCAGTGAGCTATGATCATGCCACTGTACTCCAGCCTGAGCAACAGAGTGAGTCCTTAACTCTTAAAAAAAAAAAAAAAGAAAAAAATTGAGCTAAGGCTGAATTATCAATCAATTAAGAATGTCCTACCCTGCATATCCTTCCATGGCTCTGCCCAACATGACGTGATGATCCTGTGTTCCTCTAGGCCACTGCTTCTCAACAGGGCAGTTTGCCTTGGCAAGGGACACTTAGCAATGTCTAAAGGCATCTTTGATTGTCAGCTTAAGGGAGGGATGCAACAGCCATCTAGCAGGCAGAGGCCCGGGATGCTGTTAAGCATCCTCTGCTGCACAGGGCAGCCCCCCACAACAAAGAATTATCTGGCCCATAATGTCAGCAGTGCCAAGGCTAGGAAACTCTGCTCAAAGTCTTGAGTGTGGGGCCTTGTTCATGCATCTGTCATGATACTTCCATTCATGGGCCATTTTTGAGTACCTACTATGTGCCAGGTGGTTCACTTATCACATGGTCATGGAATAGTTATTTTCGTATTTCTTCTTCCCCTCCCCGACAAGACTGCAAGGGACAGGGTAAGAACAGGATTGGTCTTAGCACATAATACATGTTGAATACGTGGATGGATGGATGGATGACTTTGTCCCCTGAATCACTGCATCCCATGCTCTGACCCTTTCAGTATATGAAGGAATTTGGTTTATCAAGACTGGCTATTCTGAATGCCTAACAGAACATGAAGGTGATAATCTAGTTTTTCTTAAGAAACCCAATGTTCAAAGGAGCACATGACCTAAGAGGCCAGTAATGAAGCACAAAGCTTCACCTTAGTAAGTGAGCTAATCACAAAACCTCACACAGACCCAAAGATATAGGAAGCTGTATGTACCTATGTGGCAGTAGCTTGGTGAACTCCATTTGATCTGAGCCCTGTATAAGCATCCACTATTCCAGCTCCAATAATATGGCACCGGAGGATAGGCACAATCTCAAAAGTGCTTGTCATTCGAAGCCTGTCTATACAAGAGAAGAAGAGCCCCTTAATGTCATGTCTAAAATAGAAATGTTCTATCTATTTGGAAATTTTGTAATATAACTTCAGTTTCAACTTAGCAATGCCAAATAGAAATGGGAGAAATAAGCACCACATATTTACAAGGATGATGAGGAAAATCAGTCTTCAAGAAGGACTATGTGTCAAGGATCTATGATCATAATTAACAATTGTTTTTGAAAATCTCCTTTTAATCACTTGTGTAAGTGCTGGTTTTGTGGAAGATGACTGCCAGCTACCCCAGCTCTGGCCTGGGGCTACGTCTCAGCCCATCCCTCCTAGAAAAAAGGTTCTCTTAATGGCAGGGAGCCCATCTGATCCAAATGTAAGTTCATGAGGCTCCTTTCCTGGCTCTGTCCCCTTCTTGTCTCATTTATTTCACTGCATCCGTTTTCCCATATAAGAGAGCAGAACTCTCACGCACTTCTCACAAGCATACCAAGAAGAGATGGAAGGCATTGTTACACACGTGATAACCAAAACACAACCTCATATTTGTAAAATATTTTGCAAGACAGTTCTTTTATATTTGTTATTGTATTTGATCCTCACCTTTAGGCCTAAAGTTCTCTCATTACACCTTTCAATGATTTGAGGCTTTATTGGAATAAAACTGGTAACTATACAAAATATGGTCCCAATACATTCTACTCTGGGGAAGCTCTGCTATGTTGCACACCCTCGTGCTGGGTAGGAAGAGAACTAAATTTGAAATTTGAGAGCCTGGCTCCATCCAATTCTGACCCTGTCACTTACTAATTCTATAACTCCATTTATGTCATTAATTTTCTCTAGGACTGCTTACTCCTGTGTTGAGCAGCAATTATGCTGCCTGTCTTACTTCCCCATCGCTCTTAAAAGGATTCAGTGGAATCAAATATGCAAGAGCATTTGGTAGTGTGGTGCCACAATTTCTTCCCGGATATGATCAAAGTGCCTCTCAGATACTGAATGTCTCTAACCAAGGTAGACCTGCTAGAAAATACTACAAATAAATTTAATTACATAAATAATATTATTAAGCAAATTAAATGCTGCATTTTTCTTCAGCCAATATCTGAGGACTTCAAAATTAGTAAAGGGACAAAGGGGAGTGAATAGAAACTGCAATATTCTATTTCATATCATGGCTTTTTTAAGAGACTGTGGTCTCACTATATTGTGTACAGGCTCATGTCAAACTCCTGGGCTCAAGCAATCCTTCCACCCTGGCCTCACAAGTAGTTGGGACTACAGGCGTGTAACACCACAATGGCCACAGCTGCTTGTTGTTTAGCAATAGCTCAAGTTTAACCTCAGTCACCTTTTGCCAAGAAAAAACAATGCAAGTAAGCATTTCAAAACTACACACTATTCAACTGTTCTAGTAGTTTTCTCTCACAAGACACCACAAAGCTGGGATGATGGAGGAATGTCTATGGACCATTTGCTGTATTTTTTCTCTTTTTCAAATAGCCAAATAATACCTAAATATATTTTCAATCTATGGGCATAAGGTTTCAGTTGCACAAGATGAATAGGCTCTAGAGCTCTGCTAAAAGGGGTGGCTCGGCCTATAAGCTAACAACACTGCATTGCACACTTGTATCATGACTGTAGGCCGGGCGTGTGGCTCAAGCCTGTAATCCCAGCATCTTTGGGAGGTCAGACGGGCGGATCACAAGGTCAGGAGATCGTGAGACCATCTCGCTACCAATGCAGTCCCCCCGCCTCTACCAAAAAATACAAAAAACTAGCTCACAGGTGGCCAGTCCCAGCTACTTGGGAGGCTGAGGCAGGAGAATGGCGTAGAAGGCAGCAGCGCCGTCCGGAGGTAGCGGAGCTTGCGAGCTGAGATTCGGCCACTGCACTCCAGCCCCGGGCGTACAGAGCCAGACTCCGCCTCAAAAATATGACTGTATATTTCGTTAAATGTTCTTAACAAAACTTAAATAAATTTTTTAAAGTTTCAAATAATTCAAAATTATACAGAGTACCAGAAAGCCTCCATAGCCCCACCCATCTTTCCTTCCCCAAGGTAACCCACTGTTTACATCCTGCCAGACTTCTTTCTGCATATTAACCGTATGTGCAGTCATAAGTCATAGATATATATATATAGATATACAGATATATATATACACACACAGAGATAGATAGATAGATATATATATATATATATATATATATATATTTTTTTTTTTTTTTTTTTTTTTTTGGAGACAGGGACTTACTTGGTCGCCCAGGCTGGGCAGTGGCGTGATCTCAGCTCACACAGCCTTCTCAACCTCCTGTGCTCAATTGATCCTCCCACCTCAGCCTCCATAGTAGCTAGGATCACAGGCACATGCCACCATGCCTGGCTAATTTTTGTATTTTTTGTATAGAGTAGGTTTTGCCATGTTGCCCATGCTGGTCTCGAACTCCTGGGCTCAAGCAATCCACCCACCTCGGCCTCCCACAGTGCTGGGATTACAGGCGTGAGCCACCGCGCCCAGCCCAGCCCAGCCCCAGGTATCTCTTATTTTGTTTTGTTAAATAATTGGGATCATGCTTTACAAATTGTTCTACAATTTGTTTTTTTTAATTTTTCTAGATTTTTTTCATGTTGTGCATGCCCATCCACCTCATTCTTTTTAATAACAAGGTTTTCTATTAGGTAAACACCCCCAATTTTACTTATCCCTATTGATACAAATTTGGTGGTTCCCCATTTCCACGATCACAGAGCTTTGCTAAACTTTTAAAGTTAAGTTGCTAATAGACTCCACTTTATTGCCTTTCTCAGAATTCCACCTGACAACAACTTGAGCAAAGTTCTTTCCAGTATCCCCTTCCTGCCCCAGTTGCCTAATGGATAAGGCACTGGCCTCCTAATATTCCCTTCCCCGCTAGTGATAAGCATGAAAACAGGGCGAACTCAATGGAGCCTTTTAAGAAGAGGCTAAAGAGAGGGTTAACAGGCTAGACTCAATGTTAAGTCTCTCAAACTACACCCTTATTCAGTGTTAACAGCAGTTGTTCAATCAGCCCTGTTTCACCCACAGAGAAAATGGGTCTTTACCTACAGACTTCCCATGTTAAACTAAGCTTCAACACTTCCCACTCCACTCTCTCAGACAGTGGTAAGACCAGAGGACGAAGACAAGCATGTGAAAATCCTAGTGTGCCATAAGAAATCATTTATACATTTAAGCTAGGTTTTGGGTTCTATAAAAGAACTAAATAGAGTGATATTGCTACAGTCTTCTAAAAGAGCAGAACTATTTTCACTTGAAATTTCCAAATTCAAGCATTTGTTGATTATCTACTGTGTGCTGAGAAGGGCTCAAAAGTAGTGTAAGATCCGGCCAGGCATGGTGGCTCACGCCTGTAATCCCAGCACTGTGGGAGGCTGAGGCAGGCAGATTACCTGAGGCCAGGAGTCCGAGAGCAGCCTGGCCAACATGGCAAAACCCCATCTCTACTAAAAATACAAAAATTAGTTGGGTATGGAGGTGGGCGCCTGTAATCCCAGCTACTTGGGAGGCTGAGGCAGGAGAATTGCTTGAACCTGGGAGGCAGAGGTTGCAGTGAGCCGAGATAGTGGCACTGCACTCCAGCCTGGGTGACAGAGTGAGACTGTCTTTAAAAAAAAAAAAAAAAAAAAGGTAGTATAAGATGCAAAGATCCAACCTCTGCCTTCTAGAAACTATAAAACAGCTGGGGAGATAAGGTCTATATAATAATACAATAAACTAACAATGCAAAGTAGTCCATGATTAGGTACAGAAAGGAATGGTACAGACAATAGGTGCTCTAGAAGGAATTCTCAGTAGCAGTAAATTCAGGGAAGTAATAGCGAACAAGTCATTGTGATTAGGGCCCTCAGCATTGCGGTGAGGGCTTGAAGTGCAGAATGAGTTGATGAGTGCTATTTGTTAAATAGTCATAAAATAGTAAATTCTGACTTTGAGAGACACCTGGACAAATGAGTCTAAGCATAATTGCACACTTGATGGGAATAGGACCAGAGGAAATCGTGCTCCAAGAGATGAAAACCGGATAAATGCCACATAAAGATTCAACAAATGCGCAGGATCCCTCAACCCCACTCCTTTTGCAGGCCAAACAGGCTGCAAGGGACTTCTCTTCAAAGCCTTCTCAGAGGGATCAGAATTTCAGTTGAAAGCACTTCTCTCCTGAAGACTGACTGTGTGTAAAACACAGTCAAAAACCATCACTAAGCCCCTACTGTGCCCTAGCTTCTAGAAGCTAGATAAAGAGGACACTACCTGCCTCAAAATCATCCACAAGTATCTGAACCACCCACTCAAACTGAGGCTGCCACTCGCAGGTGTCCTGAACCCCAACTAGCAAATGGTAGAGCCTGGACTCATTTTAAAAAAGGAGCAGCAGAAGAACATATGCACAGTGTATTTCTGTAGGCCAATAAAAAAGAGGATGTTATGAAAGATTTCTTGTTTTAACTTACTCCTATAATGTTGAAGCCTGCTCTGGTCTACAGGGCCTACTAGTTGCCTACTAGTTTCTTCTAACTCTATGGCTGGAGTGTTGCCTATAGATGCCTATTATAGAGCTAGTTTCCATTTTGTTTCTCCATTTAATGCAAAAATAGTCTCAATCTAAGCCCAAAACTACTCATCTCTCCCTGCAACAACAACAACAAAAAAAGAATATAAGGAAGGAAGGAAGGACAGGAGAAAAATAAAGAGAAATTTGACAGTAGCTACTGAGAAGAAGAGAATCCCCATGCCACTTCAGTCCTGAGTTTGTATGAGAGCACACAGTGAGGGAGAAGGTTTGAAGGCTACCGTTTTTAGCTTACTCCTACAGAAGTGGCAAAGGCATATCTGCCTCCAGAAATATTAGAGGAAAAATGCAGAGAAGCAAGACACTGAGGTTTGTCTCTCACTAGAAGTCAAGAAAATAGGAGGAACAAAGTGTTCTTTGATGCCCTGGCAGCGGGGAGAGATGGCAATGGTGTAGAACGGAGATGATGAGAGGCAGCATAGACTCGTTTTTAGAGCAAACTCGACTCCTTTAAGTCCTTTGCTGTCAATTGTGGATCTTGTATAATAGCTGACTGTATTATTTCTTTCCCTTAAGAATAGACCTTTGTTCTATAGAGTACTGTACCCTTGAATGTTTCAGTACTAGTTACTATAATTAAAAGAAAGCCACAGAATACTATATTTGTTCAAAACAAAGATGAATCAATTATTAAATCATCTTTTCTAAGAACTCACCAATCTATAAATAAAACATGTTTGGAAAACAAATATTTTCCTGCCTCTGCTGTTTTTACTTTCAGTAGCATTAACTTAAAAGATACTACTTCAGCAATACTTTTCTCAAGAAATAAAACTCACTAACCCACTTGCTTTAAAGCTACACTGCTCAACTCCTTCTGTGGGATTGGACTCTGCTCAAGGGAACATGTGCTCATTAAAAATATTTCATGCCATTAACATTTTCACTAGAAGATTCGGAGGGTGTGAAGTCTGTAATGCCGGCTCCATTCACACCCACTGTCCACCCCACAAACGTCTAAATGACAGCTAATATACAACATGCAAATCACTACAAAAGAGAATCGTGCACAGAAAACTGGCACCTAATTACATGTCCCAGAGCATCACTCCCTAAAATACAAAAGGTCTAATTGTTTTATTTATTTTGTGATAGATTTAGAATGAAATCAGCTCCTCTAAAATAATTTTGTCATGAAAGGGAAAGATTCACGCCTTACAAAAGTGACATCCTTGACAAGTCAGCTTGGTTATTTCTATGACTTTCCTTTGCATGTAGTGCACCAGTGCAACTTCAGGATGCCCTTCCACTCCTGAAAATGCTGCAGCCCCTCCCTTCTCAGAACTTCGGTCCAGACAATCCCCTCTGTCTAGAACATCCTACCCACCCCCACCTGATTAAATCCAATTCACCTTTCACATCTCAATTCAAAAGCTACTTGTGCAAGACAGCTTTCCTGACTAGCCCTCCTACCCCCAGTCTAAATGAGAGTCTTCTGCTGTATATGTTCTGGTAGCTTCCTGTGCTCATGTCACAGTTTGTACAGCCATTATAGAACTGTGTGGTCCTTTCATTAATATCCATCTTCTACACAAAACTGTAAGCTGTATCAAGACAGAGACTATGCCTGTTTGGCTCACGCTGGATTCCCCGAGCCTAACACAATGGCTGGCCTATAGTAGGCACCCAATACACTTGCTGAATGAATAAACAAACCATATCACATCCTGACCCTCTACCATAAAAAAATGGTCAGGCCAAATAAAGGCACAGTGAGGAAGATATTTAATAAAAAGTCTGTTCTGAACATTGCCTAGTCAACTGGCTCTACATACTATCAGCACTAGTAAATTGATTGTTCTCAGGTGAATCTGGTTTTATCTTGATCTGTGCTATGATGACAACCTTGACAAAAAATCAGTTTAGCCTATGGGTAGCATGATACCATAGAAGGATTAGATTCAGCAGCATGTTACAGAAAACCCAAAATAACAGTGGCTTAAACAAGGAAGATACATATATTTCTCCCTCATTGTAAACAAGATCTATAGAAGTTACCCAGGATTGCTATGGTGCTTGATGGTGATAAGGACCCAGGTTCCATCTATATATATATTTTTTTTAATTTATTTTTGAGATGGAGTCTCACTCTGTCACCCAGGCTGAAGTGCAGTGGCATGATCTCAGCTCACTGCCACCTCAGTCTCCCAAGTTCAAGCAGTTCTCCTGCCTCAGCCTCCCGAGTAGCTGGGATTACAGGCATGTACCACCACGCCTGTCTAATTTTTGTATTTTCAGTAGAGACAGGGTTTCGCCATGTTGGCCAGGCTGGTCTTGAACTCCTGACCTCAGGTGATCTGCTCGCTCCAGCCCACCTGCCCTGTACCCTTCGGCTGGGATTACAGGCGTGAGCCACTGTGGCTGGCCCAGGTTCCATCTATCTTGCTGCTCCAGTCTCTGCAGCATCTGCTTCTACTTCATGATCCACAATGGCTGCTCAAGTCCAGCGATCTCTCCCAATTCCAGGCATCAGGAAGAAAGAACGGGATAAACAAGGGCGATGATCCCCATTTTCTGAAATTTCCACATAAATCCTCTTGCCAGAATATAGTCACAAAGGCATAACTGGCCAAAAGGTAAGCTAGAAAAAATTGTCCATTTTTTCTTTGAGACATAGGTCTCAGTCACCCAGGCTAGAGAACAGTGGTGCACTGAGACTGGTCTCAGTCACCCAGGCTAGAGAGCATGGCTCACTGAAGCCTTGGTCACCCGGGCTCAAGCAGTCTTCCAACCTCAGCCTTCCAAGTAGCTGGGACTACAGGCCTGAGCCACCATGCCCAGCTAGTATTTTATTCTTTGTAGACACAGGGTTTCACCACATTGCCCAGGATGGTCTTGAACTCCTGGGCTCAGGCCATCTGCCCACTCTGGCCTCCCAAAGTGCTGGGATTGCAGGTGTGAGGCACGGTGCCTGGCCAAAAAAAAAAAAAACCATCTTTAATCCAGGAGAAACATAAATAACTTATAAAGAAAGAAAGATGATATTGGGGAACAGTCAGCAGTTTCTTCCACAGATTACTCAATGCAAGATAACCAACTGTCACTGAGTTCTGCAGCGTGTCTTGGTTTCACTTTTATTTTCTATCTTGATAAATTTTTGCAGCATTCACACCGTCCCAAAGGCAGACTTAACATTTCACATTTTATATACCTGCCAGTTCTACTGCATACCGTTCTTGCTTTAGTAACTAGTTTTTGGGAGTTTCACTATCTCAATGGATTTCATACTCTGAAAAACATAAAAATGTGACCAGGTGAACACTTATATAAAACCTAATGCAACCAGTCTGCTTCTTCTCAAATGGTTTCAATGTAGACTTTCAATCAGATGAAGGGCCTTGCATTTTTCTGCAAATGTCTCTAATATATTCCCTTATAATATGTGCATTTTTGGTCATATAATTTCTACATTTCCTAAAATAACAATAGTTGAATTATCATTTATAGAAGAAAATCTAGATCGAAATATATATCTTCAAGAGGTAAGCCAGGCATGATGGCTCACGCCTGTAATCTTAGCACTTTGGGAGGCGGAGGCAGGTGGATCACCTGAGGTCAGGAGTTGGAGACCAGCCTAGCCAACATGGTGATACCCCGTCTCTACTGAAAATACAAAAATGAGCTGGGCATGGTGGTGCATGCCTGTAATCCCAGCTACTCAGGAGGCTGAGGCACGAGAACCACTTGAGCCCAGGAGGCAGAGGTTGCAGTGAGCCAAGATCGCACCACTGCACTCCAGTCTGGACAACAGAGTGAGGCTCCACCTCGAAAAAAAAAAAAAGAGGTAAGTCAAGCCAAGTCAAGACCTTCTTTTAAAAAAAACAAAAAATTGTTCAGACTTCTACCACTAAGCTCTTGGCATTTCAGAAATTAAGAGAAAGAGCTGGGGAGGAAGCAAGATGGAAATCCCTAAAACTGTTCTAAAAATGGCAATCTAGTGACACTAGCAACAGTTGCTAGAAGCTTAAAGAAAACCTCCACAAAATTGCTAGAGATGCTTCCTCACTTGTTTCTAGCAAGTCTCTCTCTGTGGGTGACAATGTTTGTGCCCAGTTTAGATTCAGTGTCTCCACAGCAGTCTTGAAGCAAGTTTTTTTTTGTTGTTTTATTAGCCACAACAACATGTAAGATTTTACTGTGGACAAAAGTCATCTCAGAAAGCCAGATCCAAGGACATGGTATACTAGATAATAACCAAATTTCACAGTTCGATAGCTACCTCCCCACCCCCCACACCCACAACACCCTCTCTTAAAAGTAATTGTCTGCTCTTTGCAATCAGGAAGTTCTACAACAACCCAGCCTATGATCAAAGGCCTCTCCATCAGCTTTCTCCATATGCATAATCCACAGCTGGCAAAGACTCAGAAGCATCTTACTGAACATGAATAAATTTGATTTTTGGACAGGAGGTATGCAAAATCTTGTTATGCAGCCCACAATAATCATGCATTTTAAGTCTATTCCTCCTTTCCAGGGCACATCTTCTCTCTTTTTGGATCTGCATCCTTTTTCTGAGGCCTACCAAGAGATCAGCCCTGAAAAATTAATGGGGAATGTCCTATAATCAGAGTAGACTCTCAGAAAAGCTAACATCTTAAAAGAAGAAAAGGAAAATAGAATTAAATTTGTCAAAATATAAGGATGCTAACAAATGTTACACACACATACATACACAGAGGACTTAGTCATCAAATAAGCTTAGGAAACACTAATTAAATAATGCAAAGGGTTTCTTTCTTGCAGACCTTCTCAGAGCCTTTAATACTGCCAATATGCGTTATGGATCTCCAAGAAGGGCACAGTAAATAGATTTTCTACTTGAACTCTTGTTCACCAGAGCGTCTTATATTAGGCAAGCACTCTGTAGAATACACAAGGAAGAATGCTGGTCTGGTAAGAAATATCTCAAAATTAAATAGCAACTATCTCGGGTCCAGAAGTTTATGGTAATTTTAATTATTCTATTTCCAAGTTCTCTATCATGAACTTGTATTGCTTATACAATCTGGAAAAAGTTACGTAAAATTTAAAGATAACATTTGAATCTATATTAACATTTTTAACAATAAGAAGTTTCAGAAGGTAAGATTTTTCTTTTTTATAAGAAGTAGAGGTACTTATTGTTCTTTAAGATTTATTATACCATTGTGCCAGGTTTTGATAGTAATATGAGTAATAAAAAGGAAGAATTATTTCAATGATTCACTACATAGCGCTGGTGGCCTGAAAGAGGAAAAGAAACTCTTTAAAGAGTTCCTCCTGTGCTAATAAATAAGCCAAAAGCCCTCAAACATAATAAAAATACTTGCACAATATTAACCTTAAAAATATATATTACTGTGCTTTTCTTCCCTAACCATTTAAAAAAAAAATCTCCCTTTAGGTTTAATGTCTTGATTTATCTTTTTAAAAATACTCCATAAAAACTTGCTAGGGTACATTATAAATAAAACTTTATCAGTAGATCCTTGTTAAACTATTACTTATTATTTCATCAATTTATTGAATGTCTATTATGTGCCAGGAAGTGCACTATTATTGACAAATTCAATGAAAACAGGTCCTTCTTCATGACTAGTTTATTTTAGTAGCTGATTATCTAAACAAATTTAATACTACTTACAAATTGATAAACAGTACAGAAAAGTTAAAGTTAGATCTATGAGCAAGTATTTTATAATAGAATGGTATTTTATAATATAATGGTACTTCATTTCAGTTTGATAATCACAGCAACTTGGACAATCTAGAAAAGTAAAATCAAATTTTAATTCTGGCCAAAGGAAAACCATTTTCAATACGCTTGATCCTAAGGCTCCCTACATTTCCAGTTATACCAGGTTTCTCAAAGAGACAGAAGGAGCCAGACATCAAAGTCCATCTTCAGCAAACCTACAAACCACTTTCTTGCTAAAACATTTCTATCCCTAATTATAACCACAATGACTAGATTAAACCGGTATGGCCACCTCTCTAGGTTCCCCATAAACAAAAGGACTCATCTTCTAACCTTACCAGGCTGTTCTCCCTATGGCATATTCTTAGGCAATGCTGGAATGGTCCCCTTCTTTCCAGCTGAGAGGAAGGTCAAGAATGGTTAACAGGACACTCTAGTCTAGGAGTGTTGGAACTTGATTCACCTATCAAGAGAGGCAAAGGACATGCTTTTATTTACCTGGGCCTCAACACTCAAGATGAGACCAGAAGGTCTCAGAGTCATCTCTCTACAGCCCAAAGGGGAGAAACAGGTGAATTATGTCAGGAAAAGCTCAACTGTAAGACCTGTCAGTCCGCTAGGCTAACCATAACCAGATGTAAGGGTCACAAATAGGCATAAGTTCCTTTGCTTCCAGACCTGGATAAAGAGATCACATTTTGTGACAAGGAACTTAATAGCTTAGGAAAATTTTGTTGCCCTGCCTAATTACAGCTCTGCTGGAACTCAGTTTCTAGAAAATGTTGAGATTTCCTCCAATTTCACTGAGCAAGTGCTCTAATGATTGCAGTAGATCCACAGAATGATATTAGAAAAACTCTTCATTTAGAGGAGTTTCCATGAATCAAATAAAAACAAAATAAAAACAAAGTCCACCATTTTGAAGCATTTACTGTACACATATCGTGACTGCATATGTAATATGTTTCTAGTTCATACTGCAGAATGTCTTAAGAAGTCACCATTCCAGCCAATAGCAGGAAGAAAGACTCAAAAAAAATAAAAATAAAATAAATAAAACCCTTAAAGAACCTAAGGAACAAGGAATCCAATGTCACAGGAATACAGCTTTAAGACCAAAAAAAATGTCTTAAAGAGAAACTTGGGCCTGAACTCTACATTTTGTATGTGTTAACCGAATCCATGCTAATAAATTCAAGTTAGTTGGGCCTTCCTAAAAGTAACATAATTAAAATATAACTGAAAACTCAGAAAACCTGCAGAGGACTATCTTAGTCCACTTGGGTTGCTATTAACACAATACCTTAGACTGGATATAAGGTTAACTTATAAACCACAGATATTTATTGCTCACAGTTCTGCAGACTAGCAAGTCCAAGATCAAGATGCCAGCAGATTTGATATCTGGCGAAGGCCTGTTCCTCATGGATGGCACCTTCTTGCTGTGTCCTCATGTGTCAGAGGGGGCAAACAAGCTCCCCTGGGCCTCTTTCATAAGGGCACTAATCCCATTCATGAGGCCTGAGCCTTCCTGACCTAATCACTCCCAAAGGCTCCACCTCTTAACATGATCACACTGGGGATTAAGTTTCAACATATGACTTTTGGTGGGGACACAAACATTCAAACATTCAAACCATAGCAAGGAAGGACATAGGACATATGTGTGGGCTCAAATCAGGGGAGTTAAGAAATCAAATAGTATTATGAATAGACATTGAACTATTAATCTTCTGCCCAGGAATGCAAACATAAGATGACATATGGGTAAAAGTTAGTGAACACTCATCACTGTCATCCAAAACAAAAGTATCAAAACCAAATACTCCTGACAACTGGGAGACACATCTCAAAGCACAAAGAAATTCAACCCAACTTAGGTGGCTATAACTGGCAGAGGAAGCAGCTGCTACTAAAGTTTCAACTTTCTTAATAGCTCATGTCAGCAGCAACACAAAAGGTAGAGTAATTTTTTTAAATGCTTGGACAAGACTCTGTTAAGCAACAACCTATAGTGTAATGGGAGAATTGAGTTAAATTTGTGCATCACAGAATACAATGGCAGTAGAAGAAAGCCACTTCCCACCTTCTTATTAATTTAGCAAAGAAGAAGAATGTGTCATCAGCTTCCAGACTGGTCAGTATATAAGCAGCAGGCAGTATTTTTGTCTTTCTGAATGATCACCTTCCTGTCTTTCTGAATGATCACCCAAACATCCATTTACAATGTTCCTAATATTATTTGCTAATATCATGTCCATTTATTGTCACCAGTCATATGTTGGGATAGAATTGAGACAAAATACTATGTGTCTCATGTGTCAGAACTCATCTATCAGTTGAAACTGTTGCTGGGGAGATAGAAAAATGGAAGATGGGAAAAATCACAACATTTACAAAGACAGCTCACTATTCACTTTCTACCCTATCAAATCTAACTAATGCCAGGCTGTGGCTTGACAATCTTTTAAAGAGAGCTGACTCTACATCTCTAGCAGTTATGCTAATTTTCTCTTTAGCTATGTATCTCCGTGTTCTAGCAAAATGACCTATCATATTCCACACATGGTAAAAGCTTGTGTGTGTGTGGGTGACCCTGTGGGTAGCCAATTTTGAATTTACAGTTGGCCCTCCATATGATGGGTTCTGCATCTGCCATTGGTTTAATTCAACCAACCACAAATCTAAAATATTTAGGGAAAAAAATAAAAAATAAAAATACAATAATAAAGGCCAGGCATGGTGGCTCATGCCTGTAAATCCAGCACTTTGGGAGGTCAAGGTGGGTCCGGATTTTGAGACCAACCTGGCCAACATGGTAAAACCCATCTCTACTAAAAATACAAAAAGTAGCCGGGAATGGTGGCACAGTCCTGTCATCCCAGCTTCTGGGGAGGCTGAGAGAGAAGAATCACTTGAACCTGGGAGGCAGAGATTGCAGTGAGCTGAGATTGCACCACTGCACTCTAGCCTGGTGACAGAGCAAGACTCCATCTCAATAATAATAATAATACAAATAAAAAGATACAGTATAACAACTATTTACATAGCATTTACACTGTATTAGGTATTATAAGCAATCTAGAGATGATTTACAGTATATGGGAGAATATACATAGGTTATATGCAAATACTACACCATTTTATATCAGGGACTTAAGCATCCCTGGATTTGGATATCTACAATAGTCCTGGAACCAATCCCCCATGGATACCAAGGGACAACAGTGTACATACACAACTTAGTTTAAGAAAAAATATGAACATTTTGATTTACAAAGCAGATAAAATTGAGTGTACTCATTTACCTTACATAATGAAAAGGCCATTTGCTATAGTTTTTCCTCACCTAAAGGCGAAGGGAGAAACTTAACAGCAAAGCTGTTTGTAGGGTTATTTTTCCTAACAGTGGTGCAAACTGCCTATCCCACAGAATTACCGTGAGGCCACATTCCTTATCTGTATGTGTTACTCTATTACTCTAAAACCTCTCACGTTTAGGGAAAATTAGAAGGCCAGGAAAGTGAATCAAGACTGATCAAATAAAAGCTGCACCTAAATTATTTCAGAAACATTCCAAAAACTAAGAAGGAAGAGAAATAAAATGTATTCCCTAACATAGTTCTCAGCTATCATGTAACCCCTTTTACCAAATTGAGAGTAGAAAACAGAAAACAAGAAAAGGGAGGGGTGAATAAATAGTTTGAAATCTATCCCATTGCTGTGTCCCGAATGACCTGCTGTGTCCCCAAACCAGAAAATAACATCAGGGACATGAGCACAACATGGCCACATAAGTCCTGATGAAGACCAGGCTTTGAAGAATGAAATGTAAGGAAGACATGGGGTGAGAGAGGAAAGTCCTCCTGTAATCCCATGAATGATTGTGCCCTGCCTGCATAACTCCTAGATTTTTATTTTTATTTTTACTTTTATTTTTAGACAGTGGTCTCACTCTATCAACCAGGCTGGAGTACAATGGCACTAACATAGCCCACCGAAGCCTGGAATTCCTGGGCGCAAGCAATACTCCCGCCTCAGACTCCCGTGTAGCTAGGACCACAAGTATGCACCACCACAACTGGCTTTTTTTTTTTTTTTTTTTTAAGAGATGGGGTTTCATTATGCTGCCCAGGCTGGTCTTGAACTCCTGACCTCAAGCAAATCATCCTGCCTCAGCCTCCCAAAGCACTGGGATCACAGGCATGAGCCACCTCACCCAGCCCCATAACCCCTGGATTCATAAATCATTCTGCCCAGCCATCCCTACAACGGGACCTTGAATTCCCAGGTCCCTGATGCTGCCAGCCATCTCGCTTATACTGCAACAGTCTTCCCAACCCCCTATGCAATATTTTCCCATTGTAGCCGCCTTACCCTGTGTTGCTGCTAGATTTATCTTCCTGACACACATTTTCTACACTCGAAACACCTACAGTAATTCCCCAGGATCAGTCACTACTCAGAGTGACGTTCATGCATTCCCTCATTTTATCCTCACTATAACACTATGAGATATGTACAATGTTATTGTTCTTCCCAGTTTAGAGATGAGGAAACTGAGGTACAGCATGGTTGGCAACTTACCCAAGATTACACAGCTAGGAAGCTGCAGAACCAGAATTGGAAACCAGGTGACCCAACTTCAAGCCCAATACTCATACTCCCCATGTTCTAATGTCAACAAAATAAAATCCAAACACTCCAGCCTGGCAACCAGGTATCTCTGTATCTTTGCAGTCTTGTTTCTCTTTCTTTCCCTTAGTTCCTTCCTTACTACCTAGGGTGATGCTGTTCACAGTGCAGTCCGTGTGGTTAATATGGGTTGACTGAATGAATGTCCAAGCTAATGAATGAACAGTCAGTTTTTATTTCATTCAAGCATGGTCCTTATTTTCAATGTCACAGAAAAAAATTGTTTCAGCTTCTGCCCAGGAAGTCTAATCTCTGAACATGACACCAGGCAGCAAAGAGATCGCACGAGAACTTATTAGGTTAATTATTCATCTGCTCACTGTCAGCAAGGACTTCCAAGCAAGGCAGCACTAACGGATCTGCATCCCAGATGTGTAACAAGTCACATTGGGTGGGGTAGCTGGGCATAGGTTGCCGAAATATGGCTCCCCGGTCCAGGAAACAGATTCCTTACAATGTACCCTTTTGTTCCCTGAAAGAAAATTTAGCAACCCTATCATAGGGAAATCACATTGACAGAAGTCCTGGGTACCTAGAGCACAAAACCAATTCTTCTGTATAAATTAGGCTTTGTCCAGTGGCAAGAAGTGGGATAAAATCAAAACCCAAACTTAATTCGTATCATGCGTGAGAGGACACAAATCATTCACACAAAACCCCTTGCATAATCCCCATAGCAATGGACTGAGGCCATATTATTCCCATTTGGCTGATGAGGAAACCGAGGTTTAAAGATGATGAGAACACCCAAAACCACACAATGGAGGCAAGACAAGAACCCAAGGCTCTCTCCAAATCAGGCCCAAGGGTCCCAGCTGTGAAGAGTGATCACTTTCTAACAGTCTCTTCCCCACACATATAGCCTCTGTCATGATAGAGGAAAGTTCTGCTCAATTCAGACCAAGCGTCCAAACTGGGGTGGCTGAGGAAAGCCTGAGGTGAAGCAGGAAATGGCTGGGGACAGGGCTCCCCGTTGGACTTAGAGACTCACTCCAACAAGTGTGTGCAGCAACTAATCACTAGGGACAGGGTCTCCCTCCTCATCATTCCCCTTCCCACCTCCACCCTCCACCCCAAAAAACTACCCAAGCAACACAGAAGTAGAGAAAAAAAAAAAGTAGCCATATCCACACTTGTCCCTCCTGGCTGCCTGCCCACTGCTGCTGCAGGGACAGAGTGCAAAACGCAATTATCTTTAACCTGGTTCGCTTTATGTGTCAAATTGGAGAGGAGTTCTGGATAAGATTAAATTTAAATGAATGAACTTTGGGGGAAACAGGTTGCCCTTTTTAAGGTCGGTGAGAGTTATCCAATCAGTTAAAAGCCTGAATAGAAAAAGACTGGCCACCCCAAGCAAGAGGGACTTCTCCAGCAGACTGCCTTGGGAGTGGAACAGCATCATCAGCTCTCCGGGGACTAGAGCCTGCTGGCCTACGCTACAGACTTGAGATTTCCTAGCCTCCATGATCATGTGAGCCACTTCCTTATAATTTAAATATATATATATATACACCTTATAATTCCTCCATGATCATGTAAGTCAATTCCTTATAATTTAAATATATATTTATATATATTATATGTGTGTGTGTATATATATATATAGAGAGAGAGAGAGGAGAAAGACATAAAGACATAGATATAGCTTCTATTGGTTCTGTATCTGTGGAGAACTCTGTCTAATGCAGGGACCAACTTGCAGTGGAGGACTGCTGTGGGAACTAATCGTTGCTGCAAACATGGGAGGCTCTCTGGGGAGATGAGGGGGAGGAAGTCAAAGCAAGGGTAGCATGCGGTGTCCATGTGGCAGGAGATACTGAAGTATGTGTGTTTCAGGAAGTGATGATGGTGGGGGTGCTAGAATTGAGTAAAAGTTTTGTTTAGGGAGAATTAACAGTTTTAGCTATGCATGAAGAAAGACTCTTGAAAATTCTGTAATATATAAGAAAAATGTGGTATACAGCTGATCTTGGTTATGAAAATCCCACTAGCTGGCCAAGTGCGGTGGCTCATACCTGTAATCCCACACTTTGAAGGCTGAGGTGGGAAGAGGAGTTTGTGACCAGCCTGGGAAACATAGTGAGACCCCATCTCCACAAAAAAAATACAGTAATTAGCTGAGCATGGTGGTGCGCGCCTGTAGACCCAACTACTTAGGAGGCTGAGGCCGGAGGATCGCTTGAGCCCGGGAAATCCAGGCCAGAGCAAGCTATGATTGTGCCACTGCACTCCAGCCTGGGCAACAGAGTGAGACCTTGTCTCAAAAAAAGTAAAGAAATTTAAAAAGAAATTTTAAAAAGGAAAAAAAGAAAATCCCACTAGAAAACGCATTTGACAAGTAATTTTTATCAAGTCACTAAACCTTCTTGAAACAGGGCACGATTGGTATTACTAAAGAGGAAGAGTTTCCCAAGTTTGCTCTACATGTGGGAGAATGTGGTGGCCATCAACATACTTTTATTCAAACAGTACACTGGGGAGCAAAAAGTTTTTGTAACACAGACAAGAAAATACACAACATCCTATTTATTTTAGAGATGTAATTTCAGCAAACACACTCAATAAAACACATAATCTCCTCATCAGCTGCACTAAAGTTTATTTTTAAACAGAAATTCAAAATATTTAAGCCATAATCCTATCACAGCTGCAGGAGGATCGTCAATGTAGAGTTATAGGTTTACATTCACTCTCACCAAAATGTCTTTCATTACAGCATTTATTTTGAGAATATTTATCGTGTTGATAATTAAAGCAAAAAAGTTCATCTACATTTTACTTTCATTATCAAAGTAGTTTTCAAAGAAGTTTCTAGGTTTAAAATATATAAGACAGTTATTAAGATTAAAATTTAAAAGCGTAATGAAAATCTTAATATGGAAAGTGAAAGACTAATAGAAGAGTGGTGACTTATTCCAGAAATCATAATCTACTCATGAAATTCTTTGTGGTGGCATAATTTTAAAATTGCATTAGACAATGACAGTCTTATCAGGCAGGGTATTTTCAACTGCACAGAATAACCAACTAAAATTTGCTTAAGCAATTTGGACATTGATTTATCTCTCTTAATGAAATCTCTAGAGGTAAGTGGTCCTAGGCTTAGTAGGTCAGTGACCAGGTAGTTCAGTGGCTCGGTGATGTCATCGTAGGTTCAGGCTCTGACCATCTTCTCACTCTGCCAGCTTTGGTTGTTGGCAACCATCTCCTTGTGATTCCAAGATAGCCGCAGGAACAACACATCATCACACAAGGACGTCCAAAGTAGGAAAGCTGGGGCCAGGGAGAGGTAATGGGTACATATCTCCCTGTACCTGTTTCTTATAAGGGAGGAATATCTTTCCCAGAAGACCCCAGTTGACTTCCATGAAGTCTCACAGACCAGAACAAACTCACATGCTCACTTCCAGCCAATTTGTGGCAAATGGGAACAGGATTGCCACTAGCAGAGAAGCCTTCATTCATTCATTCCCTGAGGCTGGGCTCACTGCAGCTGAATGCCTGAATAAAGCTGTGGTCTGTTAGCAAGAAAGAAAGTGTGATGGGCAGTCAAGAGTGCCTCCCAAATGTAGGTAAAGAATAGTAGCTTATATTGTTGAGCACATCCAGTACCAGGCACCTTACTATATACCTTATGTGCATTCTCTCATTTAATTCTCACTAGCTAGAGGCCATTATCTCTATTTCTCAGATGAGGAAACTGAGGCACAGAGTAGTGATACAGTTTTTCCAAGGTCTGCACCCAGACAAGTGGTAGAAATAGGATTTAAATCCAGACAGTCTGACCCCAGAGCCAGCTAAGACTTTACGTGGGTAACTGCAAAAATGTAGAAGCAGAAAAGACAGCTGACGAGGCTACAGAAATCATCTTGGGTGGCAAGTTAGTTAAAGGAGAAGAGTTGTAAAGCCTTTCAAATTTCAGATGAAACACATCTCACTTCACCCATCTTCACTGCATTATGCTAAGAAAGAAGAAAAATTCTTGTGGTTAACAAGCTTTATAATTTTTCTTTTAAAATGTATTTTATTTATTACCAATATATTTTAAATGTTTTTAAATTCACATATATTGCTAAAACCATAACAAAGATGTTTACTTCTTGATAGATCTTGTATATATTTTATTATAATACACATATTTACATTTTACTATGCTTTTTTCTAAACCTTTTGCTTTGTTTACATTGTCTTCCTGAATATGTTTTTGAGTAGCTTAAAAACATTTCATATTTTATTTGTCTGTTGTTGTCCATCCAAATTCCTTCTCATTTGTCGCCATCAGAAATAACGGCACAATAAATATCTTTGTTCTTACAGCTTTTTTTTCCTTTAGAATAAATTCCAGGGAGTAGGTTACTAGGTCAAAGAGTCTGGACAATTGTGTGACTTTTTACATCCACTGCCAATGCGTTCTCCAAAAGAACTGAACTAATTAACATTGCTGCCAGAAATGTAAGAATATACTCGTTTTCTGAGATCACATCAGCTTTGTTTTATTTATATTTATACTAGTTTAATAGCCATTTTTTTCCTTCCATTTCTTTGATTTGGAGTGGAGTATTTTATATAGGCGTGCTTGCAAGTACTTCCTCCTGTAAAAAATCTGTTCTTACTCTTTGCCCATTAATCTTTCTGGATCTTGGTGCTGTTGTGATTCACATATTTCAAAACAAAGTTGGCTTAATTTTATTTCTGCAAACTGAATGCAGACTGAATGACTGGTTCGTCTAGACTTACACTTGGGCGGACCCAAATTCCAGCTTGTTTCCTCAACCTCCTAAATTTCAACAACTGAGGCATAAATGTCAATCTTAGCTATAAAAATATGAAAAAGAATGTTTCCACTGCTTAGTTTTTTTCTTCAAAAGACATACTAGGGCTGCTATATTTGAAAATTCTAAAAGTAATATTAACATTTATGCATCAGTCCTTGTTTTCATAATCAACTACACTCTCCAAATAAAGGATTATTCTTTCAGTATGGGAAGAATAGCCATGATAAAATATCTTTTGTGTCTTTATCCTGAAATTGCTAAGTATGAAATCAGAGGTGGAATAAAGCAGTATCTTCAGATTTTGTTTTGCTTAAATAGGAAAAAACTCCTCAAAATAACACATACACTAAAACTATTTAATCTTTCAGCAAAAAAAAGAACAGGCATTGGTACACACACACTTTTGGACTCCACCACTCTGCCTGTTACCTGTTTCTGTTACCTAAATATTTTTTCCCAAACCAGAATCCCTAAGAGAGACTTAAAATACAGATTCCTGGTCCCCCGCCCCACCCCAGGTCTAACAAATCAAAATCCTTAGGGTTGCATCCTGAATGTGTATATATATATATTTTTTTTAAACAGAGTTGGAGTCTCACTCTGTCGCTCAGGCTGGAGTGCAGTGGCACGATCTCGGCTCATTTTTTGTATTTTTAGTATAGACGGGGTTTCACCGTGTTAGCCAGGATGGTCTCGATCTCCTGACCTCGTGATCCACCCACCTCAGCCAGGTGTGAGCCACTATATTTTTTAAATATTCCCCAAGTTTTCAAATATTTTAGCTGCAAAATTCTCTTTTAAAACTAAATCTTTTTAAGAACCATAAGACGAATATTTATATTGATTTTTAAATGCTGCTAGGCAAAAGACCTGTATTTACTCCTGCACTGCTTTGAAAAGAGTTTTTGAAAGATAATTTACACCCTTAATTAATCCTTTACCTAAGGAAGAGTAGAGGCCAGAAACAAATGTTTTTGACTTTTTTATAGTACCTGACTGCTTTAAAAGCTCTTTGTAAGCTGGCCATAGGCGCAGATCATGTGGCAGCCAGTATCGATACTCATAAGTCTAATTTATCCTCGGGATGTTCCCTGAAGTATTCAGGAATTCTTAGTCCTATTACAAAGATTTTGTTGTTGTGATAGTGGTTTTGTTTATTTAGAAAAATAAAAGTCAAAAAATAAAGTCAAAAAATAGCCCCTGTATAAGGATGGTACAACCATGAGTAATGTTATTTTTTCAAACTTTTCTTTAATGTCTTGAGGAAATGATATTTATACTTCAGGGAAAATTAAAAGGGGAACATTAAAAAAAGCCTGGTGGCATTCCCAATTTATCTACTGATGGCTTTTGAATTCTCCTCACTGTCAGGAGACTGACATTATCTCAGTTATTAAGATTATTAGAATCTTATTATAGGATATCAGTAAACATAGTGGATAGTTTATTAATGTATTCAATAATGTCAATATCCACATTATTCTTCTGCTATATATTATCTACACACACATACACACATACATATTCCACATGTCAATAAAAATAGTAGGTGGTTTAATAATGTCTTCAATAATGTTGATTTCTGCATTATTCTATTAATATGAATTATGCTGTATATATTTATTCCATATATATGGAATATACATATAAAAAGAAACCTGGAAGAACTTGAGACCAGAAAGATATTAATGCAGACGTCTCCATAAGTCAATTCTTTCCTAACTCTCCAAGATATTCCCATGTAGGTGTTTAAATCACAGAAAAGTACTTCTGCTGGAATCTCGCCTAGGTAAAGAGAAAGCACTGCGGTTAGTTTTGTCTTCTTTCTGTGGCCCAGAAAAAGAAAGTCACACTATGCGAAGTGGGCTATGAGAAGACACAGACAGGCGAGTCTACGTGGGCTGCAAGTGAAAGAGTTAACTATTTACAAGCCCACTGATGTCTCCAACACTGGCTAAATCTCATTATTCTGCCTCATTCCAGAAACACACTCACAATCTGCACAGGGTTCTTGAAAGATTACACTAACGTTTCTTAGCCCAGCCACCCAAAATGGGAGTATTCTGTACACAATTCTGTAATACACAGGCAGCGAATCTTCTGGCCTCACTTAACTAAAACGAGCAAAAGTACTCCATAACGCCACATGGTTTCATGTTAAACTTCCAACTCCAAGGCCAGGCGTGGTGGCTCACGCCTGTACTCCCAGCACTTTGGGAGGCCAAGGTGGGCAGATCCCCTGAGGTCAGGAGTTTGAGACCAGCCTGGCCAACATGGCGAAACCCCATCTCTACTAAAAATACGAAAATTAGCCGGGCATGGCGGCAGGTGCCTGTAATCCCAGCTACTCGGGAGGCTGAGGTAGGAGAACCTGGGAGGCAGAGGCTGCAGTGAGTCGAGAACGTGCCACTGCACTCCAGCCTGGGCGATAGAGCGAGGCTCTGTCTTAAAAAACACACAAAAAAAACCTTCCAACTCCAGCCTGTGATTGGCCAGAAATGTCAGTACTTTCTGAACTATCCTACCAAAGTGTCCTAACAGCAGAGGAGCATCTCTTAAATACAAAATTAATTATTCTCCCTTATGGTTATCTTTACAATTCTTGCAAATGTTCCACCTTAGTGTGTGTGTATATGTGTATAGACACACATACATACATATACACACACACACACACATATATATATTTGCCTTAATATTAAAATCATGTTTCTTCTAAAAGTAGGGGGGAAATTGATACTCTAGGAGTACCGATACTCTAGGAGTATATTCCACCTTACTGTGCGTATATGTGTGTATAGGCACACATACATACATATATATACACACACACATATATATACACATACATTTGCTTTAATATCAAAATCAAGTTTCTTCTAAAACTAGGGGGGAAACTGATACTCTAGGAGTATGTGCTAGTTGTACTGTGGAACTTCATCATGTCCCCAGCAGGGTGCACACCAACCAGATTGCCTGCCTTTTCCAAAATGCTCCCCTTCCATCCGGGAAATACGTCTACAAATCAAGTTCCTAAGAGCTATTTGTCCAAGGTGCTGCCCTGAGGCCCAAGGCAATAGTTAACTGAACCAGAGAAGTACTCCGCTCAGGGCAGCCAAGGAGATTCCCTGTCCAGAGAATATGAGAAAGAGATGAAGAGTGAGTGTCAGTCTCTCTTTGGCTGAACCTGTAGCCATATGTTCTACGACTGTGGTCCAAGAAGTCTGAAAGGCGGTCTTTAGAAAAGGAAGGAATGAAGAAGACACTCACAGAGAAGCAGACACTAGAGGTAGGATGGGAATGCTTCCTGTTCCTCGCATAGTCCTGTCTGTGGGGTGGCCCTTCCTGGAGCTGGGCTCCATCCATTTGGAAGCTCAGCTCCCTAAGTAGTCACCTCAGCATACACAGAACGCTCGTGTGAGAAACACAAGCTAAGTGACAAAACAGGAAGGCACAATAGAGCAGCCTGGGGCCTTATTCAGCAAGAGGTAACTCACTTGCTGTGGGCATACCCCAACTCTGAAAGAAAAACCAAATTAACAACCATGCAAGCTCCTATTTGGATATAAGCTAGGTATCCCTTCTTTTCTAGCAAGAAGGAATAAACGTAACATGCCTTGCATTAAATGTCATAGTTTTGGAATTGAGAATCTAAATTGTAAGTTACGGGCCCAAAACACAAAGAAGAACTACAACCCTGCCGGTGAACTTCCTTTTTTCCAGGCTGTTACATGCTTTGCTGTTGCCACCCCCGACCGTGTGGTAAGAGGCGACCTCCTGGGTTTCCCCAGCCAGGCTGCCCCATCGAAGGCAGCTACACAACGGCCAGGAAAAGCCAGCCAGAGCCAGTAGGGCTGGAGCCCTGACAAAGGCAACGACGCTCCTGGAGTCAGATAATGAAAGCCAGAGCAGGAAGGACCCTGCGCTTCATGTAAGACGTTCACCAAATAAAGAAATGTTTAATCATGCATCTGTGCTGTACATTGCAGGGGCCTTTGAAAAGCGTAATGCCTGGGTGCAGTTTAAGAATAAGGAATCTTAATCTATCTGGCCTAACTTTAGAAAATTGTTTGGAGGGGATTCTTAAGATATTCTGAATTTATACTTTCTTAACGGGGGCTGTCTTTTGTATATGTGGTTTGTGAGAAAATGTGTGAATGATCTGTAATTTGAGTCTGTGTTCAAAGCTTAGATAAAGTATCATTGGATTATACCATTTTCATTTAATGCTCTAGATGGCAGAACACTAAGACCTAAGAAATTAAAAAGGGAAAGATTTCAGATAATGAACTAGTTTCTAGTGACTGTCCAACAGTGGACCAGGCTCGTTTCTAAATCACTAGGTGTCTAAACTTGACAACAGTTAAGACTAGATCCCTAACTGTCAGGAGCATGAGTACAAAAGATTCCTGCTGTTCTATGATGTGTTTCTGACTATGTGTCTTTGAAAGACCTTTCAACTTTAATGCTCCAACATTTAGATGTTCTCCATATACCAACAGCTTTATAAAAAGTAAACGTAAGCACAGCAGAGACAAAAGACAACTTGAACACAAGTTATCCACATCAAAGTAACAAAACCAAAGTGCATTTGTCATTATACCAGGAAATAAATCAAATTGAGACAGATGTACAGGAAAAAAAAAAATACATGTCATGAACCTGAAGTTAAACATCTACTTTTCAGCCTCGAGTTTTTAAAAAATACACTTCTAAGATTCTTTCCCAAGAAGGTTTCATGTGTATACAAATACATTAATCCCCCTTAGAATAGATTTAAAACAAAGGCCTTGGTGTTTCAGAAAACGGCACAAAAAAAGAGGAGGATGTAAGGCCCTGTGTATAAACAAGTCGAGAAGCTCGTATCCTAAGCTAATCACTCCTATGCAATTTGAGGCAGCCGCATCACCCTAGTCCAGGACTTCCATGTACTCCCAGTAAATCATAAACTGTCCTGTAAGGGGGCTTCAGCCTTCTGATAGATCACAGATCAAAGACCAAGTACATAAAGAGAGAGGAAGGAAAAAAACTGTATTCATGCTTTGGGTGCCTCAGGAGGTACAGAAAAGAGAGAAGTCAGTTGATGTCTCCAAACCTCTAAAAGCAGCTCATCTTCAAAAACAATGGAAGAATAGGTGAAAACACCAATCCAGTCCCCAAGAAGCAAGAGCTCTCCTTGCACAGGTTTAGTGTTTAACATTTCAGTTGCCTGAGCTTAAGCAGATTCCAGGACTCTCTTGGAGGTGGCAGCTATCACTGTGTGGGATTTCTTTATAGTCAAGGTGATAAGATCTCTTTCAGATCATTTTGCAAAGGAGGTCAGCTGGACAAATGTGAGTACCATGTACACCCACCTGGGAAAGCTAAATATTTACC